>NC_057416.1:12618985-12938152 GCF_019320065.1 Cervus canadensis
CCGTCAATGTCACCTATTCGTCCACGGGTCAAATTGCCAGCATCCAGCGAGGAACCACCAGCGAGAAAGTCGATTATGACGGACAGGGGAGGATTGTGTCCCGGGTTTTTGCTGATGGTAAAACCTGGAGTTACACATACTTGGAAAAGGTACGCTGCACCCAAAGCAATGATTGGTCTTTCCCAGCGTGCAAATTGCCCAAACGCACTGTGGGGATGGGCGGGGCAGGGGGTGGGGCCACCGGTGCTTGACCGACTTCCATTTATCATCCTGAGCATCCGTATGTAAGGCACCGCCATGGAGCACTGAGGCATCTGCGTCTCAGCCACGGTGTTTCTTAGTGAAGTTAGCTCTGTGAGACCCTTTTCCCTGACTTATGCTGTCAACAACCACCACCACCGCCCACCTGCCAAGCTCATCTGTCGACAAAATTCATGCATTAGACCTTGAGCTTGGAAGTCATTTGTAAATCATCTCAGTGCAAGCTTGTTCGTTTCAGAAAGCGCCTTAGACGTTCGGACAAAGCTGTCAGGTGTGTGTCGTTCCTGGCAGAGCTTCAACATAACCGTAAAAAGCCCATAGATCCTATTTACGCGTCAGTAACCAAAAGAAGCCGTTTTTTAAGCAAGCCACATTTCCGGGCCTCCAGGCCCTCTCCCCTTTCGTCTGCACTGATAGGGAACCCATGCCTGAGATAGTAACACGCTGCCAGAAAAGATGCAGTTACTCATGTGCAGGGCGCCAGGTTTCAGGTAGTGACCGGGCTTAAAAGGGAATGACAGCGAAAGGAGGAAAGGGGAGGACCACCTCCTTGTAATTCCTTTCTGAAAGACAGAGAATCCTGCATTTCGTGAGACGTTTCATTCCCCTTTGAGATGAACGTTCGCCCTGGTGTTGAGTTCTGTGCCTCTCATCACTCCCAGCGCATCCTCTCCGCCAGCAGCCACAGGGCCGCTGAGACACAAGTGCAGCTCGTGAGCTCAGCCTGCCCTTCCTCGACTGCACGGAGTGACTTCTGTCCTCCACACACGCACGTCCGCACCGCTGCCCCCTCACACACCCCATCTTGCTCTCCCCCAGAGGTGCTCTGGACCAGCCTCGTGCATGTAAGTCAGCTCATCTAATTCCAGACAGACTGATGATACACGGACTCCTCTTCCTAAAGACCTGGTCGGGGAACTAAGATCCCTTGGCCAAAAATAAATTAATAAAATTAATTCTCAGACCCCCAATATTGAGAGTAGTGACCGTAATGTGACTGAAAAATCTGTAAAGGGAGCCAAGGGGCATACCATTGATAAGAGCCGCTGTCAAAATGACCCCAGCCGTAAGAGATCACCTTCACATATCAACAGGGATCAGAAAAGCCAACGAGCATGTTCTCAGCATCTCTCCCAAATCCCTAAAACCCACCCAAACTATTTCCATTTCCTCGCCAGCACAGGCACCCTAAGCCAAAGTGTATTCATGGCAAAGCAAGTAATATGTTACTACCTATGTGATTCTAAGTGACTGCAAACAGGGTCCTGTAAATTCAGCAATGGTCCAAGCCTTCCTTGGAAGAATGCAGACCATTAGCAACAAGTCTCAAGACCTTGGTCACACAGCCTGCACACAAAAATCCCCCCCAAATGTGTCCATGGAGGAGATCCTGCAGAACCCTGAGTCAGGCAAGCTGCATTTGCAAAGTGGTGGATGATAAAGAGGAAAAGGAGTAAGCCTAGACAAGGGGTTATGTGCTTTTATGTCAAAGGCAAAGAGTACGTCCCGGTGTAGGGGGGGGGGGCGCGGGGGGGGGGTGGTAGAGGGGGAGGGTTAGGTTATCAGCTCCTAATCTGACTGTCCACCCAGCTTGGCCATCACTCCATTTGGTCTAACCGGGTTTAGAGGGAGCCTCCCAGAGGAAAGAACTGCCCGCGCTCAACCACTGCAGAGCTCCCAAACCAGCCTCCAGGTTGACTTTCTCTCCCTTGGCCTAATAAACTGTCTTTTGTCTTTCTGAAATCACTTGAAGAATGAGCCGAGCTTACTTTGATTCATATATTTAGTCACCTCATAATTTAGCACCCAAGCAGTGTATAGCCCAGAAACCATCCTTACTGCACCTAAGGGACAAGTCAGATTTGGCTCTTAGGAAACTTCAGAATGCAGATTTCATTGTCATTTCAGATGTCATGTAAAGAATTTGTAAACAAAACACCATCTCTGGACCCATAGTCCTAATAAGGGCATTGACAGCTCTTATTCACCAAGATTAACCTAGCCATGTTGCTGTTGATGCTTTATGCACACACAATCCCTTTAGGGGCTAATTTTATGTCTCTTCTTTATAAAATAAATATTTTGAATGCTTTGCTCCTCCTCCCAGTGCACTGGAAATTCAAGCACGATTTGAGTGGCTCTTCCATGAAATGTTTAGGGAAAAGCCACCTTACTAAATAATTGCTAATTATGGACAGGACTGCACTTCCCATATGCTGTTTTCCCCGTGAAATATTGTCTTTGAAGCAGCTTTGCTCATGCCTGTATTATGACTTATCCAGATCCATTGACAATCTGCTGCTTGGCTGTGAACGCCTGATACAAAAAAAAAAAAAAAAAAAAAAACCGTCCGATTCTGACAAGTAGCCCATTATGAGAGTTGAGGCACTCAGTGCGAAACCGCTGGCAATTAAGCATCCAGGCAAATTAGGCAGGAAATCGTTAAGGACAGGGAAGGTCAAGGAGAACTCAATTAAAACGAAAATCATTTTCTCAGGCGGACTATTTTTGTGTCTTTGTGGTCACTACATCTACTTTTACTTCCCCCACCCCATTCGCAAATATCAGCTAATGGCACGCTCCCTCTTTGCAGTCCATGGTGCTTCTGCTGCACAGCCAGCGGCAGTATATCTTTGAATACGATATGTGGGACCAGCTCTCTGCCATCACCATGCCCAGCGTGGCTCGCCACACCATGCAGACCATCCGCTCCATCGGCTACTACCGAAACATATACAACCCCCCGGAGAGCAACGCCTCGGTCATCACCGACTACAATGAGGAGGGGCTGCTTCTGCAGACGGCTTTCCTGGGGACCAGCAGGAGGGTCTTATTCAAGTATCGAAGGCAGACCAGGCTCTCGGAGATCTTATACGACAGCACGCGAGTCAGTTTCACCTACGATGAGACAGCGGGAGTCCTCAAGACGGTAAACCTCCAGAGCGATGGTTTCATCTGCACCATTAGATACAGGCAGATCGGCCCCCTGATTGACAGGCAGATCTTCCGCTTCAGCGAAGACGGGATGGTGAACGCGAGATTCGACTACAGCTATGACAACAGTTTTCGGGTGACCAGCATGCAGGGTGTCATCAATGAGACCCCCCTGCCCATCGACCTCTATCAGTTCGACGACATTTCGGGCAAAGTGGAGCAGTTTGGAAAATTTGGCGTCATCTATTACGATATTAACCAGATCATTTCCACAGCTGTCATGACTTACACGAAGCACTTTGATGCCCATGGCCGCATCAAGGAGATTCAGTATGAGATATTCAGGTCGCTCATGTACTGGATTACAATTCAGTATGACAACATGGGTCGGGTAACCAAGAGAGAGATTAAAATAGGGCCCTTCGCCAACACCACCAAGTACGCTTACGAGTATGACGTCGATGGACAGCTCCAGACGGTCTACCTGAATGAGAAAATCATGTGGCGTTACAACTACGACCTGAATGGCAACCTCCATTTATTGAACCCGAGTAGCAGCGCGCGGCTGACCCCGCTCCGCTACGACCTGCGAGACAGGATCACCCGGCTGGGTGACGTTCAGTACCGGCTGGATGAGGATGGCTTCCTGCGCCAGAGAGGCACCGAGATCTTCGAGTACAGCTCCAAGGGGCTTCTGACCCGAGTCTACAGTAAAGGCAGCGGCTGGACGGTGATCTATCGTTACGATGGCCTGGGGAGGCGCGTGTCCAGCAAGACCAGTCTGGGACAGCACCTGCAGTTTTTCTACGCGGATCTCACTTACCCCACCAGAATTACTCACGTCTACAACCACTCGAGTTCAGAGATCACCTCCCTCTATTACGATCTCCAAGGACATCTCTTTGCCATGGAAATCAGCAGCGGGGATGAATTCTACATCGCATCGGACAACACAGGGACGCCTCTGGCTGTTTTCAGTAGCAACGGGCTTATGCTCAAACAGATTCAGTACACCGCCTATGGTGAGATCTATTTTGACTCCAATATTGACTTCCAGCTGGTAATTGGATTTCACGGTGGCTTATATGACCCACTCACAAAATTAATACATTTTGGAGAAAGGGATTATGACATTTTGGCAGGACGGTGGACAACGCCTGACATAGAAATCTGGAAAAGAATTGGGAAGGACCCAGCTCCCTTTAACCTGTATATGTTTAGGAATAACAACCCAGCAAGCAAAATCCATGATGTGAAAGACTACATCACAGGTAAGCAGAATTGTTTTTCCTTGCCAAGTACTGAGTTAATCATTGAATCCATAAAATAACTGCTGGGGGTTTAACTTGATGCCTTCCTCCTGCAAAATCAAATGTCTTTAAAAAAAAAATCAAATGTCTAATCTTTTCAATGAAACCAAGGAGAAACCAACAGAGGGACACTGGGACATAGTTTGTTACTTCCTATTCTGCCAGCCAGTGCCCAAGACCACAGTTTTTCTGAAATGACATGGAATCTAGGCATGCCATTTGAAAGGAAGGGACATGGGGGGCTGAACTTGAAGCCCCCAAACTGGAGCCCCAATCTGAATGCCTCTCCAAGAACAGGTCATGTGACTTTATAGACAAGTCACATGCCTTTATGAGTCTGTTTCCTTAACAATAAAATGGGGATGGCAATGCCTACTTTGTGGTATAAAATACAATAACATGCAATTCTGCTTTAAGTAGTAGTGAAAAAAAGTGAAAGGCACTCAATGGTGTCCAACTCTTTGTGACCCCATGGACTGTAGCCCACCAGGTTCCTCTGTCCGTGGAATCCTCCAGGCAAGAATATTGGAGTGGGTAGCCATTCCCTTCCCCAGGAAATCTTCCTGACCCAGGGACTGAACCCAGGTCTCCTGCATTGCAGGCAAATTCTTTACCGTCTGAGCCACCAGGGAAACCCAAGCACAACTGTGGTTCTCTGTAATAATCTTCATTACTCTTTATGGAGGTAACACTGCTTTATAACATTGTATGTTTCATGTGTACGCCATCCTGTTTCTACTTCTGTGTACACTGCAGTGTACCATTCAAAACTTACTCAACATCTGTCCCCAGAGAGTGGATGCCCTTAATCCACCTTGTCCCTCCCCGAGTCTCCTTCCCCCAGGGTAGCCATACTCCGTTCTCTCTGGCATGCTTGGTTTGATCGTTTGTTTCATGGGAGTTAGGGGAGTACCCTGGGGGTCCAGTGGTTAAGACTCTACCCTTTCACTGCTGGTGGCCTGGGACTCTATCCCTGGTTGGGAAACTAAGATCCCACACACCATGTGGTGCAGCCAAAAAAAAAAAAGAAAATTGTTCTAGGAGTAAAATCATACAGGATTGGTCTTTCTCCCTCTGACTTACTTCACTTTACATAATACCCTCAAGATCTACCCATGTTGTTACAAATGGCAAGGTTTCATTTTTCACGACTAACATTCCACCGTGTGTGCATGTACATATATACATACACCGTATCTTCCTTACGCATTCATCTATGGATAAGCACTTAGGTCGTTTCCTTATCTTGACTATTGTTAAGAATGCTGCAGTGAACATAGGGGGCATGTATCTTTTCAACTTAGTGTTTTTGCATTTGAGGGATAACTAGCCAGAAGGGAGACTGCTGGCTTACATGGTAATTCTGTTCTTAGCTTTCTGAGGAGCCTCCATCCTGCTTTCCTTGGTGGCCGCACAAGTTTACGCTCCCCAGTCCACGGGGCTTCCCTTCAGCGAGCAGGGATCTCCACTCGTCCTCGGTCCCGGGGACGCTGAGCCCTTCTGGTTCCACTTTGCTCCTGTGTCACACTGCCATAATTAACCCCCTTGATTATGCTTCCTAGAGGAAGGTTACTCCCTGTTTTCTTTTTCTGTGTTTGGTTTGGTTTGGGGTTTTCTGTTTTGTTTTGCCTTGTGTTAGATGCTCCATCTGGCTGCCTCTCCCCTTGTTCAATATTTGAAGCATGCCAGGATGTTCTGTCTTCTCAGTTCTCAAAGGTACAGCTCTCAAAATACTGCCCCCTGTTCATTTCACATCTGCTTCCCTCTTCCCCAGACTGTCTCAAGCTTCGCCTAGCTCTCTGCCACACGAACCTGCTCCCAATCTCTGCTCTCAGCATCCCTGACTCAGCAACACCCAAATGGGTGTTCTCCTTTAGGCTTCCCCAGTACACGTCTGCATTCACGTCCCAGTTTCTGGGCAGTAATCTTCAACATGTTAAGAGCCTCTGATTTTTCACTGCTTCACAGACATCGTTCATAGTAGGAGTAGCTCTGCCCCCATTCAAAAATTTTCTCTAAAACATAAACCACGCCCTCCCCAATCTCATGCATGTGCATGCGTGCGCACACACACGTATATCACTTTCTCTCCTATGCAATGAACTTGGGGTTCTTCTCTCTCCACCACCACCACCAGCCCTCCATTTAAAAGAGGGATGGGACTTCCCTAGTGTTTCAGCAGTTTAGAATTTGCCTCGCAGTGCAGGCGACTGGTTCGATCCCTGGTCGGGGAACCAGGATCCCACATGCTGTGGCACAGCTAAGCCCTCTTGCCATAACTAGGCAGCTCAGGCCACAGTGAAGGAGCTTGAGTGCCACAACTAAGACCCGACGTGGCCAAAGAAATAAATTTTTTTTAATTAAAAAAAAAAAAGAGGGAGCAGACCACTGAGTTTATAGCCTATATGATGCCTGCAGAAAGGGACCTGACAGCCTGACAGAGAGGTGTGAGCTGGTGCCCTGGAGAAGGAATCAGGGAGCAAGTGGCCTCCATCATTCCAACAAGCAGTTCCCCACGGCTTATTTAAGAGGTGTTGACGGTGCTGCCCGAGAGGCTGGCAACCCACCGCTCTTGAATTCATGCTCTCCCAGCAACATGGACGCCAGGGAATGCCACAGCAGCATTTTTTGAAAAACATCAAAAGAGAGATGGAACAGCATAAAATATATTAGGTGAAATGCAATTTCAAATTTTCCAGCAATGTGCTTAATATATAAAATAATCTACACCCAACTGTACTCATAAAGCTGCAAGCCTGCTGAGTAGTTCTGTAACAGTATAACCTCCAGAATAGAATAAAAGCTTTATTCTCAGCGTAATAGCTTTTGGAGTCACATGGCAATATTTTAAAATACCATCTTAAAGGTTTCCAGCTTCTCTCCCTCCAAAGTTTGTCTCCACCTGTGCGCAGTGAGCCTTTGAAGTCAGAACTGATGGGAATCAGAACTTCCGTGCCCCCGGCCAGCTCAGCCAGCTTTTGGCATTCATCTTTGATTATGAGTTGACTGTTGATTTTCATACACTCGATGCGGGGGTTTTTATTAATAGAAAATGGGTGGTGGAAACTTGCATATCCTTGGTTAGCCACTCTGGAAAGCTAATAACACACGACTTCTAGTTAAGACCAGCCTTCACTAACTACAGATGTCATTTGTGTTCAACAACCATGTCTCTTTCACGCTGTTAGGCCTTGTTATTCGACTTTTTTTTTTTTAAAACACTATTACCAGCACGGGTTGCAACTTCCCACGTGGGACCAGGTACCCATCGGTCTAAGTGAGTCTCCATTATCCACACTGTCTGTAGCCCTTGCCTCACTGCCTTCTGCTACTGAAGTTATTTTTACCGTGTCTGAAAAGAGTCAGTTTTTCATTGTAGGGCAGAGGCAAACCTGAGCTTTTTCAGGTTATCATGTGTGAAGGTGGGGTTTTCAGGTAAGGCTTTCGGTGTCGGAAATCACAAAGTAAACTCGGAAGTCTCTGATTCTGGACCTTCTTTTCCCAGATGTTAACAGTTGGCTGGTGACCTTTGGATTCCATCTGCACAATGCTATTCCTGGATTCCCTGTCCCCAAATTTGATTTAACAGAGCCTTCTTACGAACTCGTGAAGAGTCAGCAGTGGGATGATGTCCCGGTAAGAGACAAAAAGCGAACTATGAAAGGTGACAAGGGGCTTGCTTGTGCCGTATGGTCCCCTGTTTAATCAGACTCCCTGGGTACCAAAGACCTTTTATTTTTTTTTTTGATTCAGGAAAGAAAGCACCACTTCTCTCTTGCATTTCTGTTCAGCAGACCAGGGGCCTGTGAAACAGGCTTCAGTCTGCTTTTAGTGATGCTAATAAAAACAGAAAGACATTATCAAACAGTAATAAAATATGAAAGCTCATTGTTGAGTGCAGGGTTTCTACAGAGAACCCCAGGAATGCACATTTATAAGACTTGAGACCTTAAGGCAAAGATACAATAAACAGGAGGGCAGGGAATTCATGTTACAAATTAGCAGCTCACAAACAATGCCACAAAGTTCCACTTCTTTAAAATGTTAGCCATGTTTTCAAGGGAAAAAGATTAAAAAAATAAAATGGCCTCTGGTAAAGCTCCACCTACCACTAGGTGTTTATGGAATTTTCCTGAAACAAACAGACCAGGAGGCCTGGAACCATTCTGAGAAATAAAAGGAGAAAGAATGGAAAATTGCAAAATCAAAACTGCCATTTCACAAAATGACACTTTTTAATTCCCACCATTCAAAGATCAGAAAGGAACCCAACAACAAAATATCGGAATTTCTAGCTTAAAGCAAGAATAATTAAAGATCAAGAAATTGGGTTACCCCATAATGATAAGAAGGGAGCACAGAGTTTCTTAGAAAGATTAATTTCCCCCCTTGAGCAATTTCCTCCCTTGAATCTCAATAAACACAAAAAGAAAAGGCAATCCTGGCTAAAACACACATACACATAGAGTTACACACAACGCCAGTACCTCTGCTTTCTGGTCCATGTTTCACACTTAACATAAAAGCTATTCCTTTTTCAGATGTCACCTTTACATTTAAAAGGCAAAACCCATTCAGTTTCTGGGATCTGGGAGCCATTTTAACATTTCTAATTGCAAATATACCTGCGCTGATCAACTGCCATGAAGACATCCCTAAGTTTGTCTTCATGCCTTTGAGCACATAATAATTAATTATGCCTTTGAGCACATAATAATTGCAGATGACTTTCCAACATGTCTGAAAACACTTAAGTCATACTGTACAAAATGGACTTGCCAACTTTTTTCCTAGGCAGCCTTTTCCATACAGCTCAGGTTCTCTGTCATGAGAAGTGCACCGTAAGGACAGCTTAGGGAATCGCCAGCAAAGACATCAAGGATGCCTGGAGAACAGAAAAACAAATGTGTCTTTCACCGCTGCAAACGAAACACATGCTTCCAATTGGGGAAAATTCTGGCCAGACGAACATCTGGTAGTCTGAGAGATGCCTGAGTTAAGATGCCCCCAATTTAAAACCCTTGTGAATGCAGAAGGCCCACTGTCCCTCAGTCTGTGAAAAATAAATGTTTTCCTAAAGCGATAAACACTCGTTGACAGCTGTCCCCACTGTGCGCTCATCCTGGCCCATTTCAGTCCGTCAGTTATATGGTCAAATTCAGCTGAAAGCTCTGTTCACCAGGAGACGGTACAGAGTTTACCTAAATTAAAGCACATGCCTGTAAGTAAATTAAAGGCGTGTGCTTTAAAGTGGGACTTTAGCTTAAAGTGGGACTGGGTGATGCAACTGGAGCACCCCCAGGCTTTCCAACCTTCCTCTGCGTTTTGGCACTTTCCCACCAGCCTCCCATGGAGAAAGCCGCTGGGATGGACCATCTGGTAAGCTGGTTCCCCAAATGGGGTGAGCCTGGGAAAAGGGCATCTAGAAATGGAAAGAGAAAAGGCCAAAACCTGAATATTTCACCCACGTTCAGGCATGTGTGCGGGCTAAGTCGCTTCAGTCTTGTAGGCGGCTTTGCGACCCTTCGGACTGTAGCCCGCCAGGTTCCTCTGTCCATGGGATTCTCCAGGCAAGAACACTGGAGTGGGTTCCCATGCCCTCCTTCAGGGAATCTTCCTGACACACGGATCTAACCCACGTCTCCTGTAAATCCTGCGTTGCAAGCGAATTCCCTACCACCGAGCCACCAGGGAAGCCCATTTTACCTTTTGAAACACATTGGGATCAACTTGAGGGGAGTGGCGTCTTGAGTGCATTCCTCCCCCCAGGGTTTTTTAAGACTTTTCATTTCTAAAGAACCTACTGAAGTTTTAATCAGCAACTCCCCCCCCCCCCAACTCCCCCGTGTTTCATTTCTGCCCAGAACCGGAACACCAACCGCAAGCCTGGCTCCTTGGGGCCAGAATAGCCCGACTGTTCTCTAACCCATCCTCCGGGTCTGTTTTTCTCTGCAGCCCATTTTTGGAGTCCAGCAGCAAGTGGCAAGGCAGGCCAAGGCCTTCCTGTCCCTGGGGAAGATGGCTGAGGTGCAGGTGAGCAGGCGCAAAGGCAGCGGTGCGCCGTCGTGGCTGTGGTTCGCCACGGTCAAGTCGCTGATCGGCAAGGGCGTCATGCTGGCCGTGAGCCAGGGCCGCGTGCAGACCAACGTGCTGAACATCGCCAACGAGGACTGCATCAAGGTGGCGGCCGTGCTCAACAATGCCTTCTACCTGGAGAACCTGCACTTCACCATCGAGGGCAAGGACACGCACTACTTCATCAAGACCAGCACGCCGGAGAGCGACCTGGGCACCCTGCGGCTGACCAGCGGCCGCAAGGCGCTGGAGAACGGCATCAACGTGACCGTGTCGCAGTCCACCACCGTGGTCAACGGCAGGACTCGCAGGTTCGCCGACGTGGAGATGCAGTTCGGCGCGCTGGCCCTGCACGTGCGCTACGGCATGACCCTGGACGAGGAGAAGGCGCGCATTCTGGAGCAGGCGCGGCAGCGCGCGCTCGCCCGGGCCTGGGCGCGCGAGCAGCAGCGCGTGCGTGACGGCGAGGAGGGCGCGCGCCTCTGGACGGAAGGCGAGAAGCGGCAGCTGCTGAGCGCCGGCAAGGTGCAGGGCTACGACGGGTACTACGTACTCTCGGTGGAACAGTACCCCGAGCTGGCCGACAGCGCCAACAACATCCAGTTCCTCCGCCAGAGCGAGATCGGGAAGAGGTAACCCCCGGGCCGGCGGCAGGGAGGCGCGCGCCGCCGCCGCCACCACCCCTGCGGGGACCCGAGCCGGTGGGGCGCCACTTGCCCCTCCAGCCCCAGCACCCCCCCTACTCCCCCACCTCTGCTCAGATCTGTCTGTAGCACAATCCGAGGGGGACTCTCCGGCACCGAAGAGCCTTCCGGGAGAACTAGACTGCTATTTTAAAAAATCCACACACACAAAAATCAAATGAAAACAAAAGACTTCCTTCTGAATGACCTTAAAAGGTGATCGGCTTTAAAGAATATGTTTACATATGCATATCGCTGCACTCAGTTGGACTGGAAGTATTCCAAGGAAAAACAGATCATTAAAGAAAAGAGGCCCAAACCTTTTGCTTCTGGGCCGTCTTGTTCTGTGAGGCACTGTAACGAAGGTAGAAATGCATACAGTGTTTCCAGGTATTACCGTTGTCGACCTTTGCTTACAAGTAGTCTCTCTGCATAGGATGTGATATATATCTGTTAATTTTAAAATGTGGGGCAAAGTTACTGTTTCTAGACAACCCGACTGCTTTCCCAGTGCTGGTTTGTAAAAGGACATTGGCACACGTGACTTCTGCTGCCAGGGCGGGGATTTCTAAGGAATTTTACAATGCTCCTGTGGTTTGCCTTGGGGGGAAGAAAACTGGCAAATAGAATCCTTGTCACTGATAAGCAAAGGAAACCCTGATTTTTTTGTAAATTATGTGAGACAAGTTGTTTATGGATTTTTATATGAATTACAATTTACTGTACATCAGATATTAGTCTCAGAGGAGTTAATTTATGTAAAGTGTTTAAAAAGTTTATACTTAAAAAATAAAATGATAAAAACATGTGAACTGTGTGATTTTTTTAAAAGGATTGCACCTTTTGTTATCTGTTATAGCTGTACAGTATAAATTATTATATTGTAGAGATATAACGACTTATGCCTATAATGTCCAGAAGTGTTAATATTTTTGTATTAGGTTGAAAAACAAACAAACAAAAAAAAAACGTGCAACTTTCTATCACTAGATGGATAGGACTGTGCGATTCTCCGTGGGTGGCTAATCAGAGACCTTCTCCTTTCTCTTCCTTCTCTTTTTCATCAGGCCAGTGTCCTCAACCATTATCAGCTAAGAGGCACGGTAGAAAACTAAGGCTGGCGGAATGTAACGGAAGCCACGAAACCCAAACCCAAAAATACATAAAATAGGGCAGGAGGCATTGTCCCTCCCTCCGCCCCTAAAATGTCTGTGGGGGAGTTGATACCATTAACCCCAGGGTTTTCCTGTTACCTTCCTTGAAGCTTCTTTTCATGATGGAGGCGCAAGACCCCCATCAGATGCTTTGTGAGCAGGAAAGGAACTGATGTAGTTAGTCATCACCCTAAACATGTCTTAAGATCTCGGCAAGCTAGCAGAAACCGTGCAACAGTGAGACACCCAGACAGGGAAGGTCGGGGTCACTCAGCTAGTCTCGAGTTTGGACCCTCAGGTCACACAGAGGGACATAAAGGGGAGATCAAAAGCTCCTGTAAGCCCAGACGGCCCAGCCAGCTCGGAGCTGGTTTGAATGGCAGCCTCCGCTGTGTCTCGGGGAAGCTGGGGGTGGCGGATCCGCTGGAAGTGAACTGAGAGCCGTGCCCTCCTGCCGCCCGCGTGCCGGCGCGCCAAGCATCTGCACTTCCTTGCGCCTCAGCCGCTCTGGCACGTCTCTCTCGTGAGCACTAAATTCAGCCACAAAAATATTTTTAGAAAACCTTTCTCAGTTCATTGAGCTATAGTACACACTGTTTTCCTCTATGTATAATGGTGATAAAACATAGCAAGTGAACATGTCGTAAATATAAAGGTTCAAGTGATGTATTGAAAATTAATTTTCTAACTGCTTTGTATGTATCACATACTCTAAACTGCACAGTAGGCGTGTTTATTAAACAGATGGGCTGGGAAAGTTTCAAAATAGCTACTGAATTTACAGTATCAGTGCTATTACTGTCTTTGTGTATTTGGTAGCGCATACCGAAGTAATTAATCTTCTAATGAATGCTGATATTTTATTAGAATGAAAGCACAGATTAGCAGTAATATTTTTTATCCTGGAAATCCTCTGGCGAGTATTATGAAGCCCCAGTTTAGACAACTCTGAGATTTCAAACCACATAAACATGGCTCTGATTTACATTTTATTTTCTAACTGTTAACTTAGGTGTTTGCAGTTCTGTTCCATTGCATTTCTGCAGGGTTGTATTTAGCATGCTGTAAGTACTTTTGGTTGAAATAGGCTCTGAGTCTAAATTCTCAGAAATATTTCAGCTGTATTGACCATGAAAAAAGCTTGTACCACATGACGGAAGTGAAATCATAACCTTACCCTCCTCTTGACATGGACTGGTCCTTCACACTGGCACCGATAAATAACAGATTTGGAGTCTTCTCCTGGTGCTTATTTTAGGTGAGGTCAAATCAACCCAATTAGTGTCTTGTTAGTGGGTATAATGAGCCTATTTCTTTCTAAAAAGACTTGTGATCTGGACATGCTTTTACAAGAAATAGTGACCTTGGGGAATATGTAAACAAAAGACCTTTTTCTAAGAGTTGGGAGGGTGGGAAGGGGGCTGTATAATGAAAAGAATTAGCTTACAAAAAAGAAATTGATATTCAAAGTATTTTAGGCAAAGCCAGTCAAAATGCTTTCATGATATTTTGAGATGTAAATTTTGTCTGATTTGTATTGTTCTTTTCATTTGCCTTCTTAACTTTATATGTGACCTGAATTTTCCATAACTTGATGACTATAGATTGCATCTAGGCATTCCAATAAAAGCCAACCCAATGTGTGTGTGTTTTATATATATTTTTTAAAAATACCTTGGGCCAGCCAGGATTCCTTTTGTGTTTTGGGGGTGGAAGATGCAAATAGATGCAGTTGTTGGGGTATTGATTCGTCTGCAACCCAGTTGATCATACCTTTTATTTTCTTTTCTAACTGTGGTGTCCGCCAGCCAGACAGCCTGTTCATCGGTGTGCAATTCACAGGAAACTCTTTCCATGGCCTACTTTAGAAAAAACGTTAAATGTACCCTTACAAAGCCAAACCTTATCACTGTGAAGAAGAAGGAAAAAGATGCTGCCCATTACTCCTTGAGAGCAGGCCCCGTTCCTGTGATCCTGGCAATAGTGCTTAATTAAAACACTTGATTAGAATAATCAGTTTGGGCCTGATAGTCTCCTAGCCTCCTGGAGATGTCTAAATCTACATATAGACCGCCTGATTAGGGGATGCTTAGATCAGCAGTTTCAGCCTGGCCGGCCAAGGCTTTGATTTTAGTCTGAAAAGGCAGGCTTCATCATACTTGCTTTGTAGTGACAACCTCAACCTGATAACATGTTGATCCAGGAAGAATCAGGTCACTCCACTCAGCCAAAGGGTCTATTTTTTTTTTTCTCCTCTTATTAGAGATTAACCCTCAAATGGGGGGGGGCGGGGGGAGGCAGAAAAACATGCGAATTGCTGCTTTCACTTTTCACACTGCCTTCCCCAGAGGTCATGTCTGAATGAATGCAGAGAAAAATGTAGGTGAAAATTGTTTCTTTGTAGCAGAATTTTCTGGGCATGGGATACGCAGCTGCCGCCTCCTGTGAGATGCTCCTTCAGATGTTAACGTGCCGCACACATGACATAATCATGGGAAGTGGTTTTAAGTGACGGACCCGCACATACGTACGACGCCTGCTCTAAACACCGGTCCCCAAGCACTTTAAAGATGATGGGAGGTTTCTGTCTTTGATGCCGCCCTAACCATGCCCACCACCCTCTCTGTGGACCACCTTTTCTTTCTCCTCCTGTCTTGGCCTGCTCCCAAATGAAGCTGCTTCTCTCCCCCGCTGAGCAGGAAATCTGTTAGGCGAGATGCTCTAGAAATGGAGGACTCCAAAAGAGGCAGCGGGAGGGCACTGCCTGTGGCCAAAGCCACCTGAGCATCGCCCACAGCAGCACGCTTGCCCGAGTTCAGAGGAGAAGGAGGTCCCCTTGGGCCAGAATCTGGCCCCCTGCCCGCCTGGGGCGCTATCTGCGCTCCTGCAGGGTAAAGGCAACCCACCCACGGGAGGCCCTGAAGGGCCATAGAGCTCTTCCCAGTCCTCCGGTACCCGGATTCCACCCCACTTTCCTTCCAAGGGGGGAGCTGACTCCAGCACCCTGTGAAATGCATCAAATTCCAGAAGCGGGAGCCGGAAGGCACTTAGAGACGTGTGAGCGAGTTGCCCAAGTTCACAGAAGTGGCTCAAACCCAGGTGAACAGAGATGCCCTGTCAGCTAGTACCCCCCCACTGTATCCCACAGACTCCCAGTACTGTGTGCGTGCTAAGTTGCTTCAGTTGTGTCCGACTCTTTACGACCCTATGGACCATAACCCTCCAGGCTCCTCTGTCCATGGGATTCTCCAGGCAAGAATACTGGAGGGTTGCCATGCCCTCCTCCAAGGGATCTTCTCAACTCAGGGATCAAGGCCGCGTCTCATGTCTCCTGCATCGGCAGGCGCATCTTTACCAGTGGCGCCACCTGGGAAGCCCCCTGCCGGTAACACCACCCTGGAAATACGAGGGACAGGCCTTGCCACCACCAGTCCCTCAGGGCATGGGTCTTCCCAAAGCTGCCATAATTCAGAGTCCTGACAAGCGTTTTTCAATATATAAAGATGCCCCAGGCCCTCCGACATGGCACGTGTCTTGAGTTCCCCACCACCTGCCCATATTTCCAGCTCCTCAGCTTGCCTCACCTTCGATGAGAAAGTCTGTCATTCGATGTTAATGACTTCCTCACTTCTAAAAAGATTTATCAAAGAAAGACCATCGATTTGCATACATGCACATGTTTATTTATCTACGTTTTCCCTAAGTGATTTATAAATTCAGCTTTGGTCATCCTAACAAGGCAATGAAAAAATTAAAAATTAGTTATAAGTCATTATTACCCATTTGAAGTACAGAGTTAAGCCAGAGTCCCATAGACACAGTGATAAGCCATTCGAGTTTCCTGCCTTGTAATTTAAGCCACGTGACCAACATCCTCTCTGGCTAGAGTTCTCATTTGCTATTCACCACCTCTGCAAGCATGGTCTCTTGATGTCAGTTAATTATGAATCACTTTTAGGTAAATTGAGTAAACCTTTTCATGTATGCACAGACTTAAAACTCCGTCATGGAGGAATAGAAGATTCTTAGAGTCTTGTATGTAGCAAATTTGCTATAAACGGATCGTAAGCCTAGAGTAACATCATTATTCAGTTTAGAGTTAATGGGTTCCACAAAGCGAATTTAATAAATCCTTCTGGGACCTAAGCTAAGGAAAATTAAAAATTAGAAGCATAAATTGTGATTTCTGGGGCAAGGCGGTGGAGGAACATTTCAGCCTTCCTGCTCCTAAGGTGAATCGTGACCTGGGCCCTAACCACAGTGTTCAGCCTGCACTGGGAAGGGAAATCGCCTTCTTTTTACATGAGTGCAGAGAATTCCTGAATTCCCCCCACAATGGCTCTTTCTGTCCGGCCTAGCTTGCTGCCTAGAACTGACAGGATTTACGAGCCATCCACAGGGTCACAATGAATTCTGTAAAATTTTCACGTTACTTTATCAGTGAGCCGTGAGGGGGGGGCAGAAATACCCAAGGAGTTAAAATGACACATTCTCTGACGTGACTGAAAGGCTGAAAATGGAACAGTGGAGAATATAAGGAACACACCAAAGGCTCTGGTACTCTATCACAGAAGTGATTAACGACCATAGCGGTGAAGAAACGGCCCTACCCAAATTTTCCTCCACAGTGAATGTGAGGGAGATTTTACAATACCTGTTCCACAGAACATCAGGAAAACCATCCCCAGGACTCATCCATGATGCTCTTCCAGGGAAGGCAATTTCTCTCTCTCTCCTTCTCCTCCTCCCCTCCTCCTCCCCTTCTTTTTTCCTCTCCCCACCATTTCTCTCTCTCTCTCATTCACTGGATTTACCCTTTACCTCCTGGTAGAATCTAAGTTGCAACCACTTAGGCTGTATCTAACGAAATATCTAAGGCTTAGAAAGTGTTAGTCACTCAGTCATGTCCAACTCTGCCACCCCACGGACTGTAGCCCGCCAGCCTCCTCTGTCCATGGAATTCTCCAGGCAAGAATACTAGAGTGGGTTGCCATTCCCTTCTCCAGGGGGATCTTCCCAACCCAGGGGTCGAACCTGGGTCTCCTGCATTGCAGGCAGATTCTTTACTATCTGAGCCAGCTAAGGAAGGCTTAGAAGGAAACCCATATGTCTCCCTTTGTAGACCTGATGGACTTTAAATAATAACCCAGGACATCACATAGGAAACTAGAGTTCTTTGTCCCCAGCTTACTTACAAAAGGTTACTAACAAGCAGATTTTAAAATCTCCCCACTTCAGCTACGGCATGATTTCTAGTGTTGACGCTACAGCAAAAAGAAAGAAAAGAGCAGGAGGCCCTGGGTTGGGGTGGGGGGGTATGCTCTGGGGACAAGCGTGGACACGCACCAGTGCCGAACAGAGAGCAGAGGCGGAGATGACGCAAGAGGAGAGGCTGGTGCAGGCGCCAGCTCGCAGGGACGCGGCACCCTTCGCTAAGTTCGCCCCGCCCCATCGAGGGTTGCCCTCTTGGCTTCACTTCAAAACCAGGGCTCTGGTCCTGCAGGAATGAAAAGCAACCCCAACATATGGCAAGGACCCTTCAGCAAGGACCCCTCCTCCTCTTCCTCCTGAAACCCCAAGGAGGGACCAGGTTAGGGAGGGCTTGGGGACCCCGGGGCTCTTCCCGGACCACCCTCCAGGTGATGGCTTTCTCCCAGGTACTTTCGGAGAAGGTTGCAGCGCCCCCTAGTGACGGGCATCACAGCGAGGACCGGGAGGGATGCGCCCGCGCGCATCCTGGGGACCGGAAACCACCAGCCCGACCCCTCTCCCGGGTGAGGCCAGTTCCAATTAGCCTCTATTTTCCCATCTTTGCTCTGCGCACGGAGCTTCACACATGAAACGATTACTTCTGCTTCACGCACCACCTCACTGAGGCCCGGTCCTCGCAAAAAATCGCTCCCGCAAGATTTCCCTTCCCGTCAAGCAGAAACTTTGTCAAACAATGTTCCTCTCGCTTCGCAGATCAAAATAAGGCCCTTCCTCCCAGGAATTGTCCGCGGGCTGTTTGAGTTTTGCAGCCCCCTCGAAAACAGTGGTTTCTGAACTAGCACATTGTTTCCTTTTTACTTTTCATGTTTGAGCAGTCCTGTCGCTCTGAAGGATTTCCCAGAAGGGCAGATCCTTTAAATGCAGAGTGGCGTTTTTATTTGCAAGGGAGCCAGGCTCTCGTGAAATGACTGCCTGGAAGGGTGAAGCCCTTCGGCAGAGGTCTGGGCTGGGCGCACCCCGCGCTCTTGGCCGCCCCCAGGGAGGACCGTCCACCTCCCCCACCTGCCGGCCCCACAGTGAGCGCTGGGGGAGAGAACCCAGGGTTCAACCTTCTTGTCCCACGTTGTCCCCGCAGAGGAGCCGATGGACGCTGCTTTCACCCGGCAGCCAGGACTGGTGTCCTGGCTTCAGAAACAGTCCTTGGCTGGAGCCCACTGTCATTCCTGGAGGCCTGCGGCAACCCAATACATAAGCAACGCTTTCTTTTCCCTCCCTAAGCGCTCGCAGACATGAGAAAGACGATTAAAGCTGGCATGTGAAAACCACAGGATCACCTTAGATAAACACCAAGACCGAGGACGGAGTTTCATATGAAAAGCCAGATGGATACGAAACTAGGGAAAGACGACCTGCGCCTGTACGGACCGGCGCAGCCCCCGCCATGGGGGTGGGGGGCAGTGAGGCCCAGGTCTCCCCACTAGTGCCCGTCACCCTCCCCAACTCGCCAGGAAGGGTGAGGCACCCCCGGGGGCCTGGAGTGACCGGGAGAGAGCAGCCAGGCATGAGCTCTCACTCACACACACGCACACACTCACACACGCAGGAACGGAGCAGGGAGGACCCCGCGCTGCCTGCAGCCGCCTGGCCCCCAGCCACAGCGCTTCACCCCTCCGGGCCTCCATCCAGCACCCCCTTCCTGCTCTGACACCCGCGGGGGGTTGTGGTGGCTGCTTCGGAAACAAGTCCTAAAACACAAGTCCTCGCCTGTCAGCAGACTGGCAGCCGTCCAGATGAGGAGGGTCTGTTTCATAAATCTGCCCCCCAACCCCAAACCCCCACCCCCCTGCAGGAGTGAACGGGTCAGAGCCAGAACTCTGGACTCTGGGACGGCGGCCCCTTCCCATTCTTCTGTGGCTTGTTAAGATGCTCTTGTAAATCACCAGGATGCAGGCCTCCCCACAACGCAGGCTCTTTCTGCAGCCTCGCCAGTTAGTGCTCGCGGTCTTCAGCGAGGCCCTGGCTGGGGTGGGGGGGCTTGGGGGGCAGCAAAGCTGGGGGGAGCCCTAGAGCAGCAGACAATACCAGATAGTCCCAAGTTGCCTGACCCCCTGCTGTGTCTGTGCCTCAGTTTCTCCATCTTTAAAATGGGCCCAGCCCTCTGCCCCTGAGCAGATCCTTCTCAGGCTCCCCTGCTCAAAAGGGGTGTGTGTGTGTGTGTGTGTGTGTGTGTGTGTGTAATTTGTTTTTACTTTGGGTAAAAGCCCATGGGTTCCCTCGTGGCTCAGTCAGTAAAGAATCTGCTGCAATGCAGGAGACCTGGGCTCAATCCCTGGGTTGGGAAGATGCCCTGGAGGAGGGCATGGCAACCCACTCCAGTATTCTTGCCTGGAGAATCCCTGAGGACAGAGGAGCCTGGTGGACTGCAGCCCATAACTTCTCAAAGAGTCAGACACGACTGAGCGACTAAGCACTGCATGGTGATTTTAAGGTTATTACCCAGACATCTTTCAACTGGCTCAGACGGTAAAGAATCTGCCTGAAATGCAGGGGACCCGGGTTCAATCTCTGGGTCGGGAAGATCCCCTGCAGAAGGGCACAGCAACCCACTCCAGTGTTCTTGCCTGGGAAATCCCATGGACAGAGGAGCCTGGTGGGGTACACAGTCCATGGGGTCCACAAGGAGTCAGACACAACTGAGTGACTCACACTTTCACCCAGACATCCTCCAACATCTCTCTGTCCAGGCTGCATCAGGAGGCACCTCCAAAGGGAAGGGGAGTGGGGGGCTCCCTTCCCAGAGGGGAGGGGACTGCCATCTTTGCTGAGGCCCAACCCTTTTACCTTCAGGAGGGAGCTGAGAATGAAGCCCCTTTCCACCCAGTTTCCGTTCACCCTAAGGTGATGGAAACTAGTGGGTGTTAATATGTGTAATCACATACAGAAAAATATTGAATAATATGGAATATACATGGTTGGATGGCATCACCAGTTCAATAGACATCAACTTGGGCAAACTCTAGGAGATGGTGAGGGACAGGGAGGCTTAGCATACTAAAGTCTTGGGGTCGCAAAGAGTCGGACACGACTTGACAACTGAACACCACCACCACCTTTGGGATACTGCCCACAGCCAGCGTCCGGGAGCGGCATTCTGGAAAGGGAACTCCGTTTAGGTGTCCTGCACCCTGGCCAAGCTGCCTGCCAGCTTGCTTTCCCTTGCCTTTGCCTTCGAATCCCACACAACCTGGCCAACTGGCCTCCTGTCCGCTCCTGAGTCCCCCTGATTCACTCCCCACACCCCACCCCAGGCCCCCTCCCCATTATCTTCTCCCTTCCCCAGGAGGGAAACTGCAGACAGCTTAAAATAGAACAAATTAAAGTGCAGAGATGGATGCGCAGCAGGAACCATGGGGCGCCCTCCTCCTCCCCACAAACATCCACCCCCAGGCAGGCATCAGGCTCCCCTCTGTGCCTCCTCCTGTCTCTTCCAACCCTCCCAGACTTGCACCCAGCTGGCGGAGAGGATGTTCAGACTGCAGGCTGCTGGCAGGGCTCACGGAGCCCCGAGGGGGGAGTGCCAGGGGCTTCGAGCTGCCCTGCCAGGCTCGCCGGCCGCCCCCCTGACCATCCCCGCACACGGGTCAGAGCAGGCCCTCTGGGAGTCAAGGGCTGGAGGCTAGGAATGTCAGATAAGGGGCAGGACTCCCACTTAAGATTGAACTTCAGCTTAGCAGTGAATCATTTGTCAATATAAGTAAGTCCCATATAGTATTAGGAACATATACTAAAAAGGTGTATTTGTTGTTGATCTGAAATTCAGATTTAAGTGGGCATCCTGTTGGTTTTGTTTGTGCTAAACCTGGCAGCCCTGACCTACCGGAAAGCCTGATGGTGTTTATGCCTCAGCACCGGGCAGGCACAGAGACACGGGCAGGGCAGGGGGTGAGGGTGTGTTGGATCCTAAGACTGTGGGAACACAGTACGGAGGATGGGGTGGCTGAAACGACGGGCATTTATCACATCCCGGTTCTGGAAGCCAGAAGTCCAACTCAAGGTGTTGGCAGAGCCATGCCCTCTGAAGGCCCCCAGGGAGGATCCCTGCTTCCTCCAGCTCCTGGTGGCTGCCGCCCACCTTGGGGATCCTTGGGGTCCCTTGTCCCTCCTCTGCCTCAGCATTGCACAGAGTTTACCCTGCGGGTCTCTGGCCTCTCTCTCCTCTGCTTATAAGGACACCAGTCATTGGAGGGCCACCCCCTCCCGACTCCAGGATAGTCTCATCTTAATCCAGTCACATCTGCGAAGAACTCTATTTGCCAAATAAGGTCCCACTCTGAAGCCCTGGTGGACATGACTTTGGGGGCACCCTTTGCACCAGGGGAGAATCCACTCTGCTTTCAGACACCTAATACTGACAGATGCCATTGTCTGGGTGGCCAGAATAAACCGTGATGGAGTGGAGAGTGGTCCCTGACTTGTTGCATTAAAACTACCCCCCCCGACACACACACACACATACAACACGCCTTGCCCACCAGAGCAAGAAGATCCAGGTTTTCGCACAACCAGTCCCTCCGATCAGGAAGCTTCACAAGCGTCTGATCCTCATCCATCAGAGGGCAGGCAGAATGTAAACCACAGTTACAGAAAACTAACCAAAATGATCACATGGACCACAGCCCTGTCTAACTCAATGAAACTATGAGCCATGACGTGTAGGATCACCCGAGATGTATGGGTCATGGTGGGAGAGTTCTGACAAAACATGGTCCATTGGAGAACGGGAAGGCAAACCACTTCAGCATCCTTGGCTTGAGAAACCCATGAACAGTAAGAAAATGCAAAAAGTTACGACACTGAAAGATGAACCCCTCCAGGTCAGTAGGTGTCCAATATGCTCCTGGAGAAGAGCAGAGAAATAGCTCCAGAAGGAAGGAAGAGGCTGAGCCAAAGCAGAAATGATGCCCAGTTGTGGATGTGTCTGGTGGTGAAAGGAAAGCTCCATGCACTAAAGAACAATATTGCCATGACCAGTGTGTTCTCTTGGAAACACTCTGCTAGGCTTGACCTCTTAACACCAAAAAAAAAAAAAAAAAGATGTCCTTTGCATCATAGAGGACTGGAATGCAAAAGTAGGAAGTCAGGAGCTATCTGGAGTAACAGGCAAATCTGGCCTTGGACTACAGAATGAAGCAGGGCAAAGGCTAATAGAGTTTTGCCAAGAGAACACACTGGTCATAGCAAACACCTTCTTTCAACCACATAAGAGACGATGCTACACATGGACATCACCATGGTCAATAGTCAATATGGTCAATAGTGAAATCAGACTGATTATATTCTTTGCAGCCAAAGATGGAAAAACTCTATACGGTCAGCAAAAACAAGATTTGGAGCTGACTGTGGCTCAGATCATAAACTCCTTATTGCAAAATTCAGACTTAAATGGAAGTAAGTGGGGAAAACCACTAGGCCATTCTGGTATGACCTAAATCAAGTCCCTTACAATGATACAGAGGAAGTGACAAATAGATTCAAGGGATTAGATCTGATAGAGTGCCAGAAGAACTATGGATGGAGGTTTGTAACACTTGGACTACAAGGAGATCCATCCAGTCTATCCTAAAGGAGATAAGTCCTGGGTGTTCATTGGAAGGACTGATGCTGAAGCTGAAACTTTAGCCACCTCATGCGAAGAGTTGACTCATTGGAAAAGACCCTGATGCTGGGAGGGATTGGGGGCAGGAGGAGAAGGGGACAACAGAAGATGAAACGGCTGGGTGGCGTCACCGATTCGGTGGATATGAGTTCGAGTAAACTCCAGGAGTTGGTGATGGACAGGGAGGCCTAGCGTGCTGCAATTCACGGGGTCGCAAAGAGTCGGATACAACTGAGTGCCTGAACTGAACTGACCTGAACAGGAGGCAGTGATCAAAACCAACCCCAAGAAAAAGAAATGCAAAAAGGCAAAATGGTTGTCTCAGGAGACCTTACAAATATCTGAGAAAAGAAGAGAAGTGAAAGGCTAAGGAGAAAAGGAAAGATATACCTATCTGAATGCAGAATTCCAAAGAACAGCAAGGAGAGATAAGAAAGCCTTCCTAGGTGATCAGTGCAAAGAAATAGAGGAGAACAATAGAATGGGAAAGACCAGCGATCTCTTCAAGAAAGTTAGAGATACCAAGGGAACATTTCATGCAAAGATGGGCACAATAAAGGACAAAATGGTATGGACCTATCAGAAGCAGAAGATATTAAGAAGATGTGGCAAAAATACACAGAAGAACTATACAAATAAGGTCTTAATGACCTGGATAGCAACAATGGTGTGATCACTCACTCAGAGCCAGACATCCTGGAAAGCGAAGTCAAGTGGGCCTTAGGAAGCATCACCACAAACAAAGCTAGAGGAGGTCATGGAATTCCAGATGAGCCATTTCAAATCCTAAAAGATGATGCTGTTAAAGTGCTGAACTCAATAGGCCAGCAAATTTGGAAAACTCAGCAGTAGCCACAAACTGGAAAAGGTCAGTTTTCATTGCAGTCCCAACAAATGTTCAAACAACCACACAATTGCACTCATTTCACATAATAGCAAAGTAATGCTCAAAATCCTCCAAGCTAGGCTTCAGTAGTACACGAACTGAGAATGTCTGGATGTACAAACTGGATTTAGAAAAGGCAGAGAAACCAGAGGTCAAATTACCAACATCCATTGTATCATAGAAAAAGTAAGGGAATTCCAGAAAAACATCTACTTCTGCTTCATTGACCATACTAAAGCCTTTGACTGTGTGGATCACAACAAACTGAAAAACTCTTCAAGAGATGGGACTATCAGACCAGCTTACCTGCCTCCTGAGAAACTTGTATGCAGGTCAAGAAGCAACTTTTAGAACCAGACATGGAACAGCAGACTGGTTCAAAATAAGGAAAGGAGTATATATACATCAAAGCTGTATATGTCACCTGCTTATTTAACTTCTATGCAGAGTACATCATGCGAAATGCCAGGCTAGAGGGAAACACAAGCTGGAATCAAGATTGCCGGGAGAAATATCAATAACCTCAGATATGCAGATGACACCACCCTTATGGCAGAAAGTGAAGAGGAACTAAAGAGCCTCTTGATGAAGGTGAAAGTGGAGAGAAAGCTGGCTTAAAACTCAACATTAAAAAAAATGGTGATTAAAAAAAAAATGAAGATAATGGCATCCAGTCCCATCTTCATAGCAAATAGATGGGGAAACAATGGAAACAGTGACAGACTTTATTTTCTTGGGCTCTGTGGACAGTGACTGCAGCCAAGAAATTAAAAGACACTTGCTCCTTGGAAGAAAAGCTATGACAAAGCTAGACAGCGTATTAAAAAGCAAGACATCACTATGCTGACAAAGGTCCATATAGTTCAAGCTATGGTTTTTCCAGTGGTCATGTATGGATGTGATAGTTGGACTATAAAGAAAGCTAAGCATCAAAGAATTGATGCTTTTGAATGGCAGTGTTGGGGAGGACTCTTGAGAATCCCTTGGACTGCAAGGAGATCCAACCAGTCCATCCTAAAGGAAATCAATCCTGAATATCCATTGGAAGGACTGATGCTGAAACTCCAATAAATTGGCCACCTGATGTGAAAAGCTGACTCATTAGAAAAGACTCTGATGCTAGGAAAGATTGAAGACAGAAGGAGAAGGAGATAACAGAGGATGAGATGGTTGGATGGCATCACCGACTCAATGGACATGAGTTTGAGCAAGCTCCAGGAGTTGGTGATGGACAGGGAGGCCTGGCGTGCTGCAGTCCATGGGGTCGCAAAGAGTTGGACATGACTGAACAACTGAACAACAATGCAACACATATACACACAGACCCCTGCAAAGGTCAGAAGCAACTTTGGGGGTGTGCTGGAAAGAAATGGAAGTATTCTTGGGCTTCCCAGCTGGCTCAGTGGTGAAGAATTCACCTGCCAATGCAGGAGACATGGGTTTGACCCCTGGTCCGGGAAGATCCCAAAAGCCACAGAGCAATTGAGCCCGTGTACCGCAAGTATAGAGTCTACGATCGAGAGCCCCGGAACCACACCTGCTGAGCCCACAGGCCACGTGGAACCTGTGCTCGGCAACAAGAGGAGCCACCACGATGAGAAGCCCGCACACGGCAACTGGGGGGCATCCTCCACTCTCTCCAACTAATGAGAAAGTCCACGCAGCAGTGAAGAGCCAGCACAGCCAGAAATAAATAAATAAAATAAAATAATAATTAAAAACAAGAAATGGAAGGCTTCTTGAGATTCTCAAGTTCCCCGTCCTCAGGCCAAGAGAAGCACTGTCACAAAGGAGGCTGGCATCGCCTGATATCATGCTAAGTCACTTCAGTCATGCCGGACTCTCTGTGACCCCGTGGACTGTAGGCCGCCAGGCTCCTCTGTCCATGGATTTCTCCAGGCAAGAATACTGGAGTGGGTTGCCATTTCCTTCTCCAGGGGATCTTCCCAACCTAGGGATTGAACCTCTTTTATGTCTCCTGCATTGGCAGGCAGGTTCTTTACCACTAGCACCACCTGGGAAGCTATGGCATTGCCTGATGTCAAGGAGATGCCAAATCACAGGTGCCCAGAAAGAAGCCTGGTCACAAGGCAAATAGGAGCGGGAGAGCAGGGGGGAGAGACAGCTCTGGGTCTGTCACTCAGCGAGCCTCTGCACGGGTCCTCCCAGGGCATCCAGGACAAGCCACGTGAGCAACGTGTGACTGAACGCTGAGTTTACAAAGCCTGAGATAGAGGAGAATTTATCGTTGTCATCAAATAAAGCCTTGCAGTCAACTTCATCTGACACATGTATAATGATAGGCAGAATCATGACTGCAGTTGGCACTTAGGCCTAAGTGGTAATCAATTTGCCCAAATGACTGCAATTAGCATGGCTTTCCCACGACACATGGAGCATTTCTGGGCTCTGCTGAAGGGCACTCGGTCCAGAAGATGCCTCCCGTCTCAAGACCCACGAGGCCCCGACCTCCCTGCTCCTGAGCACAGGGTCCCCCAGGACTAACACGAAAAGCTACTAGCTCTCCTTTCTTGGCTTCCCCTTCGGGATGTCCCTGAGCAGGAAGCAAGTAAGTGTCATCTAAGGGAAGGCCATCTGCGCACCAGCCAAAACCAGTCCACTGTCCTCAGCGATGCTGTTTAAGCAGATGGCCTGCCCAGCACCCAGGGCAGAGCCCAGAAAGGCTGCAGGCGGGTGCCGTCTCCTGCCTTCCCTGGGGCCATGTGGTCGTGGAGGAATACTGATGGGGCACAGCAGGAAATGTGTGGTGGAAATTAGTTTACATCTGGACTTCTTAAAAACTTTATTGAAAAAAAAAAGATCTATTAGATCCAGAAGCAGAGTGTAACACCCTAGCAAAATTTCAAAGTCAGGTTGTTCTTAGATTCTTCTTCCCCAACATCCAGACCTCCTCCAACTTTGCCCTTCTCTTCCTTCTGCTTCTCAGGAATTCAGAGCCTCTGTGTTGCCCACTGTCTCCACTCCCCTCCCGAGCATCCACCTGCCTCCTGCACAGAGCCTATGACCCCTAATTACTTTTTCTTTCTCTCCCTTAAAAAAAAATATTTGTTTATTATATATTTGGTTGCATTGGGTCTTAGCTGCGGCATACAAGACTTTCTGTTATGGCACAAGGGCTTCATAGTTGCCTTTCAAGGGCTTTGTTCCCAGACCAGGGATTCAACCCACATTCCCTGCACTGGAAGGCAGAGTCTTGACCCCTGGACTACCAGAGAAGTCCCTCTCTCCCTTTCTCTTAAAGGTGATCCTGAGCCAGGACGTATCCCAAAATTTGACTTTGCTCGTCCCATCACTTCATGGCAAATAGATGGGGAAAAAGTAAAAACAGTGACAGACTTTATTTTGGGGGACTCCAAAATCACTGCAGATGGTGACTGCAGCCATGAAATTAAAAGACGCTTACTCCTTGGAAGGAGTTATGACCAACCTAGACAGTTTATTAAAAAGCAGAGACATTACTTTGCCAATAAAGTCCATCTAGTCAAAGCTATGGTTTTTCTAGTAGTTATGTATGGATGTGAGAGTTGGACTCTCAAAAAAGCTGAGCGCCGAAGAATTGATGCTTTTGAACTGTGGTGTTGGAGAAGACTCTTGAGAGTCCCTTGGACTGCAAGGAGATCCAACCAGTCCATCCTAAAGGAAATCAGTCCTGAATATTCATTGGAAGGACTGATGCTGAAGCTCCAATACTTTGGCCACCTGATGCAAAGAACTGACTCATTTGAAAAGACCCTGATGCTGGGAAAGATTGAAGGCAGGAGGAGAAGGGGACGGCAGAGGATGAGATGGTTGGATGGCATCACCAACTCAATGGACATGAGGTTGAGTAAACTCCAAAAGTTGGTGATGGACCAGGAGGCCTGCTTTGCTGCAGTCCATGGGGTCGCAAAGAGTCAGACACGACTGAGCAACTGAATTGATAATGATATTGAGAAGAAAGAAAAGAAAGGTTTGTTTGTAAAGATACATTACCATCTCTTCCTTTTCTTTCTTTTATTTGTTTTCATCTTTTTCTTCATGTTAAAAATAATGAACATTGTTTGGGAAATAAGAGTTGTGCCATCTTTAAAATTGGTCCTGGCATCCCAATTAGGGCATTTGTACCACTTACTCACTCTCTACCTCTGGACAGAATTACAAAACTAAACAGAGCCTGTCTGTGGGCACTTCACTCCCCACAGAACCTTCTCTGTTCCGTCCACTCATCACTTTTGTAATCCTCCACATGCCCAACACCACCTCCTGACCTTCAGACAGGGAGCCCTGGGGTCAACCGCTTCCATGTACAAGCGTCAAAGCCACAGCAGCTCCCATAGAACAGTTATTCCAACAGAGGGAACTGGTCACATAGGGAATGGAAAGCTAAAAGAGGTAAAAAAAAAAAAAAAAAACAGGGTGGGGAGGGTACTTCCTAGGGCACTAGTGATAAAGGATCCGCCTGCCAATGCAGGAGACTTAAAAGAAGTGGGTCCATCCCTGGATCAGGAAGATCCCCTGGAGGAGGGCATGGCAACCCACTCCAGTATTCTTGCCTGGAGAATCCCATGGACAGAGGAGCCTGGCGGGCTACAGTCCTTGGAGTCACAGAAAGTCAGACACAACTGAAGCAATTTGGCCAGAAAGCATGGGACATCATCATACAAAAAATGATTACAACAGAAAACAGATACTATTCCCAGTGCAAGGAGGACAGTGGGAAGGGCTGGGTGCATTTAAAGCTAGAACCTCGGAAGAGCGCCTTCCACCACGGAGCTGGGACACAGCCCTCTGAACTGTCCTCTGATGCTGCTGGCTGGTACCTCCGAGAAAGCGCTATGAGGCTGGTTCTGGGCATGGAGACAGAAGCCAGCAGCTGCCACCAGGACAGGAGGAGCAGCAATGACAGAACAGTAAACGAACAGGGAACAGGAAGTCCCTCCCTCATCTCCTTCCCCTCTCCTGCTCCAGCTTGACCCTTTTGGCTCAAACAACAGGAGTCAGCCTGCAGAGGAGAAATGGCCCTTGCCACGTCCCAGCCCCAGCATCACAGACCTGGGAGCAAGAAACTGGGTTTCAGGGTGGCAGAGGTAAATGCCTCGAGCATTCACGGTGTGGACAACAGCTCCAAACTCTAATATTTGGCATCATCCACCAGAGAACAGAGTACTTCCTGCCAAAAGCTTGCAAAACGCCCTCACCCGAAAAGATATTTCATAGGAAACCCGTGTTTCACATCAAACCTGTAGACTGAGGTCACTGCAACATCCTGCGGTCTCTAGGTGTCCACTGTGAGCACCCTACTCGTTCAAATGTGAGGGACAGGGCAGAAGAGGCTTAGAAAGCCCAGAGGAATCCCATCTCCAGAGACCCGCCCACATGCCTGCAAGATGCGTCCCTCAGCGGCTGCCAGCTGGTTCTGCAAGTGCCCGGGATCCCCAGGACATCCCATCCACCAACACCACCCTCTCCTCCCGCGGCTCCTCTTCATTGTCATTCATTCTGTGGGAGGACAATGTGCCTACCCGCCCCCCACCCCCAAACCCCCAGGACCCGGAGGCAGAAACTGGACCAGCGCTCCCCCTAGTGGCGGTTAACAGAACTCCTAAAATGACCTCCCTGGAGACAAGATCACAGTCAACATGAAGTCCTCAGAGCTTATTTCTGGGACGCATGTTGTAGTAAGGCACTGTATTCTCCCTGCCTTACTTAAAGCTCATAACAGCCCTATAAAGGATGTATTCTTATAAGTTCCTATTTACAGGTGAGGATACCGAGGCTGGGTACACACCAAGGTCTTAGTTGGCAGAATCAAGACCGGGAGCTGACTGTGTCTCAGATCATGAACCCCTTATTGCAAAATTCAGACTTCGGTGGAAGAAAGTAGGGATTTAGGCCATTCAGGTATGAGCTAAGACAAATCCCTTCTGACTATATAGTGCAAGTAACAAATAGATTCAAGGGAGTAGACCTGCTAGAGTGCCAGAAGAGCTATGGATGGAGGTTCCTAACACTGGACAGGAGGCGGTGATCAAAACCATCCCTGAGAACCACAAATGCAAAAAGTAAAAAGAGTTGTCTGAGGAGGCCTTCCAAATAGCTGAGAAAATAAGAGAAGCGAAAGGCAAAGGAAAAAAGGATAGATATACCCATCTAAATGCAGAGCTCCAAAGAATAGCAGGGAGAGATAAGAAAGCCTTCCTCGGTGATCAGTGAAAAGAAATAGAGGAAAACAACAGAATGGGAAGGACTAGAGATCTCTTCAAGAAAATTAGAGATACCAAGGGAACATTTCATGCAAAGATGAGTTTGATAAAGGACAGAAATGGTATGGACCTAACAGAAGCAGAAGATATTAGGAAGAAGTGGCAGGAATACACAGAAGAACTATACAGAAAATGTCTTAATGACCCTGATAACCACGATAGTGTGCTTGTTCACCTAGAGGCAGACATCCTGAAGTGTGAATTCAAGTGGGCCTCAAGAACCATTACAACAAATGAAGCCACTGGAGGTGTGGAATTCCAGCTGAACTATTTCAAATTCTAAAAGGTGATACTGTTAAAATGCTGCACTCAATATGCCGGCAAATTGGGAAAATCAGCAGTGGCCACACAGTACTGGAAAAGGTCAGTTTTCATTCCAATCCCAACAAAGAGCAATGGCAAAGAATGTTCAAACTACCACACAATTGCACTCATTTCACATGCTAGCAAGGTAATGCTCAAAGTCTTTCAAGCTAGGCTTCAACAGTATGTGCATCAAGATCTTCCAGGTGTACAAGCTGGATTTAGAAAAGGCAGAGGAACCAGAGATCAAATTGCCAACATCTGCTGGATCATAGAAAAAGCAAGGGAATACAGAAAAACATCTACTTCTGCTTCATTGAATACACTAAGAAGCCTTTGACTGTGTGGATCACAACAAACTGTGGAAAATTCTTAAAGAGATAAGAATATGAGATGACGTTACTTGCCTTCTGAGAAACCTGTATGCAGGTCAAGAAGCAACACTTAGATCCAGACATGGAGCAACAGACTGGTTCCAAATTGGGAAAGGAGTACATCAAGGCTGAAAATTGTCACCCTGCTTCCTTAACTTATAATCAAAGTACATTCTGCAAAATGCCAAGCTGGCTGAAGCTCAATCTGGAATCAAGATTGCTGGGCGAAATTCATAACCTCACATATGCAGATGACACCACCCTTACGGCAGAAAGCAAAGAGGAACTAAAGAGCCTCTTGATGAAGGTGAAGGAGAAGAGTGGAAAAGCTAGCTTAAAACTCAACATTCAAAAAACTAAGATCATGGCATCTGGTCCCATCACTTCATGCAAATAGATGACAGAAATGTGAAAACAATGATAAACCATTTTGGGGGGCCACAAAATCACTGAGAATGGTAACTGCAGCTGTGAAAGCTATGACAAACCTAGACAGTGTATTAAAAAGCCCAGACATCACTTTGCTGACCAAGTCAAAGCTATGGTCTTTCCAGTAGTCATATACAGATGTGAGAGTTGGATCATAAAGAAGATTGAGCCCCGAAGAATTGATGCTTTCAAACTTTGGTGCCAGAGCAGACTCTTGAGAGTCCTTTGGACAGCAAGGAGTTCAAACCAGTTAATCCTCCTGCTGCTGCTGCTAAGTCGCTGCAGTCACGTCTGACTCTGAACGACCCCATGGACAGCAGCCCACCAGGCTCCTCTGTCCACAGGATTCTCCAGGCAAGAATACTGGAGGGGGTTGCCCTTTCCTTCTCTGCCAGTCAATCCTAAAGGAAATCAGCTCTGTATATTCATTGGAAGGGCTGATGCTGACACTCCAATACTTGGGCCACCTGATGGGAAGAGCTCACTGGAAAAGACCCTTGTGCTTGGAAAGACTGAGGGCGGAAGGAGAAGGGGGTGACAGAGGATGAGATGGTTGGATGGCATAACCAATTCAATGGACATGAGTTTGAGTAGTCTCTGGGAGATAGTGAAGGGCATTGAAGCCTGGCATGCTTCAGTTCATGGGGTGGCAAAGAGTCGGACATGCCTGAGGAACTGAACAACAAGAAAAACACCAAGGATACCCAGCTTTTCTGACTTGGGGGAAATAACATGCTAATGGCTCAGGGTCTGTCCTAGACAATGCCTTTAGCGCCACACCTGCAGCTCTCAAAGCACCTGAATCCTTCAGGGTTGATGGCAAAGAAGTGACACCATTGCAAACTCAGCCTGGCCCAGGCTGTCGCGCTCCAAGTGCCAGATCTGAATTCCAAAGCCGTGGGTTTTTAAATCCCTAACCACTGAAATGAAAGAGAACTTCATTTTCCTCCTTACAAATCTGTTCACTCAGCTCAGACCCACCCTCTGTCCCACCCTCTGTCTCCAAAGCCAAATTCTCAGAATACTCAATCTTGAAAATTCTTTAATTGGAGAGATGTAAACGCATGTGTAAAAGAGCCTCCCCTTTCAGAGTCAGATATCTGTTCTTTTAAAACAGTTTATTCATTGAAATAAGAAGCAAATAAAAGGGAGGAGGAGGGAAGAGAAGGGGGTGCGAAGGGAGAAAGAGAGGTGAGATTTCTGATTGTCTTCTGGAGAAGGAAATGGCTCCCCACTCCAGTACTCCTGCCTGGAAAATGCCATGGACGGAGGAGCCTGGTAGGCTACAGTCCATGGGGTCACAGAGTCAGACACGACTGAGTGACTTCAATGTCAGTGTCAATGTCAGTTTCCTTGTCTGACTTGCCTGGTTTCCCAGGAAACAGAAACACAGGATGGCTGCAAACACTGTTCTCTGTGCCCCTGTGCCTGCAATCAGAAACTGGTGCTCTTGGTCCAAGGTTCAAGGAGACCTCCTCTGAAGACAGGGCCAGCTGATGGGACTCCAGCTGAATTATGCTTCAACAGACCGCCTTAGATGCAGAGATCCCCTCTCCTCATCCCAGCCAGGGTGGTACCTGCTTGGATGCCCCAGTGACAAGTCATTCTCAACCTCATGAGGTCTCCTAGTCCACTGCTGGGCAGTCCCACTGGATAGGAACAACTAGCTTGTACTGGCCCCCCAAATATTTGTAACTATTTTTAATTTTATTAAAATTTGTTTTATTTATTCACGTTTTGGAGGCACATCATGCAGCATGTGGGAATCTTAGTTCCCCAGCCAGAGATTAAATCCAGGCCCCCTGCCCTGGAAGCTCAATGTCCCAACCAGTAGACCACCAGGGAAGTCCCAATACTTGTGACTTCTAACCTCTGGTCCTCACTCGGCTTCCTGGATCCTTGAGGAATTACGTCTAAACGTTCCCCTCCTCCTTCCATAAGTGACTGGGTTATCCTGGCTGCCCACTACCGCCTGCGTTGCCCACCAACTTCATCAAGTTTCTGCCCTTCTCCTGCTCCGCATCCAGCTGCTCCGCAGGGTACCTAGCCCTCTAAAAAAGGTCACAAATCTCTGTTAAGCTTGGGCCCGGCACTTCAGTGTGGTGACACCTGTTCAGCGCTGAAGACCAGGCTCAGAGTGTGTTCTGAGATGCCCCATCCAGCAGGGAGTGAAACAGTCCCACCTGAGACCCAGGTGTCCAAGCCTGATAGGGAGAGACCAGGCCATTTCCTCAATCAGCTGCTAAGAGGCCTTTTAAAAAAAAAAGGAAAAGAGGTTCTGGACGCTTGACTTATTGCCTTGTTCCTCTGATTAAAAATAAGAACAGGCTTTTTGGGTTTTTTTTTTTTCATTCTGTGAGGTCCCCACCAGGGGAATTCACCCCATCAAATGATGAGTGAGACAATGACGAGTGGAACCTGAGAAGACCGGCATGGACCGAGCGTTCCAGGCAGCCGCCCTTGCTTTGCCGGATATCGATCAGATGTACCCACGCCCATCTCCTTCTACCTCAATGATTCATAGTTCAGACTCGTCCTGGGATGGACACAGACGCTCAGACACACCTATTATTTAGCTTCGGTGCTCAAGCAGGTCCTGTGCCTCTGCGCATCACCACCAGCATCCCGTGAGTTCAGGAGTGGAGGGAGCACTAACAGCCTCTGTATCAGGGGACTGGGTCAGGAGAGAGGGAGAGGCCCTGTCTCCGGGGACAGAAGGCCCGGAAACTACTAGAACGGTGAGCAGATGAGTCCCCCGCCCGCAGCTGGAGGACAGCCCGCCTCCCCGACGGCCCCCTCCAGCCCCCTCCTCCCTGCGCGCATCGCAGCCCCTGCTTCAGACGGTCCTGCAGGGAATGGTGTTAATAACGGCGGTTGTGGGCCCTTCTTCTCCTCGGCACTTATTACCAGGGCTGCGTGAGCACTTATTATTAATAATAATAGTTTAGTGCCGACTTGACCGCTTTCGTGTAACAGTGAGTACCTGGATTCTAATTATCTGTCTTATTTTAATATTTATGGAATTAATCAAACTTTTTAATGGAAAACCCCACAATGAAATTACCGAGAGAGCATGCTTCAGTGAAGACAGATACAGCGCGCTGGGGGAGAAGCCTGGGCGGCCTGATTAACGTTGCCGGGGGGGCGGCCCCCAGCTCACCCCCAGCGCACCCCAGCGCATCGAGCAGGCCCTGCACCGCCTCTGCCTCCAGGCAGGGAGCATCCCCTCTGTGGGCCTGCAGAAAGGGGGTCTCCGGAACTCTGTCACCCCTGTGCTCACGGGGGTGAGAGCTGAGCTACTCGCCGAGGCCAAAATGTCCAGCAACAGAGGAAGCCCCGGTAAGACTCATTGGGTCCCGGGGCCTCTGCAAGGGGCCTCATTAAACACACTGGATGCTCTTCACTAAAAGTTTATACCTTGCAGGTTCTGTGCCGGTGTGCTCAGGCCTATCAGCCTCTTTGCGACCCTATGGACTGTCCTCTGTCCACCCGGCTCCTCTGTCCATGCATGGAGCCAAATGCTTTCTGTGAAATTTTAAGTATTTATAAACCTGTGAAGTAGACGCTACAACTGTTGTCTTGTTGTTTAGTTGCTCAGTCGTATCTGACTCTTCTGCGAGCCCATGGACTGTAGCCCACCAGGCTCCTGTCCATGGGATTTTCCAGGCAAGAATACTGGAGTGGGTTGTCATTTCCTTCTCCAGGGGATCTTCCCAACCCAGGGATCGAGCTCACATCTCCTGCATTGTCAGGCAGGTTTTTGTTTTTTGTTTTTTACCGCTGAGCCACTAAGGAAGCAGATGCTATGATTACTCTCATTTTATAAAGCAGTAGCTAAGGTTTAGAAGTGAAGTCAGATGCCAGAGTGCGGATATCACAGAAGGGGTCAAGTGGAAATGACCCCAAGGCCGTGGGACTTAAACACTCCATGCTTTCCAAGGAGGGGCCCCCGCCCCCTTGGCCTTCACCCGGGACGCACCCCCAGAGGGCAGGCTGAGCAAGCCAGCCCCTCACTCAGAAAGGTTGGCAGTCTTGGCCCTTGACAAAGGAAGATTTCTCCAAATTCCTCTTCTCTCAACACTTTTTTTTCTCAATCTCCCTTCCAATCAGTCCTGGAATTAGAACCAGAGAGGTAATTTATCAAAGGCCCTGAAGCCTTCTGAAAGATCACCTCTAGAGGACAAGTCCAAATTAGAAATGTTTATCTTGTTTCAGATGACTTTGCATTTCAGCTCTTCCTCGAAAAGACTTTGTTATGGGGTAGAAAAGTGGGCAGAACAACCTCCACTAATATCTCAGGTGGGGGAAGTGCCACAAAGGAATCATGGGTTTTTTATTTTTATTTTTATTTTGGAAAAGGTGGGGAACATTATCCCCCACCCCCACCCCTGCCCCCAGTGAAGGAGGTAAATCTGATTCTGGCAGATCTTTTCACAAGGATCTCAGGAACCCAGGAGAGTCTGGAAGCCCAAGTCAGCTCTGTCTGAAAATTCCGAACAAGGACCTGTTGATTCTCCTTTCTGATGATGATCGGAGATGCTGCTAAGTCGTGTGTCTTGTGATTTTCCTTCACCACCCTGCTAAATTATTCTGACATCTTTCTCTTCTTCTCTGCTGGAATCTAGTTTTATTTTTCAGTAACAAATCAATCATCCCCTGTTTGTTTCCCCTCCAAAACATGTTCATCACCAGAGCCTCATTCGTCCTAAGTGACAGTTATAAACTGTAATCCATAGCTACACAGGCAGGGACCCTGGAGACTCAGACGGTTCCAGCGGTCACGGCAATGCCCTGATCCTTCCTGTCTCATCACCAGCCCCTCCTCTCTTGCAAGGCTGCACCGGACCAGGGTCAGGGACCAACTCCATCCAATTCTTTAGTCTTTTAACTGAGTAAAGATTGACAATTAAGGAAAAGAAGATAGGACAGTAAAAGTAAAGGCAACCACAGGAAGAGTGAGCAAGGGAATTCAGAGGAGAGGAAGGGAACAGATTTGGAAACCACAGAAACTTCTCTTCTTAGTAAGATCACAGGGAATTCTTGTCCCAGGAAAATCAGAGTCGGAGAGGTTGAATGGATAAGGAGCATGGGATATGTATGTACAATGGAATATTATTTGCTCAAGAGAAAGGAGACTATCCTACCATTTGCCACCAACATGGATGGCCATTGAAGGGATGATGTTATGTGAGCTAAGTCAGACAGAGAAAGACAAATACTGTATGATCTCATCTATATGTGGAATCTTAAAAACCAAACTCATAATAACAGAGAGTAGAATGGTGGTTACCAGGGGCTGGGGAGGGTGGGAACTGGGGAGACGTGGTTGAGGGAGCACAACCTTGCAACCAGTAGATAAGGAAGACCCGGAAATCGAATGCAGAGCGGAAAGATGACAGATAAACTGTGGGATAAACTTCAACGTTGTTGTTGCTGGTTAGCTACTCAGTCTCATCCTATTCTTTGTGACCCCATGGGCTGCAGCCCGCCAGGCTCCTCTGTCCATGGGAAGGTTCCCCAGGCAAGAATACGGAAATGGGTTGTGATGCCCTCCTCCAGGGGATCTTCCCGACACGATGGAGGCATTCACTAGTGCTAGGGTCACAATCACACTGCAATCTGTAGATGTATTAAGTCACACCTGGTAGCTCTGTGACACTCTCCAGATCAGAGAACCAGTCCCTCTGCTTCTGAACATCCTTTCCTCGCTTCCCACTGCCCTCGGGAGGTGTACTGGTCTCCTGGGACTGCAGTGACAAAGTATCACACAGTGGGGAGCTTAGAACAACAGAGGATTGGATTTACACCGCAAGGAACATCAGAGGTGACTAGCAAGCCCCCCACCCCCAAACTAGGAAGAGGCCAGAGAGGATGCCACTCCAGGTTTCAGAGGGAGCGTGGCCTACCCACACCTTGATTTCAGACTTCCAGACTGCAGAACCGTGAGACAATTTCCATTGTTTTAAGCCAATAACAATAACAACATTCCTTCCTAGGGAAACTCTAGAACTGACCGAAGGAGACGAAGTGGCTTTCCCATTTGTAAGGAAACAGCCATGTGAGTGACACACAGTTCCTTTTTTCCATCCGGTTATTCCATTGCTCTAAATTTCTGATGAATCACTCGGCCTCAGGGGATGCTACAGGGCCTGGGGTCACACACCATGGCCTGCCCAGGGCCAAAGCCAGCCCATCTGTCTGAGCCATGTCCCACCATTCTGCCACCTTTGAGCCAAAGAGAAGAAATCCAAAATGCACTGCTGTCCCCGGGAGGCTGAGGCTCTCCTGCCCTCATTTCGGCTTGGTCCCCTCTCTCTTCCCCCGAGAAAAGCCCGCTTCCACGGAGAACGCCCTCCACAGGGAAAGTCACCTGGTCAGACTCTCTGCACAGTGTCTATGTGATTAGGGCACACTTTAAAAGTAACTAAAGTGTTGTGGTGAACGTTAGGACTTCTGCCTGTCCACCAGGGAGAAGCCGTAATTGGGCCCTTGGAAAGCTTCAATCACTTAGTGGAGGCTTCAGTGATAGAAAGCAGAACCCCGAAGGCAGGGATGCCCCACAGGTTTCTCATCTCTACCCCTCTCCGCGGAAGAGGACCTCTGCTGATCGGCGCACCACACACCTTTCCAGGCTATCACTCTGACTTGGGTCATGGCAACCTCCTCCAAAAGGACTTATGCCGCAGTCTGTGGCTCCCAGGACCGCTGCCGTCAGGGTCTCTGATCCCACGGCGGGCCACTGTCGACAGGTGCCTCCACCAGAGACTCCCAAACCCTCACAGGAAAAGATGAGCTCGCGTCCTTCTACTCTGCCATCTTTGCTACACTAACCAAAATGATCACATGGATCGCAGCTTTGTGTAACTTAATGAAACTCTGAGCCATGCCATGTAGGGCCACCCAAGACAGATGGGTCATGGTGGAAGAGTTCTCACAAAATGTGGTCCACTGGAGAAGAGAATGGAAAACCACTTCAGCATTCTTACCTTGAGAACCCCATGAACAGGATGAAAAGGCAAAAGGATATGACAGTGAAAGAGACCCCCAGGTTGGTAGGTATTCAATATGCTACTGGGAAAGAGCGGAGAAATTGATCCAGAAGGAATGAGGAGGCTGAGCCAAAGCAGAACCAACACCCACGAGTGGATGTCTCTGGTGGGGAGGAAAGCCCAATGCTGAAAGAACAATACTGGGTAGTAACCTGGAATGTTAGGTCCATAAATCAATGTAAATTGGAAGTGGTGAAAACAGGAGATAGCAAGAGGGAACATTGACATTTTAGGAATCACTGAACTAAAAAGGATGGGAATGAGCGAATTTAATTCAGATAACCATTATATCTACTACCTTTGGCAAAAATCCTTTAGAAGAAATGGAATAGCCCTCATAGTCAATGAGAGTCTGAAATGCAATACTTGGGTGCAATCTCAAAAACAACAGAATTATCTCGGTTTGTATCCAAGGCAAACCATTCAATATCACAGTAATCGAAGTCTGTGCCCCAACTACTCACACTGAAGAAGTTGAAGTTGAACAATTATATGAAGGCCTAAAGACTTTCTAGAACAAACATCAAAAAAGATGTCCTTTCATCATAGGAACTGGAATGCAAAAGAAGAAAGTCAAAAGATAGCCAGAGTAACAGGGAAGTTTGGGCTTGGAGTACGGAATGAAGCAGGGCAAAGGCTAACAGAGTTTTGCCAAGAGAATGCACTGGTCATAGCAAACACCCTCTTTCAACAACACGGGAGAAGACTCTACACATGGACATCACCAGATGGTCAATAGCAAAATCAGATTGATTATATTCTTTGCAGCCAAAGAAGGAGAAGCAATATACAGTCAGCAAAACAAGACCAGGAGTTGACAGTGGCTCAGATCAAGAACTCCTTATTGCAAAATTCAGACTTAAATTGAAGAAAGTAGGGGAAACCACTAGGCCATTCAGGTATGATCTAAATCACATCAGCTACAATTATATAGTGAAGTGACAAATAGATTCAAGGGATTAGATCTGACAGACAGGTGCCAAAAGAACTATGGACAGAGGTTCGTAACATTGGACAGGAGGTGGTGATCAAAACCATCCCCAAGAAAAAGAAGTGCAAAAATGCAAAATGGTTGTCTGAGGAGGCCTTATAAATAGCTGAGGAAAGAAGTGAAACGCAAAGGAGAAAAGGAAAGATATACCTGTCTGAATGCAGAGTTCCAGAGAAAAACAAGGAGAGATAAGAAAGCTTTCTTACGTAAATAATACAAAGAAATAGAGGAAAACAACAGAATGGGAAAGACTGGAGATCTCTTCAAGGAAATTAAAGATACCAAGGGAACATTTCATGCAAAGATGGGTATAATAAAGGACAGAAACAGTATGGACCTAATAGAAGCAGAAGAGATTAAGAAGCAGTATTAAGAATACACAGAACTATACAAATAAGGTCTTAATGACCTGGATAACCACAATGGTGTGATCACTCACCTAGAGCCAGACATCCTGGAGTGTAAAGTCAAGTGGGCCTTAGGAAGCATTACTACGAACAAAGCTAGTGGAGGTGATGGAATTCCAGCTGAGCTATTTCAAATCCTAAAAGATGCTGCTGTGAAAGTGCTGCACTCATTACGCCAGCAACATTGGAAACATCAGCAGTGACCACAGGACGGGAAAAAGTCAGTTTTCATTCCAATCCCAAAAAGGGATATGTCAAAGAATGTTTAAACTACTGCACAGTTGCACTCAATTCACATGCTAGCAAGGTAATGCTCAAAATCCTTCAAACAAGGCTTCAACAGTATGTGAACTGAGAGCTTCAAGATGTACAAGCTGGATTTAGAAAAGGTAGAGAAACCAGAGATCAAATTGGCAACATCTGTTAGATCATAGAAAAAGGAAGAGAATTCCAGAAAAACATCTACTTCTGCTTCATTGACTGTGCTAAAGCCTTTGACTGTGTGGATTACAACAAACTTTGGAAAGTTATTAAGGAGACGGAAATACCAGACCACCTTACCTGCCTCCTGAGAAATCTGTATGCAGGTCAAGAAGCAACACCTGGAACTGGACATGGAACAACAGACTGGTTCCACATTGGGAAAGGAGTACATCAAGGCTGTATATTGTCACCTGCTATTTAACTTATATGCAAAGTACATCATGCAAAATTCCAGGCTTCTGAAGATCAAGCTGTAATCAAGATTGCCGGGAGAAATATCAATAACCTCAGATATGCAGATGACACCACCTAATGGCAGAAAGTGAAGAGGAACTAAAGAGCCTTTTGATGAAGGAGCAAAGGAGACTGGAAAAGCTGGTTTAAAACTCAATATTCAAAAAATTATGATCATGGTATCCAGTCCCATCTTGATGGCAAATAGATGGGGAAACAATGGAAATGGTGAGAGACTTTATTTTCTTAGGCTCCAAAATCACTGCAAATGGTGACTGCAGATATCCTGGAGTGTGACATCAAGCAGGATTAGGAAGCATTACTATGACCAAAGCTAGTGGAGGTGATAGAATTCCAGCTGAGCTATTTCAAATCCTAAAAGAGATGCTGTTAAAGTGCTGCACTCAGTATGCCAGCAACACTGAAAAAATCAGCAGTGACCACAGGACTGGAAAAAGTCAGTTTTCATTCCAATCCCAAAGAAGGGCAAAGCCAAAGAATGTTCAAACTATCACGTTCATTTCACATGCTAGCAAGGTAATGCTCAAAATTCTTCAAGCTAGGCTTCAACAATGTGTGAACCAAGAACTCCCAGGTATACAAGGTGGATTTAGAAAAGGCAGAGGAACCAGAGAACAACTTGCCAACATCTGCTGGATCATAGAAAAAGCAAGGGAATACAGAAAAACATCTACTTCTGCTTCATTGACTATGCTAAAGCTATTGACTGTGTGGATCACAAAAAATCTGTGGAAAATTCTTAAAGAGATGGAAATACCAGACTATCTTACCTGCCTCATGAGAAATGAATGTGCACGTCAAGAAGCAACAGTTACAAATGGTGTGGAACTGGTTCCAAATTGGAAAAGGAGTACGTCAAGGCTGTATATTGTCACCTTGTTTATTTAACCTCTATGCAGAGTACATCATGTGAACTGCCTGGCTGGATGAAGCTCAAACTGGAATCAAGATTGCCAGGAGAAATATCAATAACATCAGATATGCAGATGATACCACCCTCATGGCAGAAAATGAAGAGGAACTAAAGAACATCTTGATGAAGGTGAAAGACAAGAGTAGAAATGCTGGCTTAAAACTGAACAATCAGAAAACTAACATACTGACATCCAGTCCCATCACTTCATGGAAAATAGATGGGGGAGGGGGGGCGGAGGGGGGAATGAAAACAATAACAGACTTTATTTTCTTGGGCTCCAAAATCACTGTGGACGATGACTTCAGGTGTGAAATTAAAAGACGCCTTCTCCTTGGAAGAAAACCTTTGACAAACCTAGACGGCATATTCAAAAGCAGAGACATCACTTTGCCAAGAAAAGTCTGTATACTGCAAGCTATGGTATTTCCAGTAGTCACTTATGGATGTGCGAGTTGTACTATAAAGAAGGGTAAGTGCCAAAGAATTGAGGTTTTTGAACTGTGATGCTGGAGAAGATGGTTGAGAGTCCCTTAGACAGCAAGGAGATCAAACCAGTGAATCCTAAAGGAAATCAGCCCTGAATGTACATTGGAAGGACTGATGCTGAAGCTCCAAAACTTTGGCCGCCTGATGTGAAGAGCTGACTTATTGGAAAAGAGGCTGACGCTGGGCAAGACTGAAGGCGGGAGAAGAAGGGAACAACAGAGGATGAGTTGGTTGGATGTCAGCACCGATTCAGTGGAAACGAGTTTGAGCAAATTATCGGAGATAGTGATGAACAGGGAAGCCTGTTGTGCTGCAGTCCATGGGGTCCCAAAGAGTCAGACATGACTGAGCAACTGAACAACGAAAACAAATCCTTGCTTCTCCTCATATCTAACAGCACTACATCCCTTCATGATGACATCAGGTCCTCTTGAGTAGCAGAAAACCTTCTGTAAAATGAGTACTTAACTCCCCCTTCACCAAAATCTTACATATTGACCTTCCCCACTCCCTCTTTGGAGCAGTCTCCCAGAGCTCTCTGAGGTGCTGCCTCCCGGGCTGCAGACCTCATTTTGCCCCAAATAAAACCTAACTCGCCTCTCTCAAGCTGTGCGTCTGTTTCACTCCACAGTGATGGCAACCGACGAAGCAACCCAGAGTGGACTTCCTTCCTTCGCCTGAAATCCACAAGGACCCGGAGCTTTGGGACCAGCAGCAGCCCCTTGCACCCAGCTTCCTCCTCGGGGAGTGCAGAGGAATTTCGATAAGTCTCTTCTGGTTCTCTCTCCTGGTTTGTAAATCTCCAGATTGATTGTGATTCTGAGTTTTATGTGGCAGTGGTTCAGTTTACCTGCCCCTTCCCAACTGGAAAGATGCTGGCGGTAGGGGGTGGGGGGTGAAATATCCGGGGCATACCCAGTCATGGTCTAGAGACTGAGTGGGGCTTGACTGAAAGATACCGAGAAATTCCCACCCAGGTGAAAGATACTGGGTGGGGGGCTGCCCGAAAGATGCCAGGGAATACCCACCCAGTGGAAAGGTATGGGTGGGGGGTGGAGCTCAACTGAAAAAAATAGAGGAATACCCAAGGATTGGCTGAAAGATGCTGAGGTTCCTCCGTTGCTGGGGACTGAGTGGCCTTGGCTGAGTGGTTAGGTAAGAGGCTGATCTGACACTGTTCCTCAGTTCGACTGCCTTTATAGAATTTGTTGGGAGAAAAGTGAGAATATATGAAGGTTTTGCTCTGAATAAAGGGACAAGACCCCTCCAGGGAGATTATGGATTTCTCAGGTGACTGAGATATTTACAAGAGTGCTGGAGTCCTCACACGGGCAGTGTCCTGAAATGGAGCAGACGATTCGCTGCCGCCTACCATGTCCTCTGCCAGCCTTTCATCTGTGGAAAACTTTAGACAAAGAATATGTGTAATCAGAAAAATGAGAAGATGTGATAACAAAGGAAAACAGTCAGAGAAGACCAAATAATAATAATGTAGCCATTAAGTACAGTCAAGGACCTTTAGTTTCTTCTCAAGGACCACAGGTAATATTCTGAGTCACAGCCTGTGAGCTATCTTATAGATACTGAACCCTCAGCTGGAAGAAGTTACCTACATGATCAGACTGTATCCTGGACATGAGCTGCCACAATTCCGAGAATTGACCACAAAGATACAGGATCCAATGGACCCTGGAACTGAAGATTAACTATAGCTAACCAAGATGATGGTGATCAAACCATCGATGATCAGTTTGAAGCTGATTGTTAGAGATGGCGGTGCTGTTTCTGCATGTAGCACTCCCCCATCTATAAAAGCTCTCACCCCTGCTTGTGGTGGAAGGGGGTTGGGGGGGAGGTGGCCTTTGGACACATGTCTATCACCCTCCAACCCACACCCCCAGTTGCCAGGATCTGAAATAAGGCAAATTTTCCTTTCCACCAATTTGGCCCGTTTATTGGCTTTTGAGCAGCGAGCAGCCAGACCCCCACAGTCTTCTGCTGACAGTCCCATAGAGAAAACCACTCATTAATTAAAATATCTGCTCGTCGCTCCAGGGGTCACACATAACAACTGGCCATTCAGCAACCTGAGCACCCACGGTCTTCTTAGACCACCAGAGGGAGAGTCCAAGGCGCGTAAGATGGGCTCGAATGACTCTGGGGTGACTGCTGGAGGTGTTCAGCTCGCAGCCAGCACACAGGCCCACCACACAATTTCACTAGTGGTTATTATCCCCGAAATTCAACTTAAAGTGGGAAACAGAATCTCAAAAACAGAGACAGAGGAGCATTAGAGCATCAACCTCTGACTCAACTCCAGCTAGATTTATGTATACTATGTACGGAGCTCATATCTGCAAGTACCTAGTGAATTGGGGAAATAATACTAAGAGATCTGAACCTCATATGGTTAAATTGGAGCTCTTTTGACATTCCAAAGTTGATATTTTTGCTCCCAGAAAAGGTTGGGCATGCTTACTATGATTGGTATCTAGAAGCTTCGAAAGAAGAAAACAACAGAGTAACTTCTTTGCAGGAAGTCAACAAGAAATTGCTTGAAAATATGTCAGAACTAAAAGAGGCTGCTAGCACTGACTCTGCCCGGTCGCACATCTAGTGGGACTGGGAAGTCACATTTGGCGTTTATGCCACTTGGCTTTTGATTTCTGGGCATCTCTTGGCCTTTTGTTTGATTTGGAGTGTGACTCCCCACAGGTGAGGTTCCGGTTTGGTTGGCTTGGTTTGAGCGCACAGACATCTGGTATACTGCTTGAGCTAAAATGGGAAGCACTTCCTCTAAGGTTCCACACCCCAGGTGGGAACCCCTTCAAAAAAATGTTTTAAATGACTGGTCAGCCTATAGCTATGATCCAACAAAAAGAAAAATGGCCTAAAAATATCAGATCTTTATTGACACAGAATAGGAAAATTGACTGAAGTTCCTTTATGTCCAGGACTTTCTCCTGTTAATCAATAGCCTGGGGATGATCAAACTAAGGCCCCACTTCCCTAGAGGGACAATCCCTGCTGCGACAAATCTACCTTGTTATCAGAGCCAATTTGAGCACTATCTGGTCTAAATTATGGCTATAAAACTATGACCACAGAAAAATAAAGATGATTTTTGACAACGCGGTCACAATATTCTTTAGACTCCAGAGAAAGTTCGAAGGGAAAAAAAAAGGTCTCTTCAGAATTCTTGCCCTGAGGAAATAACTCCTCCAATGACTTGAGACCATAGCTCTCTGGATCACTTATATTATCTAGACAATCTCTAATTCCTGAAACCAAAAGAAAAAAAGTGTGTGTGTGGGGGGGGGGGGAGCAAAGCCTTTTAAAAATTTTTGTATTCCAATTGTTATTTACAATTAGTGAGTTTTATATTGTGATATCTGATTCATAACTAAGTTTGGAAAACAATGCTATGAGATCTCTTGTTGTGCCTTTTTTCACATATGTTTTAATATGTCTCATACTTTGAGAACCCCATGAACAGTATGAAGGAAAAAAGATATGACTGAAAGATGAACCCCCTAGGTCAGTAAGTATCCAAAATGCTACTGGAGATAGCTCCAGAGGGAATAAAGAGGCTGAGCAAAAGCAGAAACGACACCCAGCTGTGGATATGTCTGGTGGTGAAATGAAAGTCCCATATGGTAAAGAACAGTACTGCATAGGAACCTGGAATGTTAGGTCTGGAATCAAGGTAAATTGGAAGTGGTCAAACAGGAGATGACAAGACTGAACACTGACATTTTAGGAATCAGTGAACTAAAATGGACAGGAATAGGAGAATTTAATTCAGAAGACCATTATATCCACTACTGTGGGCAAGAATCCCTTAGAAGAAATGGAGTAGCCATCATAGGACCGAAATGCAGTACTTGGTGTGACCTCAAAAACGACAGAAGGATCTTGGTTCCTTTCCGAGGCAAACCATTCATTGTCCCAGTAACTCAAGTCAAAGCCCCAACTACCACTGCTGAAAAAACAGAAATAGAACAGTTATATAAAGACCTACAAGACCTTCTAGAAACAACACACACACAAAAAAAGATGTCATCTTCATAATAGGGGACTGGAATGCAAAAGAAGGAAGTCAGGAGATACCTGGAGTAACAGGCAAATTTAGCCTCGGAGTACAGAATGAAGCAGGGCAAAGGCCAACAGAGTGTTGCCAAGAGAACGCACTGGTCATAGCAAACTCCCCCTTCCAACAACACAGGAGAAGACTCTACACATCATCTGGACATCACCAGATGGTCAACACCGAAATCAGATTGATTGTATTCATTGTAGCCAAAGATGGAGAAGCTCTATACAGTCAGCAAAAACAAGACTGGGAGCTGACTGTGGCTCAGATTATGAACTTATTATTGCAAAATTCAGACCTACATGGAAGGAATTAGGGAAAACCAGTAGGCCATTCAGGTATGACCTAAACCAAATCCCTTATGAGTATACAGTGGAAGTGACAAATAGATTCAAGGGATTAGAACTGATAGACACAGTGCCAGAAGAACTATGGACAGAGGTTTCTAACATTGAACAGGAGGGATTGATCAAAATCATCTCTGAGAAAAAAAAAAATACAAAGGCCAAATGGTTGTCTGAGGAGGCCTAACAAATAGCTGAGAAGAGAAAAGAAATGAAAGGCAAAGGAGAAAGGGAAAGATGATTCCATCTGAATGCAGAGTTATAATAGAGAGGAGAGATAAGAAAGCCTCTGAAGTGAACAGAGTAAAGAAATTGAGGAAAACAATAGAATGGAAAAGACTAGAGATCACTTAAAGAAAAATAGATATACCAAGGGAACATTTCATGCAAAGATGTACACAATAAAGTACAGAAATGGTATGGGTCTAATAGAAGGAGAAGACATTAAGAAGAGGTGGCAAAAATACACAGAAGAATTATACAGAAAGATCTCAAGGACCAGGACAATCACAATGGTGTGAGCACTCACCTAGAGCCAGACATCCTAGAGAGTCAAATCAAGTGGGCCTTAGGAAGCATTACTATGAATAAAGCTAGTAGAGGCAATGGAATTTCAGTTGAGCTGTTTCAAATACTAAAAGATGACGCTGTGAAAGTGCTGCACTCAATATGCCAGCAAATTTGGAAAACTCAGCAGTGGCCACAGGACTGGAAAATGTCAGTTTTCATTCAAATCCCAAAAAAGGGGCAATGCCCAAGGATGTTCAAACTACAACACACTTACACTCATCTCACATGCTAGAAAGGTAATGTTCAAAATCCTTCAAGCGAGGCTTCAACAGTACATGAACTGAGAACTTCCATATGTACAAGCTGGATTTAGAAAGGGCAGAGGAACCAGAGATCAAATTGCCAACATCTGATGGATCATAGAAAAAACAAAGGAATTCCAGATAAACATCTATTTCTGCTTCACTGACTACACTAAAGCCTTTGACTGTGTGGATCACTGTGGAAAATTCTTAAAGAAATGGTAATACCAGACCATGTTACCTGCCTCCTGAGAAACATGTATGCAGGTCAAGAAGCAACAGTTAGAATCACAGGGGAAAAAAAAAAAAAATCACACACAGAACAACGAACCGGTTCCAAATTGGGAAAGGAGTACATCAAGGCTGTATATTGTTATCCTACTTATTTAACTTATATGCAGATTACATCATGCAAAATGCCAGGCTGGATGAAGCTCAAGCTGAAATCAAGATTGCCAGGAGAAATATCAATAACCTCAGATATATCAATATTGGATATGCAGATGACACTATGCTAATGGCAGGAAGGGAAGAGGAACTAAAGAGATTCCTGATGAAGGTAAAAGAGAGTGAAAAGACTGGATTAAAACTCAACATTCAAAAAACTAAGATGATAGCTTCCAGTCCCAACATTTCATGGCAAATATATGGGGAAAAAATGGAGACAGTAACAAACTTTATTTTCTTGGTCACCAAAATCACTGCGGATGGTAAAGATTGCAGCCATGAAATTAAAAGGTGGCTTGCTCCTTGGAAGAAAACCTATGACAAACCTAGACAGCATATTAAAAAGCAAAACATCACTTGGCTGACAAAGATCCATATAGTCCAAGCTACGGTTTTTCCAGTAGTCATGTATGGATATGAGAGTTGGACCATAAAGAAGGCTGAGGGCCAAAGAATCGAGGCTTTTGAACTGTGGTGCTGGAGAAGACGCTTGACAGTCCCTTGGACTGCAATGAGATCAAACTAGTCAATCCTAAAGGAAACCAATCCTGAATATACATTGTAAGAGCTGAAACTGAATGTTGAAACTGAAATGTTGATACTGAAATTCCAGTACTTTGGCCACCTCATGTGAGGAGCTGACTCATTGGAAAAGACCCTGATGCTGGGAAAGATTGAAGACAGGAGGTGAAGGGGATGACAGAGGATGAGATGGTTGGATGTCTTCATAGATTCAATGGACATGAGTTTGAGCAAACTCCAGGAGATAGTGAGGAACATGGAAGCCTGGCATGTGGCAGTTCATGGGGTCTCAAAGAGTCGGACATGACTGAATAACAACAGCTGTTACTGGGCTAAATGGTGTTCCGCCTATGGCCCCAGGATTGTATGTTGAAGTCCTAACCCCCAAGAATCAGAAAGTGACCCGATTAGGACAGAGCGTCTTCACAGAGGCAATCAAGTTACAATGAGGTCCTAAGGGCGGGCTCTAGTCCAATAGGGCTGTGTCTTTATAAGAAGAGGAAAATTAGACAGAGAGATGGGCAGAGAGGGAAGAGGATGGGAAAAGACATGGGGAAAAGATGGTCATTTGCCAGCTAGAGAGAAAAGTCAGGAGCAGATCTTTTCCACTCAGCCCTCAGGAAGAATCAACACTCCCCGTACCTTGAGGTTTTAACTTCCAGCCTCCAGAACTGTGAGGCAATGAATATATGTTGTTTAAGCTACCCAGTCTGGGTAGTTTGTTATAGCAGCCTGTATGCAAGGAATGTCCTCTGCCATATCAGTAAACAAAGGATGTTGTGGCCATTAAATCATGAACCACTGCATAGACACACACGCCTCCACTGGGTTCACCCTGAGGGATTCAGGTTGGAGAAAAACATGATATTGGTCCTTGATAGTCAAGATGCATATCAAAGGAGTAACTCCAATAAGACCAGACTCTTGTATCTTCCCATAAATAGAAGCGCACTAAATTCATTAACTTGGGATATCTGGTTTTCACTAATCAGCAGTAATCTTTTGATGTTACCTCTACCTGGTGTTTGCTTTTATTTATTTTTATTTTTTTGGATGGTGGGGAAGGGGGGCGGGCATTGGACTTTTTATTTATGGTGTTGCTTTTTTGCCAAAACTCCTATATATCCTTTCTGCCCTCTTACTATTCAGAACAGTCCCTCAGAGCTATCTGAGAGCTGTGTCCTCCAACTACAAATTGGCACATGCCAAGAGCATTGCCAACAACTGAACAACAGGACATTTGCCACCTGCATCTGTGGAAGCTGAACCTGTGCTTCTGCGGCTATTGACCTTCAACACCCCTGCAGGGAGGTCAGGGTGGAGTGAGGCACTTGTGCTCCAGGGAATCTGGTGGAACAGGTCTTTACATAGTTGGGTATTTTCATAAATAGATTTTATGATCCCGATCCTTGTATAACAGAAGAACTACACAAAAATGTCTTAATGACCCAGATAATCAACATGGTATGGTCACTCACCTAGATCCAGACATCCTGAAGTGAGAAGTCAAGTGGACCTTAAGAAGAATTCCTAGGAACAAAGCTAGTGGAGGTGATGGAATTCCAGCTGAGGTATTTCAAATCCTAAAAGAGGATGCTGTTAAACTGCTGTACTCAATATGCCAGCAAATTTGGAAAACTCAGCAGTGGCCACAGAAATGGAAAAGGTCAGTTTTCATTCCAATCCCAAAGAAAGGCAATGCCAAAGAATGTTCAAACTACAGCACACTTGCACTCATATCACATGCTAGGAAGGTAATGCTCAAAATCCTTCAAGCTAGGATTCAACAGTACGTGAACCAAGAACTTTTAGATGTACAAGTTGAATTTTGAAAAGGCAGAAGAAACAGAGATCAAAATGTCAGCTTCCGTTGGATCATAGAAAAACCAAGAGGATTTCAGGAAAACATCTACTTCTGCTTCATTGACTACACTAATTCTTTGACTGTGTGGATCACAACAAACTGGAAAATTCTTCAAGAGATGGGAATACGAGACCACCTGACCTGCCTCCTGAGAAACCTGTATGCAGGTCAAGAAGCAACACTTTGTACCGGACAGAAGACAATAGACTGCTCCCTAACTGATAAAGCAGTGTGTCAAGTATATTGTCACCCTGATTATTTAATTTATATGCAGAGTACATCCTGCAAAATGTCAGATTGAATGAAGCTCAAGCTGAAATCAAGATTACCAGGAAAATATCAATAACCTCTGCTATGCACATGAAACCACCCTAATGGCAGAAAGTGAAGAGGAACTAACGAGCCTCTTGATGAAGATGAAAGAAGAGAGTCAAAAAGTTTGCTTAAAACTCAGTATTAAAAAAATATAATCATAGCATCCAGTCCCATTCCTTTATGGCAAATAGGAAAAAAAGAAAAAAACTTTATTTTGGGGGGCTCCAAAATCACTGCAGATGGTAAGTGCAGCCATGAAATTAAAAGACGCTTGCTCCTTAGAAGAAAACTATGACAAACCTAGACAGCATATTTTAAAAGAGATGTCACTTAGCCTACAAAGGTCTGTATAGTTCAAGCTATGGTTTTTCCAGGAGTCATGTACAGATGTGAGAGTTGGACCATAAAGAAGGTTGAAGGCTGAAGAATTGGTGCTTTCCAACTTGATGCTGAAGGAGATTCTTAAGAGTCCCTTGGACAGTAAGGAGATCAAACTAGCCAATATTAAATGAAATCAACCCTGAATATTCGTTGGAGGGACTGATGATGAAGCTGAAGCTCCAGTACTTTGAGTACTTGCAAATGCAAAGAGCCAACTAAATAGAGAAGACCCTGATGCTGGGAACGATTGAGGGTGGGAGGAGAAGGGGTCGACAGAGGATGAGATGGTTGGATGACATCACCAATTCAATGGACATGAGTTTGAGCGAACTCTAGGAGATGGCGAAGGACAGGGAAGCTGTTGTGCGGCTGTCCACGGGGCCCCAAAGAGTTGACATGACTGAGGGGCTGAACAAAAACTTCAGATCCTTGCATCTCTCATATCTAGAGAATCAATACCTCCCTTCATGATGATATCAGATTCTCTTGACTAGAAGGAAACCTTTTGTAAAATGAGTGCTTAATGGTACTGAACTCCCCCTTCACCAAAATCTTATATATTGACCTTCCCCCACTGCCTCTTTGGAGCAGTCTCCCAGAGCTCTCTGAGGTGCTGCCTCCCGGGCTGCAATCTTTATTTTGCCCCCAAATAAAACTTAACTTGCCACTCTCTTGCCACAGAAAAAAGTTGTGCATCTTTTTAGTAGACAGTTACGGTGTCCAATGAAGGGACCCACAGTGGACTTACCTCCTTCTCATGAACTCCACAAGGAACCAGAGCTTTGGTACCAGCAGTGGTCTTCTCAGGGAGTGCAGACAAATTTGGGTAAGTCTCTCCTGGTTTTTGAATATCCTGTATTGGTTGAGATTTTGATTTTATTTGGTGGTGAGCAGGTTACTGCCCCCTCCCGGTTGGAAAGAAACTGGGGGTGGGGCCTGTGTGATATATCCGGGGCAGATCCACTCATGGTCTAGACACTGAGTGGGGCTTGGTTGAAAAATACCAAGAAATTCCCACCCAGGTGAAAGATACTGGGTGAGGGGCTGCCTGAAAGATGCCAGGAATACCCACCCAGTGGAAAGGTACTGGAGGGGGAGTGGCTCAACAGAAAAAAAATCGATGATTACCGGGAGTTCAGCTGAAAAATGCTGCGGTCACTCCGATGTATGGAACTGAGTGATCTTGGATGAGTGGTTAGGCAAGAGGCTGATCTGACACTTTTCCTCAATTTGACTGCCTTTATAGAATTTGTCGGGATGAAAGTGAGAAGAATATCTGAGAGATTTGCTGCAAAGGAAAGGGACAAGACATGTCCTGGCTGGTTATGGTTTTATCAGGTGACTGAGGAATTGACAGTAGTGGTGGAAGCCTGGTCCTCATACTGTGCACTGGTCTCATAAGGAAATCCACTCATTAGTTAAAATATTTGAACTTCTGGGGGTCACACATAGAAGTGGCCATTCGAGACCTGAGCATTCACAGTAGTCTTAGATGATGGAGGGAGAATCCTAGACATGGAAGAGGAGCTGAAAGGACTCTGGGGTGACTCCTGGAGGAGTCCAGCTCCCAAGCAGCACACATGCCCAGCACACAATTTCATTAGTAATTATGATCCCTGACAAATTCAAGCTAAAGTGGGAAGTAGAATCTCAAAAACAGAATCAGAGGGGTGTCAGAAAGCCAAACTCCAACTAACACTCCAGCCAGATTCATGCACAATATGTACAGAACTCATACATGCAAGTACCTAGTGAATTGGGGAAATTATACTAAAAGAGATCACAAATGAAAATGGCCCAATTGAGGCTTTTTTTATTTTCCAAAATTGATTTTGTCAGGTGACTTTTGTCAGATTGATTTTCCCCCCACACAATTAGAAAAGGCCAGCCATGCTTACTTTGATTGGTATCTAGAAGCTTCTAAGACAGGAAATGATAGAGTAACTTCTTTGCAGGAAACCAACAAAAAAAATTGCTTGAAATGGTATCAGAACTAAAAAAGGCTGCTAGCGCTGATTCTGCCAGGTTGCAGGTCTAGTAGGATTGGAAAGTCACATGTGGCATTGATGCCAGGTGGTTTTGATTTCTGGGCATCACTTTGCCATTTTGGGGGGCATTCTTGCCACTTGTCTTTTGATTTCTGGGCATCTCCAGGGCCTTTTGCTTGAATTGGAGTGTGACTCCCAGCTGGTGAGGTTCTGGTTTGGTTTGGTTTTGTTGGCTTGGTTTGAGCACAGGGACATCTGGTATACTGCTCGAGATAAAATGGGAAGCACTTCCTCTAAGGTTCCACACCCAACCTGGGAAGCCCTTGGAAAAAAATGTTTAAATGACCTGTCAACCTATAGCTATGATCCAATGACAAGAAAAATATTAAATCTATATTGACACAGAATAGGACTGAAGTTCCCTTATGTCCAGGACTTTCTCCTATAATCAACAGGCTGAGGCTGATCAAACTAAGGCCCCCACTTCCCCAGAGGAACAGTCCCTGCTGGGACCAACCTGCCCTTGTTCTCAGGGCCAATTTCACCACTGTCTGATCTAAATTTTGGCTATAAAACTATGACAACACAAAAATTAAGATTATTTTTGACAATGTGGTCACAATATTCTTTAGACTACAGAGAAAGCTGAAGAGAGAGGAAAAAAAAAAAAAAGATCTCTTAGAATACTTGCCCTGAGGAAATAACTGCTCCTCTAACTTATGACCAGAACTCTCCGGATCACTTATCTTACCTAGACCATCTCTAGTTCTGAAACCACAAAAGAAGGAGGGGGAACAAAGCCATTTTAAAATTTTCTCTTTCCAACTGTTATTTACAATTTGTGAGTTTTATATTGTGTTAGCTGAATCATAACTAAGTTTGGAAAACAAAGCTATGAGATCACCTGTTGTGTCTATTTGGACATATGTATGTCTCAGTATGTCTCATGCCTTGAGAATCCCATGGACAGTATGAAAAGGAAAAAAGCTGTGACATTGAAAGATGAGCCCCCCAGGTCAGTAAGTGTCTAATATGCTCCTGGAGAATAACAGAGAAATAGCTCCAGAAGGAATGAAGAGGCTGAGCCAAAGCGGAAATGACACCCAGTTGTGGATATGTCTGGTGGTGAAAGGCAAGTCCCACGCAGTAAAGGACAACACTGCATAGGAACCTGGAATGTTAGGTCCATGAATCAAGATAAATTGGAAGAGGTCACACAGGTGATGGCAAGAGTGAACATTAATATTTTGGAAATCAGTGAACTAAAATGGACAGGAATGGACAAATTTAGTTCAAATGATAGTTATGCTTATTATGTGGGCAAGAATCACTTAGAAGAAATGGAGTAGCCCTCATAATCAACAAGAGAGTGTGAAATGCAGTACTTGGGTTCAATCTCAAAAACGGAAGAATGATCTCTGTTTCTTTCTAAGGCAAACAATTCAATATCACAGTAATCCAAGTCTACGTCCCAACCACTCATGTCGAAGAAACTGAAGTTGAATGGTGCTATGAAGACCTCCAAGACCTTCTAGAACTAACACCAAAAAAAGATTTCCTTTTCCTCACCGGGGACTGGAAGGCAAACTTAGGAAGTCAAGAGATACCAGAGTAATAGGTAAGCTTGGCCTTGAATTACAAAACGAAGCAGGCCAGAGACTAGCAGTGTTTTGCCAAGAGAACGCACTATCATGGCAAACACTCTCTCCCAATAACAGAAGAGATGACTCTACATGGATGGCACCAGATTGTCAATACCAAAATCAGGTTGATTATATTCTTTGCAGTTGAAGATGGAGAAGTTCTATACAGTCAGCAAACACCAGACCTGAAGCTGACTGTGGCTCAGATCGTAAACTCCTTATTGCAAAATTGAGACTTAAATTGAAGAAAATAGAGAAAATGAGTAGGCCGTTGAGGTATGTCCTAATAAATTCCCTTATGACTATACAGTGGAAGTGACAAATACATTCAAGGGATTAGATCTGATAGAGTGCCAAAAGAACTATGGACAGAGGTTCAAAACATTGTACAAGAGGCATTGATCAAAATCACCCCTGAAAAAAAATGCAAAAGGGAAAATGGTTGTCTGAGGAGTCTTTACAAATAGCTGAGGAAAGAACAGAAACAAAGGGCAAAGGAGAAAAGGAAAGATAAGTTCATCTTAATGGAGATTTCAACAGAATAGCAAGGAGAGATAAGGAAGCCTTTGTAAGAGAAAAATGCAAAGAAATAGAGGAAAATAATAGAATGGGAAAGACTAGAGATCTCTTCAAGAAAACTGGAGACACCAAGGAAACATTTCATGCACCGATGAGCACAATAAAGGACAGAAATGGTATGGGCCTAACAGAAGCAGAAGAGATTATGAAGTGGTGGCAGGAATAAACAGAGGAACTATACAAAAATGGTCTTAATGACCTTGATAACCATGATGGTGTGAGCACTCACTCAGAGCCACGCACTGGAGTGTGAAGTCAAGTGGGCCTTAGGAAGCATCACTGCAAACAAAGCTAGTGGAGGTGATGGAATTCCAGTAGAGCTATTTCAAATCCTAAAAGACGATGCTCTTAAAGTGCTGCACTCAATATGCCAGCAAATTTGAAAACTCAGCAGTGGCCACAGGACTGGAAAACGTCAGTTTTCATTCCAATCCCAAAGAAGGGAAATGTCAAGGAATGTTCAAACTACCACACAATTGCACTCATTTCACATAAAATGAAGTGAAGTCACACAGTCGTGTCTGACTCTTTGTAACCCCATGGACTGTCGCCTAATGCTCAAAATCCTTCAAGCTAGGTTTCAACACGTGAACCTAGAACTTCCAGATATACAAGCTGGATTTAGAAAAGGCAGAGGAACTAGAGATCAATTCAGCAACATCCATTAAACCATAGAAAAAGAAAGGGAATTCCAGGAAAACACCTACTTTTGCTTCATTGACTATGCTAAAGCCTTTGACTGTGTGGATTTTAACAAGCTATGAAAAATTCTTAAAGAGATGGGAATACCAGACCATCTTACCTGCTTCCTGAGAAACCTTTATGCAGGTCAAGAAGCAACAGTTTGAACTGGACATGGAAAAACAGATAGGTTCCAAACTGGGAAAGGAGTACATCAAGGCTGTATTCTGTCACCCTGCTTATTTAACTTACATGGTGAATACATCATGTGAAATGCCTGGCTGGATGAAGCACAAACTGGAATCAAGATTACCAGGAGAAATATCGGTAACCTCAGATATGCAGATGATACCACCCTTATAGCAGAAAGTAAAGAGGAAATAAAGAGACTCTCGATGAAGGTGAAAGAAGAGAATGGAAAAGCTAGCTTAAAACTCAATATTCAAAAAATTAAGGTCATGGAATCTAGTCCCATCACATCATGGTAAACAGATAGGGAAAAAATGGAATCAGTGACAGACTTTATTTTCTTGGTCTCCAAAATCACTGAGGATGGTGACCACAGCCAGGAAATTAAAAGATGCTTGTTCTTTGGAAGAAAAGCTGTAACAATCCTAGATAGCATATTCAAAAGCAGAGACATCACATAGCTGACAAAGGTACGTCTAGACCAAGCTATGGTTTTTCCAGTAGTCATGTATGGATGTGAGAATTGGACCATAAAGAGTGCTGAGGACCAAAGAATTGATGCTTTCGAACTGTGGTGCTGGAGAAGACTCTTGACAGTCCCTAAGACAGCAAAGAGATCAAACCAGTCAAAGGAAATCAGCCCTGAAGATTCATTGGAAGGACTGATGCTAAAGCTGAAGCTCCAGTACTTTGTCCAGCTGATGGGAAGAGCTGACTCACTGGAAATGACCCTGATGCTGGGAAAGATTGAGGGCAGAAGTAGAAGGGGATGACAGAGGATGAGATGGTTGGATGGCATCACCGATTCAATGGACATGATTATGAGGAAACTCTGGGAGACAGTGAAGGACAGGAAAGCGTGGCCTGCTGCAGACCATGGGGTCACAAAATGTCAGACACGCCTGAGTGTCTGAACAACAACAGAAATAACAACTGTTACTGGGCTAACTGATGTTCTGCCCCGGCCCCAGAATTGTGTGTTGAAGTCCTAAAGCCCAGGATCTCAGAAGGTTACCCTACTAGGAGAGAGGGTCTTCACAGAGGCAGTCAAGGTACAATGAGGTCCTAAGGGTGGGCTCTAGCCCAATAGGACTGTGTCTTTATAAGAAGAGGAAAATTAGAGAGATGGGCAGAAAGGGAAGGGGATGGGAAGAGACACAGGGGAAAGATGGCCTTTTGCCAACTAAAGAGAAAAGTCTGGAGCAGATCTTTCCCACTCAGCCCTCAGGAAGTATCAGCACTCCTCATACCTTGATTTTTTCACTTTCAGCATCCAGAACTGTGAGGCAACAACAGATTTCTGTTGTTTTAACCACCCAGTCTAGGTACTTTGTTATAGCAGTCTGTTTACAAAGAATGTCTCCTGCTATATCAGTAAACAAAGGATGTTGTAGCCATTAAACCATGAACCACTGCAGCCACACACACACACACACACACCTCCATTGGGTTTACCCTGAGGGATTCAGGATGGAAAAAATAAGATACTGGTCATTGATAGTCAAGAAGCATATCAAAGGAATAACTTCAGTAAGCCCAGACTCTTGCATATTTCCCTAAACAGAAGTGTGCTAAATTCATTAATTTCAGATGTCTGTTTTTTTTTTAAATCAGCAGTAATCTTTTGATATTACCATTACCTGGCTTTGTTTTGGGATGGTTGGGGTTTTTTGTTTGTTTGTTTGTTGCCAAAGCTCCTATCTATCCTGGCTCCTCCTAACCTATTCAGAACAGTCCTTCAGAGCCAGCTGAGAGGCTTTCTCCTGTCAGCTGCAAATTGGCACTTGCCAGGAGCATTGCCATCGAGTGAACAACACGGGAATTTACCATCCACCTCTGCGGAGATTGAACCCTGTGCTTTGCAGCTGGTGACCTTCAACGCCCCCTGAAGGAGGTCAGGCTGGAGTGAAGCACTTGTGCCCCAGGGAATCTGGTGGGAAAGGTCTTTAGATAGTTAGATATTTTCAGGAACAGATTTTATGATCCCAATCCTTGCACCTCCTCATATCTAGAAAAGCATTAAATCCCTTTATGATGATGTCAGATCATCCTGACTAGCAGAAAACCTTTTGTAAAATGAGTGCTTAATTGTATTGAAATCCCCCTTCACCAAAATCCTACGTATTGACCTTCCCGACTGCCTTTTTGGAGCAGTCTCTCAGAGCTATCTGAGGTGCTATCTCCCGGGCTGAAGTCCTCTTTTTGCTCCAAATCAACGTTAACTTGCCACTCGCAAGCTGTGCTTCCTTTTTAGTTGACAGTTATGGTGACTGATGAAGTGACACAGAGTGGACTTCCCTCCTTTGGTTGAACTCCACATGGAAGTACAGCTTTGGTACCAGCAGCGGCCCTCCGCCTCTTCGGAGAGTTCAAATCTGGGGAAGTGTCTCCTGGTTTTCAAAATCTCCCATATTGGGTGAGATTCTGAGTTTTATTTGGTAGTGGAACAGGTTACCTGCCCCCTCCCAGTTGAAAACACATAGGGCAGGCAGCACGGATGAAATATCCAGGACATACCCACTCATGGTCTAGACACTGAGTGGGACTCAGCTGAAAGATGCGAAGAAATCCCCACCCAGTCAAAAGATACTGGATGGGAGGCTGTCTGAAAAACGCCAGGGAATACCCACATAATGAAAAGTTACTGGGATGCGGGGGTGGGGGGGTCCTCAATTGAAAAAAATGGAGGAATACCCAGGGCTCAGCTCAAAGATGCCAAGGTCACTTCAGTGTTCAATGTAGGGGACTGAATGGCTTTGGCTGAGTGCTTACTTAAGAGGCTGATCTGACACTTTTCCTCAGTTCGACTGCCTTTACAGAATTTGTCAGGATAAAAGTGTAGAGAATATATGAGAGCTTAGCTACAAAGAAAAGGGAGAAGACTCCTCCTGGCTGGTTACCATTGTCTCACATGACTGAGAAATATACGGGAGTTTTAGGGCCTAGTCCTTATACCATGCAGTGGTCCCATAGGGAAACCCACTCATTATTTTAAAATACTTGTTCCTCCAGGGGTCACACAGAACTGGCCATTCAGTGACCAGAGCACCCAAGGTGGTCTTAGACTGTCAGAAGGAAAACCCCAGGCACAGATTAGGAGATGAAATGAATCTGGGGTGATTCCTGGAGGAGTGATTTTTATCCCTGATGAATTCAACTTAAAGTGGGAAACAGAATCTCAAAAACAGAAACAGTGGGATATGAGGAAGCCAAACTCTGACTAACACTCCAGCCAGATTCATGTGCCATACATATGGAGCTCACACTTGCAAGCACCTAGTGAACTGTGGAAATTATACTAAAAGAGATCTCAAATGAAAATGGCCAAATTGGGGCTCTTTTGATCGTCCAAAACTGATATTTTTGCACGCACAATTAGAAAAGGCCAGTCATGCTTACTTTGATTGGTATCTAGAAACTTCTAAATGAGGAAACAATAAAGTAACTTCTTTGCAGGAAACCAACAAGAAATTGCCTGAAACTATATCAGGACTAAAAAATTCTGCTAGCACTGATTCTACCAGGTAGCAGCTCTAGTGGGACTGGGAATTCACGTTCAGCCTTTATTCCATTTCGCTTTTACTTTCTGGGCATCACTTTGCCATCTTTTTGGGGGAGCCACTTGGATTTTGATTTCCGAGCATCACTTTGCTTTTTATTTGAACTGGAGCTTGACTCCCAATTGGTGAGGTTCTGGTTTAGTTTCATTTTGTTGACTTGGTTTGAGTGTGAGGATATCTGGTACAAACTGCTCGAGCTAAAACGGACAGGAACGGGTGAATTTAATTCAAATGACTATTACATCTACTACTGCGGATAGATGTAGAATCCCTTAGAAGAAATGGAGTAGTCATCATAGTCAGCAGAAGAGTCCAAAACGCAGTACTTGGTGTGATCTCAAAAACGACAGAATGGTCTCTGTTAGTTTCTAAGGCAAACCAAGCATTCAACATCACAGCAGTTGACTCTATGCCCCAACCACTCATGCCAAAGAAGCTGAACTGTTCTATGAAGATCTACATCTTCTAGAACTAACACCAAAAAGGATGTCATTTTCATCATAGAGGACTGAAAGGCAAAAGTAAGAAGTCAAGAGATACCTGGAATAACAGGCAAGTTTGGCCCTGGAGTACAGAATGAAGCAGGGCAAAGGCCAGAGTTTTACCAAGAGAACGCACTGGTCATAGCAAATACCCTCTTCCAACAACACAAGAAATAACTATACATATGGACATCACAAGATGGTCAATACAAACGTCAGATTGATTATATTTCTTTGCAGCCAAAGATGGAGAAGCTTTGTATACAGTCAGCAAAAATAAGACCAGGAGCTGACTGTGGCTCAGATCATGAACTCCTTATTGCAAAATTCAGACTTAAATTGAAGAAAGTAGGGAAAACCACTAGACCATTCAGGTATGACCTGTATCAAATCCCTTATGATTAAACAGTGGAAGTGAGAAATAGATTCAAGAGAGTAGATCTGATAGAATGCCTGAAGAACTATGGACAGAGGTTTGTGATATTGTATAGGAGGCAGTGATCCAAACCATCCCCAGGAAAGAAATCCAAAATGGTTGTCTGGGAAGGCTTTACAAATAAGAAGTGAAAGGCAAAGGAGGAAAAGAAAGATATACCCTTCTAAGTGCAGAGTTCCAAAGAATAGCAAGGAGAGATAAGAAACCATTGTTATGTGAACAATGCAGAGAAATAGAGGAAAACAATAGAATGGGAAAGACTAGAGATCTCTTCAAGAAAATTAGAGATAGCAAGGGAATATTCCATGCAGAGATGGGAACAACAAAGGAGAGAGACAGTATGGACCTTAGAGAAGTAGAAGAGATAGAGAAAAGGAGCAAGAATACAGAAAAGAACTATACAAAAAATATCTTATTGACCTGGACAACCAGGATGGTGTGATCACTCACCTAGAGCCAGACATCCTGGAGTGTGAAGTCAAGTGGGCCTTAGGAAGCATTACTACGAAAAAAGCTAGTGGAGGTGATGGAATTTCAGCTGTCCCATTTCAAATGCTAAAAGATGATGCTGTTAAAGTGCTGAACTCAATATGCCAGCAAATTTGGAAAGTTCAGCAGTGATACAGGACTGGAAAAGGTCATTTTCATTCCAATCCCAAGGAAGGGCAATGCCACAAAATATTCAAACTACCACACAATTGCACTCATTTCACATGCTAGCAAGATTATGCTCAAAATCCTTCAAGCTAGGCTTCGACAGTACATGAACCGAGAAATTCCAGATGTACAAGCTGGATACAAAAAAGGCAGAAGAATCAGAGATCAAATTGCCACCATCTGTTAGATTTATAGAAAAAGCAAAACAATTCCAGAAAAACATCTACTTCTGCTTCATTAATTATGCAAAAGCCTTTGACTGTGTGGATCACAACAAACTGTAAAAAAATTCTTAAAGAGATGGGAACACCAGACCATCTTACCTGCCTCCTGAGAAACCTGTGTGCAGGTCAAGAAACAACAGTTAGAACCTGACATAGAGTGCTCACTTCAGCAGCACATACACTAAAATTGGAAAGAACCTGACATAGAACAATGCACAGATTCAAAATTGGGGAAGGATAACATCAAGGCGGGATATTGTCACCCTGCTTATTTAACTTCTATGCAGAGTACATCATGTGAAATGCTGGGCTGGATGAAGCTCAAGCTGGAATCAAGATGGCTGGGAGAAATATCAATAACTTCAGATATGCAGATAACACCACCCTCATGGCAGAAAGTGAAGAGGAACTAAAGAGCCTCATGATGAGTGTGAAAGAGGAGAGTGAAAAAGCTGGGTTAAAACTGAACATTCAAAAAACTAAGATCATGGCATTGAGTCCCATCACTTTATGGCAAACAGATGGGAAATATGTGAAAACAATAACAGACATTATTTTACTGGTCTCCAAAATCACTGCAGATGGTGGCAGCAGTCATGAAATTAAAAGGTGTTTGCTCCTTGGAAGAAAAGCTATGACAAACCTAGACAGCATATTAGAAGCAGAGACATTACTTTGCCAACAAAGGTCCAAATAGTCCAAGTTATTGTTTTTCCAGTAGTCACATATGGATGTGAGATTTGGATCATAAAGAAGGCTGAGTGCCAAGAATTGAGGCTTTCGAACGATTGTGCTAGAGAAGACTCCTGAGAGTCTCTTGGACTGCAAGGAGATCAAATCAGTCAATATTTAAGGAAATCAGCTCTGAATATTCATTGGAAGGACTGATGCTGAAGCTGAAGCTCCAGTACTTTGGCTACCTGATGCAAAGAATTGACTCATTGAAAAAGATCCTGATCTGGGAAGGACTGAGGGCAAGAGGAGAAGGAATGACAGAGGATGAGGTGGTTGGATGATGGCATCACCAACTCGATGGACGTGAGTTTGAGCAAACTCTGGGAGATAGTGATGGACAGGGAATCCTGGCGTGCTGCAGTCCAGGGATTGGAACGAGTCAGACCTGACTGAGTGACTGAACAGCAACAAATCCTTGCATTTCCTCAGATCTACTCACCCCTTATGGTGACATCAGGTCCTCTTGACTAGCAGAAAAACTTTTGTAAAATAAGTGCTAAATTGTATTGAACGCCCTCTTCAGCAAACTCTTCTACATTGACCTTGTCCCACTGCCTCTGGAGCAGTCTCTCAGAGCTATCTGAGGTGCTGCTCCCAGGCTGCTGTCCTCATTTTGCCCCAAATAAAAGTTAACACTTTCAAGTTGTGTATCTTTTTTAGCCCAGAGGTACGGTGACCGAGGAAGCAGCCCAGAGTAGACTGCCTTCCTTCTCCTGAATTCCACAAGGAGCCAGAGCTTTGGTACCAGCAGCGGCCACTTGCACCATCCACCTCCTTCGGGAGTGCAGGTGAGTTTGGGTAAGTCTCTCCTGGCTCTCGAATCTCCCATACTGGTTGAGAGTCTGAGTTTGATTTGGAAGTGGGGCAGGTTACCAGCCCCCTCCCAGGTGGAAAGATACTGGGGTGGGGCGGGTGAAATATCGGGGACAGACCCACTCATGGTCTAGACACTGAGTGGGACTTGGTTGAAAGATACTGAGAAATTCCCACCCAGTCGAAAGATACTGGGTGGGGGGCTACCTGAAAGATGCCAGGGAATACCCACCCAGTGGAAAGGTACTCAGCGGGGGAGGGTGTTCTAGTGAAAAAAATCCAGGAACACTGGTGGCTCGGCTGAAAGATGCTGAGGTCGCTCTGTCTTAGGAGACTGAGTGGTCTTGGCTGAGTGGTTAGGTAAGAGGCCAATCCTACACTTTTCCTCAGTTCGACTGCCTTTATGGAATTTGTCGAGATAAAAGTGAAGAGAATATATGAGAGCTTTGCTCCAAGGTAAAGGGACAAGACTCCACCCAGTCAGTTACAGTTTTCTCAGGTGACTAAGAAAATTTCAGGAGTGGTAGAGGCCTGGTCCTCATTCGGTATAGCGGTCCCATAGGGAAACCCACTCAATAATTAAAATACTTGCTCCTCTGGGGGTCACACCTAAGTATTGGCCATTCAGCAACCCGAGCAGACACAGTGGTCTTGGACTGCTAGAGGGAGAATCCAAGGCATGAAGAGGACCTGAAACAACTCTGGGTGACTCCCGGAGGAGTTCAGCTCACAACAGCACACAGGCCTACCACACAACTTCATTAGTGATTTTTATCCCTGAAATCCAACTTAAAGTGAGAAACAGAATCTCAAAAATAGAAACAGAGGGGTTTCAGAAAGCCAACCTCGAACACTCCAGCCATATTCATGTACAATATGTACAGAGCTCATACTTGCAAGTACCTCGTGAATTGGGGAAGTTATACTAAAAGAGATCTCAACCGAAAATGGCCAAGTTGGGGCTCTTTTGATTTTCCAAAATTGATATTTTTGCACCCACCTTTAGAAAAGTCCGGCCGTGCTTACTTTGATTGGTATCTAGAAGCCTCTAAAAGAGGAAACGATAGAATAACTCCTTTGCAGGAAACAAAATTTCAAGAAATTTCTTGAAACTATGTGGAAGTCACCAAACGTGGCTTCCTAGTCCCACTAGACCGGCAACCTGGAAGAGTCAGTGATAGCAGCCTTTTTTAGCTTGAAAGGATATCAAAAGGTTCTGATATCCAGGTTGGACATTTACAATCAGCCAGCCTCTTCTTTGCATTTCCTGAGATAAGAGATAGGTGGACTCCAGTTGAAGATTTTATAACCAGCCCCCAATTTGCACTTACATTTGGAAGTAACAAGAAAAACACAGTAACTAGCTAGTCTCTGTCTCTTGTTAACACCTCAAGGCAATAATCACGGCACAGTCAAAGAGAAGAAAAAACCCTGTCTGAGTGAAAGATAAGGTAGACACTACACATGAACAGAAAGTCAAAAGTCAGAGGATAATTCCAGGCCATAACGAGTCTTGCTCCTCCCAGAAGCCTTCACTTTGAGATCCATCTTGGCTAAGGTGTGTGTCCACACCCCAGGGGAAGGTACTGAGACAAATTAACCAGCAGGGAACAAAGCAAGGTCATTGGCCTGAGGGAAGACAAAGACCCAGAGAACCGCCCCCTTATAGAGGATTTGAACTTCCCAAAGGCGAGACTCTCTCTGAGCTTACCCATGCACCTTTCCACGTGTACTTTTCCTTTCAATCAACTTTTGACTTTACTCTTTACCTTCTCCCTCCTTGCCTGAATTCATTCTTGACTAGGCAGGCAAGACTAGGGACCTCAGCCCCAACTGCTGGCTCCTGTGGTCCCGTGGTTAGGACTCTGGGCCTGGGAAACTAAGACCCTGCTTCCAGCTGCCACTTACTGCTGTGTGTGTCCAAAATCATCTGGTGCCAAAACCTGGGAGTGAAGGTTACTCAAGGTGGGAGGATCTCCTTCCAGGCCTGAAGAAACACTTAAGAACTGGAAATTATTTAAAATTAAAGGGTTAAAAAAGGAGAAAACTTAAAGTCATATTGCAGCAGTGCCTGGCCTTTGTATAAGTTGGGAAATGGAGAAAAATGGCCTGAGAACAGGTCTCTAAATTATAACACCATTCTGAAATTGGATCTTTATTGCCACAGAATGGAAAAAGGGAGGGAGATTGCCTGTCTTGAGGCTTTCATGGTCCTTTACCAAAATCCCGCCCTATATGACTCTTGTAATTTAAAACCTGGAGAACCAAAAAACTCTCCTGACATTTTGGATGATCCCCTCCTAAGCTCTGCCATCTCTCAGCGGGGAAACTAAGCTCTCCCTGCTCGCAATAGTATTTCTACTTCTCCCGAGCCACCTTCTCCTCCTAAGTCATTCACTTCTCCTGAATCATCTCTTTCTCCTGGTCTCTCTCCTTCATCCCAAACTTCACCTCCTTATTCCCCTCCATGCGCTTCTGTTACCCCAAGAAACAGAGACTAGTCCCTCTGGGGTAACTCTCAGTAGGAGCTTCCTATCACCCAGAACCAGAGAGGTTATGTCCTCTTACGGAGGCGGCAAATGGAGAAGGGACAATCGCATACATGTGCCCTTCTCTTTAACTGACTTGGCCCACTGTAGACAGAATCTGGGCTGACTTTCTGAAGAACCCAGTAAATTTCTTGAAGAGTTTCATGCCCTCACTCTGGTCTCTGATCTAACTTGGATGGATGTGCAAGTGGTTGTGTCTGCCTGCTGTACACCTAAGGAAAAACAGGGAATCCGGACAGCAGCCGGGGGCATGCTGAGCAGCTTGCTGACCAGCCCAAGCATTATGCTGTGACTGGAGCTGTGTTTAGTCGCTCAGTCGTGTCCGACTCTTTGCGACCCCATGGACTGTAGCCCGCCAGGCACCTCTGTCCGTGGGATTCTCCAGGCAAGAATACTGGAGTGCGTTCCCATGCCCTCCTCCAGGGGATCTTCCTAACCCAGGGGTTGAACCCAGGTCTCCCACATTGCAGGTAGATTTTTTACCATCTGAGCCCCCAGGGAAGCCCAAGAATACTGGAGTGGGTAGCCTATCCCTTCTCCAGGGGATCTCCCCGATTCAGGAATTAAACCAGGTTCTCCTGTATTGCAGGCGGATTATTTACCAGCTGAGCTACCAAGTGAAAGTGTTAAGTCACTCAGTTGCGTTTGATTCTCCGCGACCCCATGGACTGTAGCCCACCAGGCCATCCATCCGTGGGATTTCCCAGACAAGAATGTTGGAGTGGGCTGCCATTTCCTTCTCCAGGGGATCTTCTTGACCCAGGGACCGAACCCAGGTCTCCTGCATTGCAGGCAGACTCTTTATCGTCTGAACCATCAGGGAAGCCCCAAGATGCAGTCCCAAAGCAGGAACTCTCTTGGAATTATAATACCCAGGAGGGAACAGAAGCCAGGAAGCACATGATCCAATGTGTATTAGAAGGGATGAAAAAGTGCATCAAGAAGTCAGTTAACTACGAGAAGGTTAAAAGAGTGACCCAGGAAGAAAAGGAAAATCCTGCCCTCTTTCACGGGCAACTTGTGGAGGTATTTAGGAAGTATACCAGCATAGATCCCTCCACGTCCGAAGGTCAGTCCCTGCTGGGACAGTACTTTATTAGCCAGCCGCTACCCCCGATATTAGGCAGAAACTCCAAAAGTTACAATCTGGCCCACAGATGCCTATGGCCCAGCTCCTAGATGTGGCCTTTGGGTGTATTTAATAATCGAGACCAAACTCAGGAGGAAAAGAGAACCCAACCTGAGAAAAGGAAGGCCAGGGCTAATGCATATCTGATAATCGTTGCTGTCAGCCATGCCTTGCGATCTCAGGACAACACAAGGGGGCCGAGAAAGTCCAGCTATCTGTCTGGAGGCAAGACCAGCAAGGGGCAATGCTACAAATTCAAGTCAACTGGCCACTGGGCCCAAGATTACCAGAAAGAACCTACCCCCCGCCCCGCCCAGGCCATGTCTTGCCTACAAACAAACAGGTCATTGGAAGAGGGACTGCCCTCCGTCCTGAAGGGGAAGTGGGGGAACTCCCATTCCCGAGATGGCCATCATGCTGGATGACAGGTGGCCTGGGGACTCTGGTGGCTCCCCCCAATGAGATGTCTATCTCCATCAAGGCACCCCAGGTAGTCCTTGACATGGCAGGTCAAAAAATCAATTTCTTAACTGATACAAGAGCCACTTATTCGGTCTTAATTTGTCATGCGGGACCTCACGCCTCCAAAAGCTGTACTGTGACTGGTGTCAATGGAAAGCCTCAAGCCCATTCTTTCCCTGCGCCTCTCACTGGCCAATTTGAGCTGTGGTTGATTTCTCCTGCCTTTCCAATTGTGCCTCAGTGTCTTAGCTCTATCCTTGGGAGGGGCCTTTTGGGCTCCCCTGGGGACATATTCCAGTTAGGAGTCCCCAAGGAGCCCCTTATTTTAAGTCTAAGACAGACAAGCCAGAAGAGCAAGATTCTATTCCTAGCCATATTCTACAAGCAGTAGACCCTTCAGCATGGGACAAGGGAATCCCTGGAAGGCCATAAATGCCCAACCAGTGCGCCCAGCCTTAGACTAGAAACCTGTTATCCTTAAAAGAAAAACTATCCTATAAAGTTGGAAGCACAAGAAGGCTTTGCAACCCCTCGTGGATAAATTCCCAAGGCATGGCCTCTTGGCGTCCTGCCTGTCTCCATGCAATACTCCTATTCTACCCATTGTTAAGCCAAATGGGGAATATAGGATGGCTCGAGCCCTTAGGGCAATAAACAAGACTGTGTGATCCCTACACATCCCCTTGTGGCCAGTCCTTAGAAGATACTTGCCCAGGTCCCTGAAAATGCTAAAGGGTTTACTGTTCTCGATCCCAAGGATGCCTTTTTCTGCATCCCAGTTCATCCTTCGTCACAGTAACTATTTGCACTTGAGTGGACTGACCCGGACTCAGACATACCTGGATGGTATTGCCTCAGGGGTATCGGGACAGCCTGCACTTGTTTGCCCAGGCCCTAGGAAAGGAGCTAAAGGAAATACCTAAGAGAAGGTGCTATTATACAATGTGTGGATGATATATTAATATGTCGCCCCACAAGGGAGACCTCAGGTCAAAACACCCATGAAGTCCTTAATTTCTTTGGAACCCATGCTTACAGAGTCTCTCAGAAAAAAGGCACAGATGTCAAAGCAACAGGTTAAAGATCTGGGATATATTATAAACCTGGGGAGTAGACAGCTATCTCCAGACAGAAAACTAGCTATATTGAGCCTAAGTACCCCCAAAGACTAAGAAACATCTCTGTACCTTTCTAGACATGGCAGGATTCTGCAGAATTGGGATCCCAGGATTTGGGCTAGTGGCCAAGCCCCTGTCTGAAGCCATCAGAGGCCCAGATGCGGAGACTTTACTCTGGAATGGGAAGCAAGAAAAGGCTTTTTGCAATAACAAGCAGGCCCTAACTGGAGCCCCTGCTCTGGGTCTCGCCAATTTAAACAAGCCATTCTTCTTGTAAGTAGCTGAAAAACAGGGACAGCTCTGGGGGTTAGGACAACAGCTAGGGGAAGTTCCCCAGCCCATAGGCTACTTCTCCAAGCAACTAGACTCCATGACCAAGGCTGGCCTGACTGCCTCCAAGCAGTAGCTGCCATCATCTAATTGGTCGAAGAAGCTAACAAGCTTACCTTTGGGCAGTCACTGCAAGCCCAGACCCCTCATCAAGTACAGGGGATCCTAGAGATAAAAGGCCATGACTGGCTAACAGGAGGCTGTCTTACTAAATACCAGGCTTTACTTCTTGATTCTCCAGAAGGGACTCTCAAAACTTGTCACACCCTGAACCCAGCTACGTTGATGCCTGCTAAGGAAACAGAGCTAATACATTCATGCCTTGAAACCTTGGACCAAGTTTATTCCTGTAGGTCCGATCTAACAAATCAAGCCAAAGAAAACCCTGAGGAGGAATGTTTTACTGACGGCAGTGGTTTGATTAGATATAGAATCAGAAGGGCAGGGTATGCTATTGTGAGCACACAAGGCATCAGAGAAGCAAAACCTTTGCCAACTAACGCCTCAGCCCAAAAGGCTGAACTGCTAGCTCTAACCTGAGCCTTAATCCTAGGAGAAGGAAAGGTTGTCAATATATACACAGACTCAAATTATGCCTTCCTTGTTCTACAAGCCCTTGCAGCTATCTAGAGAGAGCACATATGTGGGTTAATCGCTCAGTCATGTTCAACTCTTTGAGACCCATGGACTGTAGCCCACCAGGCTCCAGGCTCCTCGGTGCACGGAATTCTCCAGGCAAGAATACTAGAGTGGATTGCCATTCCCTCCTCCAGGGGATCTTCCCAACCCAGGGATCAAACGCAGGTCTCCCACATTACAGGCAGATTCTTTACCATCTGAGCCACCAGGGAAGTCCCTGGAGAGAGAGAGGACTTCTAAATGCAAAAAAACCTCTCCTATAAAGTGTGAGACTGAAATCTTACACCTCATAGAAGTGTTCCTAAAACAAGAGCAGGTAGCAGTCATCCACTGCTGTGGGCACCAAAAGGAAATTTCCTAAGTTATCCAGGGAGACGACAGAGCAGATCCAGAAGCTAAGAAAACAGCCCAGATGCCCATAAACGAAATGGCTCTGATCCCACCCCTTACCCGTTCTAATCTTATACTACCAGGTCCTCAACTTCCAAAGAGAACTAGGCATGAGACAGAGGGGGAATGAAGGGAACAGATGGCTGGTGGCGCATATCAGAAATTGCTCATACCTCTGTGTGATCAGTGGAACATTATTAAAGGGCTACCCGATTCTTTGCATCTGGGGAGAGACGCAACGTCCATGATAGTTTTCCAACTTTTTACAGGGAAAGGGCTCCCGGAAATGATTAGAAGAATCACTTGAGCCTGTGCCCTTTGCACCACCCATAACCCAGGAGGCAACATCAAGCCTCCCCCAGCCCAGAGTCGGATTCACCCAGGAGAGGACTAGCAAAGAGATTTCACTCAGATGCCCTTCCAGGGCTTCAAACATTTATTAGTTAGTCTTTATAGATACACTTATTAGTCTTTATAGATACCTTTACTGGATGGATAGAAGCCTTCGCTACTAGAGCAGAGAAGGCAATGGAAGTACTGAGGCACTCCTTGCCCCCTTTAGAGTAACAATGGACCTTTGTTTGTAGCAAAGGTGTCACATGACAATGTTTGCAGGCTTTAGGAATTAAATGCCATTTCTATTCATCCTGAAGACCTCAGTCCTCCGGAAAAGTGCAACAGGCTAATCATACGCTAAAGAAAACCTTGGACAAATTGTCAGGGGACATCAAGAGTCGTGGTATCGCCTTCTGCCAGTAGCCCTCTTAAGGGTCAGGGCAGCTCCTAAAACAACCACTAAGTTAAGCCGTTTCGAAATGACATATGGAAGGCCATTCCTCACTACTCTGGACATGCTAACTGACCCAGAAATCCAGGCTCATCTTGCATACATTATAAATCTGGGCCAGTTCCAGAAAGCTATACAGGAATATAGCAACAGAGTGCGGCCCTCTCCAGATGCCAGTCCCCCTTATCCTGCAGCAAAACCTGGACACTGGGTACTTTTAAAGGCTGGGAAGAATGAGTCCCTCAGCAACCAGCTTCTGCCCAAATGGAAGGGCCCTTACCAAGTTCTGCTGAGCACCCCGAGGGCAGTCAAACTCCAGGGGGTCGCCAGTTAGGTTCATCTGTCCAGGTTTAAAGTTGTCCCCACTGATATGTCACAGGAACCTGAGGACCCACCTTCCGGCCATCCCTGTGAATCCATCCCCTCCTCCAAGTCTCCACAGGACGCAGAGGACCCAGGACAGCCTGAAATTCTCAGGTGGATGAGTGAGCCTCCAGAAGACCTGAAGTTGCTATTCAAAAAGGCCAAAAATCTTCTTAGACCCTAAGCTAAGTACCCATAGCAACTATCTTCTTTATGCTTCCCAGCACTCAATCCACTCAGAGTAATATTGTGCTGTACTGTGCTTAGTCGCTCAGCTGTGTCCGACTCTTTGGGACCCCATGGACTGTAGCCTGCCAGGCACCTCTGTCCATGGGGATTCTCCAGGCAAGAATACTGGAGCGGGTTGCCATGCCCTCCTCCAGGGGATCTTCCCAACCGAGGGATTGAACCCAGGTCTCCCCGATTGCAGGCACATTCTTTACCATCTGAGCCGCCAGGAAAGCCCACAGAGTAATGCTCTGGTAAATGTAGATAACTACTGTCTTCTTTGCTCTCATCCTTGCTCTTGGAATTCAGTGAACTCTGCTTATGCTGGGTGATTTAAATATGACCCTGACTGGTGCTACTATGAAGTAGTCCATTGCCTTAGCTTTTCTATGCCTATTTCCCTTATCTACAGAATGGACGGACAACTGTCTGGTCTGCATCGGACAAACTCTTGCTTCCTCTACTCAGCTGACAGAATGTTTCTCAATTTTGAACCAGCCCATTTTTCCACGTCCAGTTCTGTTGCTTCTTTTTTTTTTTTTAATTAGTTGGAAGCTAATTACTTCACAACATTTCAGTGGATTTTGTCATACATTGATATGAATCAGCCATGGAGTTACATGTATTCCCCATCCCGATCCCCCCTCCCACCTCCCTCTCCACCCGATTCCTCTGGGTCTTCCCAGTGCACCAGTCCCGAGCACTTGTCTCATGCATCCCACCTGGGCTGGTGATCTGTTTCACCATAGATAATATACATGCTGTTCTTTCAAAACATCCCACCCTCACCTTCTCCCACAGAGTTCAAAAAGTCTGTTCTGTACTTCTGTGTCTCTTTTTCTGTTTTGCATATAGGGTTATCGTTACCATCTTTCTAAATTCCCATATATATGTGTTAGTATGCTATAATGTTCTTTATCTTTCTGGCTTACTTCACTCTGTATAATGGGCTCCAGTTTCATCCATCTCATTAGAACTGATTCAAATGAATTCTTTTTAATGGCTGAGTAATATTCCATGGTGCATATGTACCACAGCTTCCTTATCCATTCATCTGCTGATGGGCATCTAGGTTGCTTCCATGTCCTGGCTATTATAAACAGTGCTGCGATGAACCTGCATACAGGTTTCACAGGAAGCAGGTAAGGTGGTCAGGTATTCCCACTCTTTAAGAATTTTCCAGTTTGTTTAATCCATACAGTTAAAGTCTTTAGCATAGTCAATGAAGCAGAAGTAGATATTTTTCATATTGTAATATCTGATTCATAACTAGGTTTGGAAAACAAAAGCTATGAGATCTCTTGGTGTGTCTATTTGGGTATATGTATGTCTCAATATGTGTTTTTGGATAATATTGCGGATTGCTGAGACTGGTTTGTAAAAGAGCTCTAAAAGTGTCCAAAATGCAGTACTTGGGTGTGATCTCAAAAATGACAGAATGATCTTGGTTATTTCCATTCAATATCACAGTAATCCAAGCCTATGCCCCAACCACTAATGCCAAAGAAGTTGAAGTTAAACAATTTTATAAAGACCTACAAAACCTCCTAGAACTAACACCAAAAAAAGATGTCCTTTTCATCATAGGGGACTGTAATGCAAAAGTAGGAAGTCAAGAGATACCTGGAGTAACAGGGAAGTTTGGCCTTGGACTACAGAATGAAGCAGGGCAAAGGCTAACAGAGTTTTGCCAAGAGAATGCACTGGTCATAGCAAACACCCTCTTCCAACAACACAAGTGATGACTCTACACATGGACATCACCAGACAGTCAATACCAAAATCAAATTGATTATATTCTTTGATGCCAAAGATGGAGAAGCTCTATACAGTCCACAAAAACAAGACTGGGAGCTGACTGTGGCTCAGATCATCAGCTCCTTATTACAAAATTCAGGCTCAAATTGAAGAAAGTTTGGAAAACCACTAGACCATTCAGGTATGACCCAAATCAAATCCCATATGATTATACAGTGGAGGTGATTAATAGATTCAAAGGACTAGATCTAGTGGACAGAGTGCATGAGAAACTATGGACAGAGGTTCATAACACTGTACAGGAGGTGGTGACCAAAACCATCCCCAGGAAAAAGAAATGCAAGAAGGCAAAGTGGCTGTCTGAGGAGGCCTTACAAATAGCTAAGAAGAGAAGTGAAAGGCAAAGGAGAAAGGAAAATATATACCCATCTGAATGCAGAGTTCCAGAGAATAGCAAGGAGAGATAAGAAAGCATTCTTAACTGACCAATGCAAAGAAAGGAAAACAATCGAATGGGAAAGATCTCTTTAAGAAAATTGGAGATACCAAGGGAACACTTCATGCAAAGATAGGTACAATAAAGGACAAAAATGGAAAGGACCTAAGAGAAGCAGAGGAGATTAAGAAGAGGTAGAAGAATACACGGAAGAACTGGACAAAAAAAAAAAACTCTTAATGACCCCAATAACCATGATGGTGTAGTCACTCACCTAGAGCCAGACATCCTGGAGTGTGAAGTCAAGTGGGCCTTAGGAAGCAGTACTATGAACAAAGCTAGTGGAAGTGATGGATTTCTAACTGTTTTATCAAATCCTTAATGATGATGCTGTTAAAATGCTGAACTCATTGTGCCAGCAAATTTGGAAAACTCAGCAGTGGCCACAGGACTGGAAAAGGTCAGTTTTCATTCCAATCCCAAAGAAAGTCAATGCAAAGAATGCTCAAATTACCATAAAGTTGCACTCATTTCACATCCTAGCAATATCATGCTTAAAATCCTTCAAGCAAGGCTTCAACAGTACATGAACCGAGAACTTCCAGATGTCCAAACTGGATTTTAAAAAGACAGAGGAACCAGAGATCAAATTGGCAACAGCTGCTGGACCACAGAAAAAGCAAGAAAATTCCAGAAAAACATCTACTTCTGCTTCATTGACTATGCTAAAGTCTTTGCTGTTTGGATCATAACAAACTGGAATAAAGAGATGGCAATACCAGGCCACATTACCAGCCTCCTGAGAAACCTGTATGCAGGGCAAGAAGCAACAGTTAGAACCTGGCATGGACAACGGACTGGTTCCAAAATGGGAAAGGAGTACATCAAGGCTGTATATTGTCACCTGCTTATTTAATTCCTATGCAGAGTACATGATACGAAATGCTGGGCTGGATGACTCACAAGCTAGAATCAAGATTGCCAGGAGAAATAACAACCTCAGATATGCAGATGATACCACTTTAATGGCAAAAAATGAAGAGGAACTAAAGAATCTCTTAATGAAGGTAAAAGAGGAGAGTGAAAAAGTTGGCTTGAAAGTCAACATTCAAAAAATTAAGATTATGTCATCTGGTCCCATCACTTCATGGCAAATAGATGGGGGAAAAGTAGAAACAGTGACAGACTATTTTCTTGGGCTCCAAAATCACTGTGGACAGTGACTACAGCCACAAAATTAAAAGATGCTTGCTCCTTGGAAGAAAAGCTAAGACAAAACTAAACAGTGTATTAAAAAGCAGAGACATCACTTTGTAGACAAAGGGTCTGTCTAGTTCAACCTATGGTTTTTCTAGTTGTCATGTATGGATGTAAGAATTGGACCATTAAGAAGGCTGAGAGCCAAACAACTGAGGCTTCTGGTACTGCAGAAGACTCTTGAACATCCCTTGGACTGCAAGGAGATTAAACCAGTCAATACTAAAGGAAATCAACCCTAAATATTCATTGTAAGGACAGATGCTGAAGCTCCAATACTTTGTCCACCCGATGCGAAGAACTGACTCCTTTGAAAAGACCCTGATGCTGGGAAAGATTGAAGGCAGGAGGAGAAGGGGGTAATAGAGGGTGAGATGGTCGGATGGCATCACTGACTCAATGGACATGAGTTTAATCAAATTCTGGGAAATAGTAAAGGACAGGGAAGCCCATGGTGTCCCAAAGAGTTGGACACAACTTAGGGACTGAACAACAATAACAAAGAAAAGTAAGTGCTTATAAATCAAAGAACTCTAAATACAAGAGAATAAATCTAAATGAATTTCAGGTTTACTTGAACTGGGAAATATTCAGTATTAAGTACCTGGTATTAGTGTTTTTTTGTTGATCTAACAAATATAGACTTGTCTAAGAGTCATTAACATTAAGCAGAATATTTTCATTGTTCCTAGGTTTAATATAAATTAAATATTGTTATATCTGTTACAAGTTTGTCAGCAATGAAAGTTCCTCAAGTTAAGAAACTTTCAAAAAAAATGTAAATGAAATATGAGATTTTAGATAAACTCTATTAAAAGTAATTACGCTTTAGGAATGTCTGTCTAAAATAGTCTCTCCAGATTTTGGTAACCTGAATTTCTAGGGTTATGCTAAACTAAGTGATGAAAGTTTAAGAATAGCTAGATCATTTCCAAATAAAATAAGATTCTGAAACACTGACTACTGAAAACTAATTTCTTCTTACAAAGAAACTAAAGAGATTTTGGACTATTAATGAATAATTTTGGTGCCATCCTGACATGTTTTCTATTTTAAAAGTTTCTTCAGAATTATTACTGGTATTATGCTCACCAGTCTATAGAATGCTAATATAAAGGTCAGTTCCTGGTTGCTTAAGGAAAGTAGGATGTGTGTTTTTGATAAAGAAGATATGAGGAAAGGAATTACATTTTATGAAGGGAAAAGGAAGTAGGTCTAACTTACAGGTGGCTGTTTCAGGATGGGAGAACAAAGTAATAGGTACAGAAAGTGATTAGAAGGTTTGTGGAAAGTGGACCCTGAGAAAAGTTTTGTATATGGTTGCTGCTGCTGCTAAGTCACTTTAGTCGTGTCCAACTCTGTGCAACACCATAGATGGCAGCCCACCAGGCTCCCCCGTCCCTGGGATTCTCCAGGCAAGAACACTGGAGTGGGTTGCCATGTCCTTCTCCAGTTCATGAAAGTGAAAAGTGAAAGTGAAGTCGCTCAGTCATGTCCAACTCTCAGTGACCCCATGGACTGCAGCCTACCAGGCTCCTCTGTCCATGGGATTTTCCAGGCAAGAGTACTGGAGTGGGGTGCCATTGCCTTCTCTGTTGAATGTAGTTAGGGCCAAGTTTAAAAACAAATTTAATTAAGTTTACTTTTAAATAGATAGCCAATGGGAATGTGCTGGATGGGGAGGCAGTGGGAGGGATGTTCAAGTGGAAGGGGGCATGGGTAAGCCTATTGATGGTTGATAGAAACCAACATTTCCCAGAGAGCTTCCTTGGTGGCTCTGAAGGTAAAGAGTCGGCCTTCAGTGCAGGAGAGCCAGGTTCAATCCCTGGGTCAGGAAGATCTCCTGGAGAAGGAAATGGCAACCCACTCTGGTATTCTTGCCTGAGAATCCCATGGATAGAAAAGCCTGGCAAGCCCTGGTCCACGGGGTCACAGAGAGTTGGACACGACTGAGAGACTAACACTTCACTTCAGAAACCAGTGCAATGCTGTATCCTTCCATTAAAAATAAATAAATCCAAAATAATAATAATAAAAGAGAGAGAAAAGATTTATAGAGAGGACTTGGGATAAATACCAGTTTCTGAACTGGAAGAAATTAAAGAATTCTAATGGGAAACCTGATGCCTTCACAAAGGTTAACAAAAGGACTGAATGAACTGGTAAATATGCTTTCAACTTTTATGGTTTCTATCTGAAACATCACTGGTTTGAATCTGTGTTTTCCAGATGTAAGGAAAACCTTCCTCTCAAACTAATTATAGTAATTTGGTGAATATACTTTACAAACAAACTGAAACATTTATCTTTTCTCTCTATCTGACCCCTCCAGAGATTGGAAACTCTTAAATTTCCAGTAACTTTATCAGGTAAGTTAGAAACATTATCTCACTAACAGATACAAAAATTGCAAGAAATTTTGGAGACCTTGAGAAGGAAGGAATTCACCTAGATCCGTTAGGCAAAATCTGTGGTAAGCCTTTTGCATGACTTTCCTTGCCCTGAAAGATTTTATTTTAAAAGTTCTGTCTGAGACCCAATAAAAGTTCCAGCAAAGCAAAAAAAGTCTATGATCAATTATGATTAAATAAATCATCATGCCAAGTTTATTGAGACTAGACATATTTCGCAAACTAGTCTCAATTTGGTTATTTTGGTAAAAACAAGGGTAATTTTAGAGAGAAAAAGATGTTTCAGTGAATGTTAAATCCCAGTTTGTTAATAGACATCTGTATCTACTAAGACTCATTTCCTGGATAGTTCTTTGCTGTTATGTTATAGTAATGTAAAATTTAATTGAATTATTAAAGGACATTCAAAGTTTCTTTCTGAAGCTTATCTCAGTAATCTATCTTTGGATAAAGATCAGATGCCTCATGACCTGCAACCAAGACAGGGAAAACACATAATTTAAGGAACTGTCTCTAACCTGGATGGAAGGACCTTTTTATCGGGTACTCTTAACTAGCTCATGCACAGTGAGCTGTGAGCTGGCCTATACAGAGGACTGCTGACCTCAAACTCACCCTAAAACAAGGTTCAAACTGAGGAAACTGTAGTATACTAGGATGAGAAGCAGACGATATCAGAAGTAGACAGCTTGCCCAAGATGCTGGACCTGATTCATATGATCATTTATAACGCTTTCTTGACTTTCTGGACCTTAGCATATAAACCAAATGTTTTCTATCATGGACATGATCCCATGCTAGTTTAAGATTCAGCCCAATTGTTGGGTTTGTGGGCAGTTTCCTGTGTCTAGTACTTTGGGTTACCTTGGTGGATTTCTCCCCTCAGGGCTCTGACACCACACCCCTTAGGAAGTTTATTGGGCTTACCTTGTAGCCCAGGTGGGAAAGAATCTGCCTGCAATGCGGGAGACCTGGGTTCGATCCCTGGTTCAGAAAGATCCCCCTGGAGAGGGGAATGGCACTTTCCCACTCCAGTATTCTTGCCTAGAGAATTCCATGGACAGACCATGGGGTCACAAAGAGTCACATGACTGAGTGACTAACACAGGAAGTGCATTTTAGAAGAGAGTTCAGTCCTGTTCTGTCTATTCATGATATTGCTAGATGGGATCCTCTCACCTGGCCAATTAATAATACCTGCTCTGACCCTGGCAATATATTTAAGTTTGCTTTTCAGTTCAGTTCAGTCGCTCAGTCATGTCCGAACGGACTCTTTGCGACCCCATGAATCACAGCACACCAGGCCTCCCTGTCCATCACAAACTCCTGGAGTTTACTCAAACTCATGTCCATTGAGTCGGTGAAGCCATCCAGCCATCTCATCCTCTGTCATCCCCTTCTCCTCCTGCCCCCAATCCCTCCCAGCATCAAGGTCTTTTCCAACGAGTCAACTCTTCGCATAATGTGGCCAAAGTATTGGAGTTTCAGCTTCAACATCAGTCCTTTCAATGAACACCCAGGACTGATCTCCTTTAGGATGGACTGCTTGGATCTCCTTGCAGTCCAAGGGACTCTCAAGAGTCTTCTCCAACACCATAGTTCAAAAGCATCAATTTTTTGGCGCTCAGCTTTCTTCACAGTCCAGCTCTCACATCCATACTTGACCACTGGAAAAACCATAGCCTTGACCAGATGGACCTTTGTTGGCAAAGTATGTCTCTGCTTTTCAATATGCTATCTAGGTTGGTCATAACTTTCCTTCCAAGGAGTAAGCGTCTTTTAATTTCATGGCTGCAGTCACCATCTGCAGTGATTTTGGAGCCCCAAAAAATAAAGTCTGCCACTGTTTCCACTGTCTCCCCATCTATTTCCATGAAGTGATGGGACAGATGCCATGATCTTAGTTTTCTGAATGTTAAGCTTTAAGCCAACTTTTTCACTCTCCTCTTTCACTTTCATCAAGAGGCTCTTTAGTTCTTCTTCACTTTCTGCCATAAGGGTGGTGTCATCTGCATATCTGAGGTTATTGATATTTCTCCTGGCAATCTTGATTCCAGCTTGTGCTTCATCCAGCCCAGCGTTTCTCATGATGTACTCTGCATATAAGTTAAATAAGCAGGGTGACAATATACAGCCTTGGCATACTCGTTTTCCTATTTGGAACCAGTCTTTTGCTCCATGTCCAGTTCTAACTGTTGCTTCCTGACCTGCATACAGGTTTCTCAAGAGGCAGGTCCTTATTGCCAAATTCAGACTTAAACTGGAGAAAGTAGGGATAACCACTAGACCATTCAGCTATGACCTAAATCAAATCCCTTATGACTATACAGCAGAAGTGAGAAATAGATTTAAGAGACTAGATCTGATAGACAGAGAGCCTGATGAACTATGGATGGAGGTTCGTGACATTGTACAGGAGACAGGGATCAAGACCATCCCCATGGAAAAGAAATGCAAAAAGGCAAAATGGTTATGTGAGGAAGCCTTACAAGTTTACTTTTAGGGTCACTCAAACTCAGAGTGATGAACCAAGGCTCAGTCAAAAACTGTAACCTCTTGTCTACTAAAAGGAAAACTCCCACATTTATGGGATGGCTCTATAATCCATGGTTAACAACAGGTTATGGTCATTCAAATTTAAAAGTTCCTCTATGTTGGGAACAATTAAATCATACTAAAATAATCAACCTGTGTGCTTAGTCACTCAGTCATGTCCAACTCTCTGCGACCCTGTGGACTGTAGCCCACCAGGCTCCTCTGTCCATGAGATTCTCCAGGCAAGAATACTGGAGTGGGTTGCCATGATCTCCTCCAGGTGATCTTCCCATCTTGGGATCAAACTCAGGTCTCCTACATTGCAAGTGGATTCTTTACCATCTGAGCCACCACGGAAGCCCAAATGATCAACCTAGTAATATTATAAAACTAGGCTGGGTGCCTTATTAACTATGCCTACTATTACCCTTAGAGAGTGATTGGTATGGAACTCAGCTGATTTGCGGTACTAATTTATGGCTTGGCTTCTAGCAGGATGAATAGGAAGGTGCAACCTGGGATTCCCATGAACTCAAGGTCATATATGTAATAAATTAGAGGCAACTTGAGCCAATCTAACATTGTGTGAGCTCAATGAGTCAAGAGATCTATATTCTACTGGTATGACCATTTAGCAGCTATTTTTTTGTGTGTATGCTTTCAACAGGATTGGAGGATGTAACTGTTCATATTGAAGCCTTAAGAACTTTCACTCAATAAGCTTTAAATGATAGTAACCAGGCTATTAGTCTACTGAACTCTGAGGTCTCTATGATGAGGAAGGTGGTGCTACAAAACTGCATGGCTCTTGACATCCTTATAGCATCTCAAGGAAGCACCTGGGCCATAATTCAAACTGCATGTTTTCTCATACCTGATGAATCCTCTGATATAACTCATTTTTTGGACCATATGAAAAATTAGATTTCTGCCTTAAGTGACTCATTCCATTGTCTTGACAATCTTTATTAAAAACCAAAACAAAAAACTGGTATGGTATGGGAGGCTCATGGCTGAAATATTAACTTATAATTCCACTAATGTTATTAGCTATATTATTTGTATATTGCCTGTTGTTCAAGATTATTGTCTCTTTTATTACCAAGTGTATGACTTGAGCCTCCAGTGAAATGAGCTTCTCCCTGGAATGTGCAGAAAACAATGATAACTAGACTTGAAGCTATTGATCAAATATATGTGATCAATGATTGTAATAGTATAACTCTAGATATGGGGAGATGCAACGAGAGGGAATATTTTCCTGGGACATAACTACAAGACAGGTGTCCGGAGATCTTTGACTATCAAGACCTAGTCCAGTAATAGCACATTGAGTGGTCTACCAGCAAAAAAAAACCTTCAGAACTGGGAGTGAGTCTTCCTAGCAACACGGGACAAGATGGCCATGAAAAGGCTCCCCACGTATGGTTGAATTCATGACCACAAGGGGGCCCTGTCAACTACAGATTGGCACTTGCCAAGCGCATTGCCAAGGACTGAACAAGGGCATTTGCCACCTGCCTCTGTGGAGACTGAACCCTGCACAGTGGCAGCTGCTGACCTTCAACACCTGCAGAATCCAGGGCGGAGTGAGGCAGTCTGTGCTCCAAGGAATCTGGTGGACAGGTCATTAGATAGTTGGATTGTTTTTTTTTCTCTCAGAAACAGATTTTATGATTCCCAATCCTTGCACCTCCTCACGTCTAGAAAAGCACTAAATCCCTTCATGATGACATCAGATCCTCTTGACTAACAAAAAACCTTTTGTAAAATGAGTGCTTAATTGTATTGAGCTCCCCCTTCACCATAATTTTATATATCAACCTTCCCCGCTGCCTCTTTGGAGCAGTCTCCCAGAGCTCTCTCAGGCCCTGTATCCCAGGCTGCAGTCCTCATTTTGCCTCAAACAAAACTTAACTCGCCTCTCTCGACTTGTGTATCTCTTTTAGTTCATACCCCCAGGCTTCAGTCCTCAGTTTGTCTGCTGAACAAAACATAATTCTCAACTTTTAGGTTATGCATTTTTTTTTTTTTCCTAGTCGACAAGCCCTGGCAGGCTCATAGAAGAAGTCAGCCCTGCTCTCCACTAAAATTTCAGGCAAAGACCATATTTCAATCACTGTTCTTGTGCACGCATGTACACACACAGTTAAATAATAATAGCAAGAGAAGAGGATGAGGAGAAGGGGCAGGAACGATGCTTCAGACATGTCGGGTCCCAAGACAGCCTCACAACAGGGGACTTCCCCAGGAAAGCCAGCAAGAGACATCAAGGCCCCCGACCTTCCTGGTCCCCAAATCAAAGCCCTCATAACAGCAGTGTCGGGTGATCTGAATCTGAATAATACATGGGCTGAAACCAGAGGGATGCAAAAGTTTGAAATTCCTGAATTGTCCTGTCTGCACAGGGGCTCTGACCACACCTGTTTTATTTACACCCCAGCATCAAACAAACATGTTTATCCCACAAATTCCTGGGAAGTGGCTTCTCCACACACCCCCCCCCAAGACCCCCATCCCCACCCTCACCCAACCCCCAAGGGCTGATGCTAATGTACTTTCTGCCCCACCAGCCACTGTTTTGGAAGGCATTCTCAGTCTTTGACAGGTAGGGAATTTGCATTTCCATTAGCGAGGCCTTTGTCAATTGTGAGTCATAAAAGCCCGGGAAGAATAGGGTTGGGGGAAACGAATTGTACTTTAAAAAAGGAGACTTTATTGCACAGTTCCACGGAAGGTACCAAAAGAGATAAAGGCTGTGAACGGGACTCGGGCGGATGAGAAACCTCACAATAAGGCAAGCGTATTAATGCACGCGCCTGTCACCGGGCAACCAGAGGGGGCTGACTGTGACTTTACTAGTTTGCAATTTACTGCGTTTAACATTAAAATAATAACGCTCTCCGAGGTGATAAGGGGTATTTGGTGCCGCCAGCCCGGGACAAGTGTTTCTCGCTCCTGCTCCATTAGCCGCGACTATAATCTTCTCATTTAAAATCGCTACCGTTTGGCCGCAGCGGCTCCGGCAGGGCTTGGTGGGGGCGGGCGGGGAGGGCGGGTTGTGATTTGTGTATGTGATTTGTTTTACTCTTTCTGTTGGGAAAGTCAAGATGCCCAAGAAAAATAAAAGCTCCCGAATCCCCGGCAGCAGAAAGAATGATGCCACAGCGTTGCTTCATTTGTTATCTTATTTGCCCTTCAAACGCGGTCCCCCGAACACTCACGCAGTTAAATAATTCAGCAGCTGCCATTAAATACTAAAAGGAGCAGGCAGGGGGAAAGATAGTAACAGTCTGGGGGCCAGGAAAACACGCATTTCCTAAGAAGCAAGAGACTCCTCCTTAAGGACCTCAGGCCTTTGCAAGAGGCTCCCAACACAGAGTGAACCCTCCTTGTTTTAGAGAGATGAAAGGGGGCTGGAAACCAAAGGTAAGTGGCAAGCACACAGCTGCTAGTGGTGAAGAGCGGGGCGTGAAGCCTGTTTCTCTTGGCTCCTGGCACGGTGGTCCTGTGGGTGGCACGGCTTCTGGCCGGCCCCTCCCTCCTACATTCAGTGCTCACATTATTTATGGAGTGACTACTCTGCCAGGTATGAAATGGTGCAGCCATAGATGGGGAAACAGTGGCTGACTTTATTTTTCTGGGCTCCAAAATCACTGCAGATGGTGATTGCAGCCACGAAATTAAGATGCTTACTCCTTGGAAGGAAAGTTATGACCAATCTAGACAGCATATTAAAAAGCAGAGACATTACTTTGTCAACAAAGGTCCATCTAGTCAAAGCTATGGTTTTTCCAGTGGTCATGTATGGATGTGAAAGTTGGACTATAAAAAAAGCTGAGCCCCGAAGAATGGATGCTTTTGAACTATGGTGTTGGAGAAGACTCTTGAGAGTCTCTCAGACTGCAAGGAGATTCAACCAGTCCATCCTAGAGGAGACCAGTCCTGGGTGTTCATTGAAAGGACTGATGTTGAAGCTGAAACTCCAATACTTTGGCTACCTAATGTGAAGAGCTGACTCATCTGAAAAGACCCTGATGCTGGGAAAGATTGAGGGCAGGAGGAGAAGGGGATGACAGAGGATGAGATGGTTGCATGGCATCACCAACTCAATGGACGTGGGTTTGAGTGGACTCTGGGAGTTGGTGATGGACAGGGAGGCCTGGCATGCTGTGGTTCATGGGGTCACAAAGAGTCGGACACGACTGAGTGACTGAACTGAACTGAACTCTGCCAGGTACTGAGGGTGTGAAGCAAAAGGGGAAGGACACTATTCTTGCTCTACAAGGAAGGTTCTGCACCTCCGTGATGGAGAGAGTGAATAAATGTGAGTCAACAAAAGAAGAGTCAACAAGTACACACCATTATGTCATTAGTTGTTGTTTAGTCAAAGTGAAGTCACGTCCAACTCTTTGCAGCCCCATGGACTGTATCCTGCCAGTCTCCTCTGTCCATGAGATTTCTGAAGCAAGACTACTGTAGCGGGTTGTCATTTCCTTCTCCAGGGCATCTTCCTGATCCAGGGGTGGAACTCAAGTCACCTGCATTTGCAGATGGATTCTTTACCACTAGCACCGCTGGGGAAGCCCTTAATGTTGAGAAAACTAGGTGTAAGAGCCCAGAGGGCTTCCTATATTGACACTCCCCTCCCTCCCCCCACTATGGGCCAGCACCACACCCCATGAAGAGATGAGCTGGTACCCCTCGTAGCATCAGCAACCTTGCCGGTAGTACTCCCAAAATGAAGACGGCAAAGCTGAGCAAACACGCCCAGTCCAGGCTTCCCAGAGCTGCCAACCAGTGCCACGATGCAGGGGGTCAAAGGTGGAGAGAGGTCAGGAGATTATGGGGACCAAGCTTCCTCAACAAGAAAGGATGTACCAGTTGCAGAGGAGACGCATCCTGCCAACCCAGGTGAGAGGCGATGGAAGGTGAGAGTGAGGTGTTGGTGAGAGAAGTGGAGGGCATCCAGTCACATGTGGGCTCAAAGGTTTCTTGCCGGGCCCCTGCCCCTGGGGAGCCTATCACATCAACGCCCCCCAGGAGATACTTATCAATGAAAACGTTAGCCATCGGTGGCACCCTTCTGCACACAGGCCTGCTCCAGCACGAACGAAGCTCACCCCAGCCGGTTCCAGGAGAAGCTCTGGTGTCCTTGACACAGCTTCTCTGGGCGCCTGAGAATAAGACTCTGTATTGTGCGTGCCTCACATTTCTCTTTTTACAAGTGGAACAGCTTCTAGCCCCTCTGTAACCTTTGCTCATCACTGCTGTTGATTTGCTGCAGTTTTATACTTTATTGCTCTTAAAATTCAGAGAGCAGAGCCCGGCGCGAAGGCCTGTCACCACGCCTGACCTCCGCTGTGTCTGCTCGGTGACACTGGCTTGCCCCCTGCCCCTCCCGGCCCCTCTGTCAATACTGGCGCGGCGCTGGCCGTCGCTTTCTGCCTCTGAGACCCAGTAATCCCCGAGGTTTTGTCAGCTGTGCTGTCTCCCACCTGGATATGCATAAAATACCTTGTATTCAGCCCTTAGAAGCATGTTATCCATGTTATTACTCAAAGACACCTTATTATTCATCAAACGTCTGCCTAGATCAAACTTAACTAGATTGCGGGGACTCCTCTTCTGTCTTCTGAACTTTGCCAATTTGGAGGCGTTTGCAGGAGCATGAGGAAGGGGTCCCAGGGCCTCACCGGCTCCTCCAGCCTCACCCAGGGCCCTTCATGTCAGCTCTTCTGGGCCTTCAGGAAGCAACGACCAGCCAGGCCCGTTCCTCTCCACACCCCCCACCCCCACCATTCTGCTCTGGGGCCAGTGTTTCCCAAACTGAAGGTTCTGGGGACATTTCCAGAGCGCCACCCATCATGATGAGTGAATGGCTTCTCAGAAGTGGGCTGTTGAGATGAACATAAGCTCCAAGGTCACCTGGTCTGTCACCCACCGCTTTAGTCTAGTGGGTACAGCCCACCTCAAGCAGCCCTCCCTGGTTTCCTCCTAGATCTCTGAACCCAACACACCACTTGAATGCCGCTGGAACTCAAGGCTACCTGCGGCCCTTCCACCCCCTTTCAACCCATTTCCATCTGTCTCCCAGTCCACATTTCTGCCTTTCTCAACCACATTTTTCTGGTGCAACCCTCTGGACTGGTTCTGTCCAACAGAACTCTCTGTGATGCTAGAAATGTTCTGTACCCTCAATGTTCCAAAGGGGTAACCACAGGCCACCCTTGAGATCCGACTAGTGAGACTGGAGAACTGAATTTTCCATTTTATTTCATTTCAACAGCTATATACACGAGGTGAAGTAGAAGAAAATGGATTCATGCTAGGATGTCACTCAGCCAAAAGCAGAGTCTCAGGAATGAATGAATGAGTATGCGGAGGCGGGCCCGCTCTGATGCTGCTGCTCTGCATGGCCGTCCCTTCCTCTCCCACCTCCTTTCCATCTCCCTCCCTTCCCTCCCCACCTCTTCACAGGCAGTTGCCCCTTGGATGTTTCTGTCTTCCTTTCTCGAGGCTGGAAAAGCTCTCTTGTGAGCTGAATTGTGCCCCATTCCCCACTCCCGGGTTTATATGTTTATATGAGGTCTTAACCCCCAGGACCTCAGAATGTGATCTCATTTGGAAATAAGATCATCAGAATGAGTTCAGCTGATACATGGCCATACTGGGTGGTCGTGGGAGGGGGTGGTGGAGCTGGCCCCATCTGACTGCTACTCTTATAAAAAAGAGAGAAATTTAGGACTTCCCTGGTGGTCCAGTGGTTAAGAGTCCACCCGCCAATACAGGGCACATGGGTTCAGTCCTGGTCCAGGAAGATCCCGCATGCCATGGGGCAGCTGAGCCTCTGTTCCACAACTACCGGAGCTCAGCAAGCGAAGCCGCCGCAACTAGCAGCCTGAGCACCACAGCTAGAGAAAGCCCGTGTGCACCAACGAAGGCCCAGCGCAGCCAAAAATCAGTAATGCATTTTTTTTTAAAGGGAGAAATTGAAACACAGACTTACACAGAGGAAGGACGCCATATGGAGAGCCTGGGCTGACACCTCTATGAGCCAAGAAGCACCAAGGCCAGCAAACCACGTGAGGTCAGGGGAAGGAGAAACTCAAACTTCTGACCCCTGTGAGCTTATAAATTCCTGCTGCATAACCACCGCACTCTCATTCCACCCCACCTGCGGCATTTTGTTGTGGCAACCTAGGAAAATAGTAGATATTCCAGCTTTTTTTTTTTTTGCTATACAGAAATAAACTGGGGCTGAGAAAGAAACGTCATATGTCACACAGGGGCTCTTCAGGTTGAAGGATCTATGAGATTGAGCTTGTATATTGGGCTTCTGCGGTGGCTCAATGGTAAAGAACCATCTCCTGCCGCAATGCAGATGCGGCAGGAGCCACAGGTTTGATTTCTGGGTCTGGTAGACCCCCTGGAGAAGTAACAGGCAAACCACTCCAGTATTCTTGCCTGGGAAATTCCATGGACAGCCCACAGAATCACAAAAGAGTCGGACACGACTTAAGGACGCAACAACAATATTTTCCAGGATACTCTAATTTCAAATTTTCTGTTGCCATTTTCCTTATAAATACACATGATTCGGACTTCGCAAGCTCCATTATTTTTTAGATCAGAGGACACAGATACAGTATTAATAATCACCATCAAAAGTACTACCAGATCCCTACCGTAGGAATCCAGGGGCTCACAGAGCCTATGAGAAAGCCATGGCCCTTACTTCCTGGGACACTGAGTCCAAGGCCAGCATATTGATACTACACTACCATTTATTTCAATTTGCTAACCCAAGCAAGGAATTATTGAGCAACCACTCTTCACTGTGTGGGATGAGATGTTTAGTCAAACCCTTAAAAATTAGCAAAGAGAGCGGCACCAAAGGGAGCTTCATGGTAGTGTTTCATTTCAGGACCTGCCTGTCTCCTGGGGCCCTGGGTAAAGCGCCAGATGCTGGCACACCCCAGGGACCAACCAAGGGCAGACAAGAGGCGGGGAAGCCCCCATCCATCCCTCTTCCCCAGCCAGGCTCACGCCTGCCCCAGCTCTGTGCTGTGGCCTCGCTGACACGCTGCAGGTGGCCCACCTCTGCCAGGCTGCCGCCCAGACGTCAGCCCTCTCTGCTGCAACTCGGAACCACAGGAAGACCAAATGCCTCTTTCAGCAAAAGGATGCCTCTCACCAGGCCCCCGAGGCAAGCACCACATTCTGGCAGAGCGTGGCCCTGACTGCCACAGACAGAGGAGCTCGGCCACCAGGAGTGGGCGAGTTCTCAGCCTCCGCCTCGTCCAAAAGGCAGCTGCTGCTGCAATCCCAAAGTTAAAGCAGATGCCTGCTGCGTGCCAGCTGACAGCCTTTACGAGACAAAATGGCAAAAGCCACGGCCCCTGCTTGAGCCCTGAGACCTTCCGTTCAAATACACAGCTTTCCAGGCATCCTCAGCGCCTCCCCGACCCCTGCCCAGCCGACCCCCAGCCGTCCCCACGTACCTGTGTCCTTGACCGAAGGCCCGGGCGACCTTCCTGGTGGTGACTGGTCGGCTCTCTCCCTGCCTCCTTGGCAAGGTCTGGGCCCTCCTATCTTTCTGGAGAAGATGAATCCCACCTGTGGGAGTTCCACTTATCGCTATGAAAAGGAAAAAAAAAAGGAAAGCAGGGCACACTTAAAACAAAAGCCTCAGCCTCCCCAGGTGGAGCTAGTTGTAAAGAATCTGCCTGCAATGTGGGAGCCTGGAGTTCGACCCCTGGGTCAGGAAGATCCCCTGGAGGAGGGCATGGTGACCCACTCCAGGATTCTTGCCTAGAGAATCCCCATGGACAGAAGAGCCTGGCGGGCTACAGTCATTGGGGTTGCAAAGAGTGAAACAAGTTGGCACGCCACGCAAAAAAGCTTAACCTCCTCTTGGGAAAGTGTTCTCCTCCTGGGACTGGCTTTGCTGTGCCAAGTTCGGCAAGCAGAAGCCAAGGCAGGGAACAAAAGCTCCGGACTGGGGCTTCCCCATAATGGGCAGGTGGCTGGCGGGACAGGGCCAGGCCCATCCTCCTCCCCGAGCCGCACCTGGGGACCCTATTAGGACCCGAGAGGGGGGCGGAGAGGTGTGCCCACAGTCACCATGGAGAAGCAGAAATCCCAGGTCCCCGACAGCGGGCTGCAGCCAATCTGAGGCAGAATGGAGAGTTTTGTTGGACCAGTTCGCCCCCTCTCTCAACCACAGGTTATTCCACTTTGCACTGATGCATCTTTAGAGGCTTAATTAATTGACATCAAGTAACTGCCTGGAGGGCTTCCCAGGTGGGTCTAGTGGTAAAGAAGCTGCCTGCAGATGCACAAGATGCAAGAGACTCAGGGTTCGATCCCTGGGTCAGAAAGATGCTGTGGAGCCCAGCACAGCAAGCCACTCCAGTATTCTTGCCTGGGAAATTCCATGGCCAGCCCACGGAGTCACAAGAGAGTCGGACACAACTCAACAACAACAATATTTTCCAGGATACTCCTGATGTCAAATTATCTGTCCCAATTTTCCTTATAAACGCCCGCAAGCTCCATTATTTTTTAGACCAGAGAACACAGATACAGTATTAATAATCACCATCAAAAGTACTAGCAGATCCCTACCGCAGGAAGCCAGGGGCTCACGGAGGCTATGAGAAAGCCATGGCCCTTACTTTCCGGGACACTGAGTCCAAGGCCAGCATATTGATACTACGCTACCATTTATTTCAATTTGCTAACCCAAGCAAGAAGTTATTGAGCACCCACTCTTCGCTGTGTGGAGTGAGATGTTTAGGCAAAGCCTTAAAAATTAGCAAAGAGAGCAGCGCCAAAGGGAGCTTCATGTATAGTGTTTCATTTCAGGACCTGCCTGTCTCCTGGGGCCCTGGGTAAAGCACCAGATGTTGGCACACCCCAGGGACCAACCAAGGGCAGACAAGAGGCGGGGAAGCCCCCATCCATCCCTCTTCCCAGCCAGGCTCACGCCTGCCCCCAGCTCTGTGCTGTGGCCTCGCTGACATGCTACAGGTGGCCCACCTCTGCCAGGCTGCCGCCCAGAGGTCAGCCCGCTCTGCTACAACTCGGAACCTCAGGAAGACCAAATGCCTCTTTCGGCAAAAGGATGCCTCTCACCAGGCCCCGGAGGCAAGCACCATATTCTGGCAGAGCGTGGCCCTGACTGCCACAGACAGAGGAGCTCGGCCACCAGGAGTGAGCAAGTTCACAGCCTCCGCCTCATCCAAAAGGCAGCTGCTGCTGCAACCCCGAAGTTAAAGCAGATGCCTGCTGCGTGCCAGCTGACAGCCTTTACGAGACAAAATGGCAAAAGCCACGGCCCCTGCTCGAACCCTGAGACCTTCCGTTCAAATACACAGCTTTAGAGGCATCCTCAGCGCCTCCCCCAGCCCTGCCCAGCCGACCCCCAGCCGTCCCCACGTACCTGTGTCCTTGACCGAAGGCCCGGGACGACCTCCCTGTTGGTGACTGACTACCTGGTCAGCTCCTGCACTGCCTCTTTGGCAAGATTCGGGCCCTCCTATCTTTCTGGAGAAGTTCAGTCCCACCTGTGAGATTTCCACTTATCCCTGTAAAAAGGAAAAAAAAAAAAAAGCAGGGTGTATTTAAAAGGAAAGCCTTATCCTTCCCATGTGGAGCTAGTTGTAAAAAATCTGCCTGCAATGCAGGAGACCCCGGTTTGACCCCTGGGTCGGGAAGATCCCCTGGAGTAGGAAATGGCAACCCACTCCAGGATTCTTGCCTGGGAGATCCCACGGACGGAGGAGCCTGGTGGGCTGCAGTCCATGCGGTCACAAAGAGTTGGACACAACTGAGCATGCTCGCGCAGTTAATTGTATAAGGGATGTTATACGACATTTCTCCATCTCTGACTTACTTCACTCAGTATGACAATCTCTATATTCATTCATGTTGCTGCAAATGATAAACCACTTCTTTTATTTCATGAGTCTCCAAAGAAACCAAAGCCCACACAGGCTTTCCAATGGACTGGGGTAGCTTTCCAGGAATCCATTTCCAGGTTCTCAACTGCCTAAAGTTGATGGGTCCAAAAACATGCCAGCATTGTTCCGTGCTTAACCTCCACTGCATCCCCTTGTGCAATTGTCTTTTCAGTAAGACCTTCCTTATACTGTATCTATATGAGATGACGTCTGTCCACTAACATTTTTGTGGTCATCATTTCATGATGTATGCAAGTCAAATCATTATGCTCTACACCTTAAGTGTATACAGTGCTGTGATGTCAATTATATTTCAATGAAACTGGAGGAGGGAAACAGGAAGACCTTACTGTCCAACACTCATCCTGAGTCACTCTGGAGTGTGACCATCTCTCGAAGTGTTAGTTGCTCAGTTGTGTCTGACTCTTTGTGACCCCATGGACTGTAGCCCACCAGGCTCCTCTGTCCATTTTCCAGACAAGAATACTGGAGTGGGTTGCTATTTCCTCTTCCAGGGGATCTTCCCGAACCAGGGATCAAACCCAAGTCTCCTGCATTGCAGGCAGACTCTTTACCATCTGAGCCACCTCAATCTCTAGGACATCTGAAAGGGATAATTCAAGGAAGCATTGTTGCTGAGGAGGCCCTGAGGTTGAGGCAAGGAGAGCTTCAGACAGACTTTGACGGGAGCAGTTGATCCGGACAAGGAACCCAGGCATCAGCTCATCCTTCCACCCACCTCTGTGCCCACCAGCTACCTGTCTCCAGCTGAGGCCACATCCTGGCCCATGTCAGGACTCAGGTTCAGAACTGAGGTGGTCGTCATGGGAACTGATTTATCTTCTACCAAAAGATGTCTGATTTCACTGACTGATGTGAGAACAAAGACTGGTCTTGTCATTTCCATCACATGAACTGGATAAGCTAAAATCTGCAGCTCCAAGATTTTAATAGAATATGTGGGCAATACAAAATATGCAGGAAAATAAATCTTTTAAAACGACTTAAACATATCATTAAAATTTTGAGCCGTTTACCTAAAAATGGATACACAGTGTTTTAAAATTCTTCTAGGGGGCTATACAGGCAAAAAGGTCGGGGCCACTGCCTGATTCATGGGTAAGGGGCACAAGAGGGAGGAGGACCCCAGACTCCAGAGGAGGGAAAACCCTCAAATCTAGAGGAGGGTGGACCCCAGATTCCAGAGATGGGAGGACCTCAGACTTCAGAGGACAGAGAAGTAATAATAAAAGGATTTTTCTAAAAAGAAAGTAAAGGTGTTCAAAAGACCAAGGAAAGGATTCTGAGCATGCAGGGAGGATGAACAAGAGTAATCAAGACACTGGGAAATTAAGAGAACTAAAAAACGGGGGGAACAACAACAATAATAAACTAGTTATTTCTCTAAAAAGTCTTGAGGGAAGAAAGCTAGGCTTTTTTCCGGGAGTTCAGTGAATTCAGGGGGATCCTCAAGTTGCATAAGAAAACAATTACATCTTCATTTTCACTAACCTCTAGCTGAAATTTAGCATTTCCTTTCATTATAAAAATGTGGGCACTGAACCACGGCAGTATTAACAGTTCCTGTGGCCTGTTCCCAATAGAAATCACAGATATTTTCATATCTCAGTGCTAGGGGCTGCAAATATCTTGAAATACTATTTACCCTTATCACTACTTCAAAATTATGGTGGTTATTAAACCCCAGCTAGATCTCATTATTTAAGTCATTAATAAAAAAAATTATTTTTCTCTATCACAAGTTTTAAAAACTATTTTGATAACTGTATATCAATATAACTAGTTTCCATGGTAACTAGTATCTTAGGTAACTCAGTATCTTATTTTATGCACTTAAAAAGTATTGCTCTGAAAAGGGACCTGTTAGATGGCCAAAGGGGTCCTTGGCCCCCCAAAGTTTAAGAATCCCTGCATTAAAACCACAGTCCAGAAAACTTCCCACGTGTTTCTGGTGACAGCACGTTGCAGTGGCCACACTGGAGAAGTGGAATGGGGTGAGGCTGAGGACATCCCGACACTTGCTGATCAGCCTCTGGGTCTCAATGAAGGAGCAGCCTCCAGCATTTACAGAACAGACCAGCCTCAAAGCTGGCGACTAAGTCACAGCCCCACCATGTTCCAACACAGGCTGGGGCCCTGGAATCCCAGCCCCCCACGTTTCTCATGAAAATCTCAACCACACAGAACTACACTGTGTTCTAATCCAGCCAGTCCCATTCCACAGCCTCGCTTCAACTTTTGCTGGGTTCAGTCTCTGAGATAATCAGGAACAACGTGCACCATCTTCACTCTTCACTTGCACCAGAAAATAAGCCATAAATAAAAGCCTCTGGAAGTCAGAAAGCCTGGACCTATCAAAATCATTCTGTACAGCCAGCAGCATGAATTACCTATGAACACAAAGTAATTTTATTCCCACCATTTCCCCCCAGAGGAAACAAGGGAAGCTCGTTTTTCTTGGACGAGGCGGAGCAGGGGAAGTTGTTTTTCTCTGGAGGTCGTGGGAAGTGATGGAAAGACCATGAACTTGAAGGTCAGGGCTGGGTTTGAATTCCAGCCCAGGGAGAGTTAATAAACCTTTCCACACCCCATTCTCCCCGTCTGTAAAATGCTGCTGACCCACCAGAGGTAGCAGGATGGAAAAGTTTACCATGGAAAAGTGCTCTTCCCTTCCTTCATGATAAAATAGAGGAATCCTTCCCCAAGAAAGGCAGCAGGAGATGTTGTCTCAAGAAAACAGACCACAGAACTAATAAAATCAGATGCTTATTAGCGTGGGCTTCCCTGGGGGCTAAGATGGTAAAGACCCTGCCTGCAATGTGGGAGACCCAGGTTCTAGACCTGAGTCAGGAAGATGCCCTGGAGAAGGAACTGGCAATCCACTCTAGTATTCTTGCCTGGGAAATCCCACAGATGGGAGGAGCCTGGTGGGCTACAGTCCATAGAGTCACAGAGAGCTGGACATGACTGAGCAAATTACACACAACACACACATGCTTGTTAGCAGCCAAGTCCGTTTTGTATTTCACCAAACTTGAAATTCCCTGTTGGTACTGCATGCCTCTCTCTTCTATCAGAAACCTTCCAGGTTTTTGGTCCAGAATCAGTCAGACAGACCTTGGTGAGCACCTATGACTTGATCACACCACCAAGCAGAATGTCTGATCCATAGACCTGACTTCCAACAGGGGGTCTGCACTGGGCTTCAGAATCCAGGGTCCCCCAGGACTGCCCAGGGTTGGGGCAGGGGGTATAGAGGATCTCAGAGCTCTTACAGTGGGGGTTAAGAGGTCTGAGATTCATTGACTGGGGACTAGGAGAGGCCCCCCTCGATGAAATTACCACAATTTTATTAGCTTTTGATCTCTGCTGGCAAATAATGGTATGTTTTAAATTAGCCATATGGAGAAGCCAGCCATTGGTTCTTGCATACCTGGCTTTTATTTAAGTGGTCTTCTGAAGTGAAGTGAAGTTGCTCAGTCATGTCCGACCCTTTGCCATCCCATGGACTGTAGCCTACCAGGCTCCTCCGTCCATGGGATTTTCCAGGCAAGAACACTGAAGTGGTTTGCCATTTCCTTCTCCAGGAGATCTTCCCTACCCAGGGATTGAAGCCGGGTCTCCCGCATCGCAGGCAGACGCTTTACTGTCTGAGCCACCAGGGGAAGCCACCAGGTCTTCTGAACGGAACAGTATAACCCCCTCGCTCTTCTTCTGTTAAAAAATTATTTTTTGGCCACACCAAGAAGCATTCAGGATCTTAGTTCCCTGACCAGGGATGGGACCTGCTCCCCCCTGCAGTGGAAGTGCAGAGTCTCAACTGCTGGACCACCAGGGAAATCCCCCCTCACTCTTCCTGGTAGGACTGCCCATGAATGGCTTCTTCTGCCTCTGCAACAGCGAGGACTGTTGACCCAAAGTAGACCATGTTAATCCTTCTCAGAGACTGACAGACCCTGAGGCTGGGGTTGTTGCGACCCCTGGACTGAGGCTTCTCTGTCCTTCATGATCTCCCGCAGCTTGCTCAAACTCATGTCCATTGAGTCAGTGATGCCATCCAACCATCTCATCCTGTCTTCCCCTTCTCCTCCTGCTTTCAATCTTTCCCAGCATCAGAGTCTTTTCTAATGACTTGGCTCTTCACATCAAGTGGCCAAAGTATTGGAGTTTCAGCTTCAGCATCAGTCTTTCTAATGAATATTCAGGATTGATATCCTTTAGGATGGACTGGTTGGATCTCCTTGCAGTCCAAGGGACTCTCAAGAGTCTTCTCCAACACCACAGTTCAAAAGCATCAATTCTTAGGCACTCAGCCTTCTTTAAGGTCCAATCTCACATCGACACATGACTACTGGAAAAACCATAGCTTTGACTATGCTGACCTTTGTTGGCAAAGTAATATCTCTGCTTTTTAATATGCTGTCTAGGTTGGTCATAGCTTTTCTTCCAAAAAGCAAGCATCTTTTAATTTTGTGGCTGCAGTCACCACCTGCAGTGATCTTGGAGCCCAAGAGAATCAAGTCTCTCACTGTTTCCTTGTTTCCCCATCTATTTGCCATGAAATGATGGGACTGCATGCCATGATCTTTGTTTTTTGAATGTTGAGTTTTAAGCCAGCTTTTCCACCCTCCTCTTTCACCTTCATCAATAGGCTCTTCAGTTCCTCTTCGCTTTCTGCCATAAAGGTGGCGTCATCTGCATATCTGAGGTTATTGATATTTCTCCCGGCAATCTTGATTCTAGCTTGTGCTTCTTCCAGCCCAGTGTTTTGCATGATGTACTCTGCGTAGAAGTTAAGTAAGCAGGATGACAATATACAGCTTTGATGTACTCCTTTCCCAATTTGGAACCAGTCCATTGTTCCATGTCTGGTTCTAACTGTTGCTTCTTGACCTGCATACAGGTATCACAGGAGGCAGGAGCAGGTGATGTCTATTCCTTTTTTTTAACAGATTTTTTTAATGTGGATCATTTTTTAAGTCTTTATTGAATTTGTTACAGCTTTGTTTCTGTTTTACGTTTTGGCTTTTTGGCCTCAAGGCATGTGGGATCTTAGCTTCCTGACCCGGGATTGAACCCACATCCCCTGGATTGGAAGGCGAAGTCTTAACCACTGGACCACTAGGGAAGTCCCCTCAATTCCTTTCTGCCTCTTAGATCCCCGAGTGGTTCTGGGATCCCTCCGCTTTGACTCTGATTTGCTCTATATCCTCACAACAAAGCCCTGCTTAAATATGTCAGACTTATTTCTTAAGGCATCTGCAACAAAGACTCCTAATCAATATTATACCCAACGCAGAAACCTGGGTTCTAACAGATCTTCCAACTTCTGCATTCAAGGTGTACAGCCTCTCCATCTTGCATACGTAGCTCAGATCTGTTTTCTTTCTGATATAACCTCGGTGGCTATAGCTCAGGTTCCTACCATTGTTTGCCTGAACTTCACACGACCCCTTCACTACCACCTACCTTCCAGTCCCCATGGAAACTTTTCTAAAATGCAAATAGGGGTTTTAAAAAATTACAGTACCACCACTGATGCAGTGAAATTATGCACTCACATATTGCTGGTGGGGTTATAATTTTTACAATCTTTTTGAAAGGCAATTTGGCCATATGTGTTGAGAGTCATTAAAAAAAAATACAGCCTTTGACCCAACACTGTGACTTACAAGAATCATTTTCCTAAAGAAGCAATCAGAGATACACAGAAAGATTTATTCATGAAATGTTCTCTAAATCACTCACTCATTCACTTATTCCACAAATCTTGATGCTTACCATATGCTAGGCACTGCTATTATTACTTTTTGAAAATGAAGTATTGAGGGGATAAAATAATTGTCAGGTTAGAGGGATTGGTTAAGTAAATTTAGTTATGTAATTAATATGATAGAATACTATGTAGTCATTAAATACCATGGTTTTAGAAGAATGGTTAACAACATGGAGAAATCCACATTAAGGGGGAAAAGCCAGTTTCAAAGTAGTACATAAAGTATAACCCCAATTTTGAAAGGAGAAATACACACACACTCCCACTCAAATGGTGACAGTGGCTGTCTCTAGAAAATGAGATTATGAGTGATTTTTGTTTTTCAGCTTATGTTTGTATATATTCCCAATTTTAAACAATAAACCAGGGGAAATACTTTTAAAAATTACTTAAAAAGCAATAAGCAAATACGATCATGCCTCCATTCTACATAAAACCCATCAAGAGTTCTTCCTCACTCACAGAACAAATGCCCCAGCATCAGTTCCCTCCAGCCTCTCCAAACCCTGCCCCTCCCCGCATCCTGTAGCTCATCAACCACACCAAACTGCTATTCTAGAGAACACCATGATCTTTCATTCCCTGGGATGCCTCTCCCCAAACCATCCCTCTTCCTGCGCTGACTCTCTCTGTCTTGGTTAATTCAACAAATACTTATGGGGCTACTCGACAAAACTGTGCCAGCAAGGATACAAGAATCAAGACGTAGAGAAAGTCCCTGGAGTTCATGGAGTTCATCTTCTAGTGAGGAAGACAGATGATAAACACACACCCAGTACACAGGTGGTGTATTAGCTTCCTATTGCTGCTGTAACAAATTCCTACACACTGATGGCTTGAACCAACACAAATGTATTCAATGTATTCTCCTACAGTTCTGCAGGTCAGAAATCCAGAATGAGACTTACAGGACTAAAACCGAGCTGTCAACAGACTGGCTCCTTTCAGAGGCTCCGGGGAGAATTCACATCATTGCCTTTTTCAGCATCTAATTGTGACTCGTGGCTTCTCATGGTCTAGAAGCTTCCTCCATCTTCAAGGTGAGGTGAGGAATATCTTCTCTCCTCCGACCTCTCACCTCCCTCTTAGAAGGACTCGTGATTCCATCAGGTCCCCCTGGATAATGCAGGATAATCTCCCCTATCTCAGGATCTTTAACATAATCATACCTGCCCTTTTGCCGTGTAAGCTAACATATTCACAGTTTCCGAGGATAAGAATGCGGGTATTTGAGGGGGACCGTATTCAGCCTGATGGCATGTGGCACGTTGTATGTATGGAGTGCTGTGGGAAAAGGAATAAAACAGGTCAAGGCTGCTGTGAATGAATACGAGTGAGTTTGCTCTTAAAAAATATGGGGGAGTCAGGGGCACCCTCTCAAACGTCTCAGGTGATGTTTGAGCAGAGACCTTAGACCTGCCTTGGCATTACTGTGGCTGTCCTAGCAAAAAGATTTCTTTCTCCAAGAACGAGGTCAAATTCTCCTCCTCTGGGAAACCTCAGTCTATCCACCACCTCCCCTGGCCAAGAGACTTTCCATATATCCCATACCATAAATGGTTGGCATCCTATTCAGTCTTGTTTTGGTTTTGTTTTGCTTTTTGCTTACAAAGGGCTTTGCCTAATAGTTGATGAGCTTCTGGAGGGCAGAAGCAATGTATTGTGACCTCCCCCCAACCCTCCTCAGCACCGTGCCAGCCACAAATGTCTAGTCAATACTTGCTCGCTGGGCTTGGAATCCAATGTGAACTCAAATCCCTCTCCTGCATGGCAGTTACATGACAATAGGCAAGTTATTAAATCTCCCCACAGCTACTTGCTCATTTGTGAATGAGATGATGGTGATGATATCAGGTGCTTCCCAGGAGTAACTTGGGGATCCAAGGAGGACAAAAGTATGTAACAGCTCCTAGCAACTAGCTGAAGGGTTTTTATTAAATTATATAAAGTTGTGTTCTGATACTGAGGGTGGAGGGCAGTTGGTAGAAAAGTAAATGTTGAAAACTTGTCATGAGTCACAAAGTTTTTAAGGAAAATTCTGCTATCATATTTTTTAAAATATTTATTTATTTATCAGGCTGCACCGGGTCTTAGTTACGGCAGGTGGGATCTTCGGTTGCAGCATGCAGGATCCAGTTCCCTGACCAGGGATAGAACCCAGGCCCTCTGCATTGGGAACACGGAGTCTTAACCACTGGACCACCAGACAAGACCCTAGTCACTCAGACTGAAGCCGAGGACCTGAGTTGGGTGTCTACTGGGTGTAGACACCACCTACCTTGGCCGACCCTTGTCTCACACATGTTGCATCTTCCTCGGGGTCTAGAACATATATGTTTAGCTCAGCAAGGATGCACCAAGCACCTTCTATGTGTGAGGAACGGTGCCGGATGCCAGGGGTACACAGTTGACCAGAGAGACCCATGTTTTAGCTTCATAGAGACCACAGGAACTAAATAGAGAAGTGACCAGACTCTGAGGCTGGTGAGACCCACAGGGCTGGAACGGGGCTGTGTTTCCGGCGGTTTGGGGATGCTCTTTGCCTCAGAAAACACCTGGCCCAGAACGCCTGCATTTCGGTTTTGGTATGATTTTGAAAGAAGACGGTCCTTTCTTAAGATACCCCTGATTTTCCATGCAGGCTTCTGTTGACAGCAAAAAGCTTCCCATCTGTGAAATTCGCTAATGCACAACTCCGCTCTGACGCTTTGTAAGGCATTTTATGACATCCGTGCAGCTCTGTTAAAGAAGACGCTTACAGCTAGGAGGAGCCAACAGCAGCAGCCCAGGAACAGAGCCGTGTAAGCGCTCGGGAAATTTCCATTTTCTCCTCGCTCAGAATTGTTACCCATCACGCTCGGCGTTTCCCTGACTCGAAGATGCCGTCTCGGCCCTGAGGTGGATGTCGACAGGATGGACGCCTGCTTTCTCTGCCCTCCCCGCCAGGCAGGTGGCCCCAGCTTCCGTCCTCTGGGGAAGGTGCCCGCGAGAAAGCCTCAGCGGACGCAGGAGCGCGCGCAGCCCCTGGTCCTCCGGCCGCGGGTGCTCCCTGCCCGTCACTGCGGAGGCGACCGCAGCGGCTCCACGTCTGGGTCAGGGGGCCAAAGTGACCAACGTGGACGCCAGGGGCACACGTGGACGGGTCCGCGCCCCGGCCCGGCCCTGGCCCTGCCCAGAAGGGGCTGGGGAGAAGGGGCGCTATTTCAACCTGCCTGATGCTCTTGAACTCAGGTTTCCCCTTACTCTCCAACCTCAGGCTCCCACGCGGTATGTCCTCTTTCCCTAGATCAGCATCTTGCCTCCGAGTCACTGCTTAGATTTTCCTTCCTGCCCGTGTGTCCTGGACACCGTAGGGGCTCAAGAACGATAGCAAAGGGCGACGTGGCCATGGGGTCCGGGAGGACCAGATTTGGCCCATTTCGAAATGTAAATTTGCTTTTAAGTCATAAAAGGGCTATAAAAACCTTACGCTAAATAAGGAAACCTATCCCATTCGGGGGCCTAATTCCGGCCCGTTCTGCCCGGCTTGCCTCCCTCATTATACTTGTATAATACAGTATGGTTTCTATTCAGCCTTCCCTTCCTGTTTTTACACTATTCCTGCTTCACTGACTTTATTATCGGCAGAATTTTGCAGCGTTTTTTTTTAACACAGCCATAAATACTATTCAATTCAACAAATGCATACAAATGGTTTCCATTAGAATTTTAATCTACTCTCAAAATGAAAGAAAAGCTTAATATAAATCTTTTTAAATTACCAGAACATAAATGCAGACAGGGACAGCTCGAGACGACGCACAAGGGGTCGCACCCCACTGTCCTCGCTCATAAATTAATTGAGGTCTCTCGCGGCCCGTCAACGAACGGTGCATCCCAGAAAGATCATATCTGTCAAGATTTCAGATTGGTTTCCCTCAGACTTTGTAAAAGTCACAGCTTACAATACCTTCATTATGCCGATGAGAATGGCTGTCTCCCCAACTGGAAAGAAATAGGTGTTTTTGTTCTGTTGGACCAAGATTTACAGAAAGCAATTTCCCTCCATGCAGGAGATATGACAAACCTGCTGGAAAAAAAAAAAAATGTCATTTCACAACTTCTTTCATTTCATCACCTTTTTTTTTTTCTTTTTTTTAACGGCGAGATGTAGATTCCGTCCCCGGTGCGAATGGGCTGCCGTGACATTTAATGGCTGAGTGGAGGTGCTGAGGGACAACCTCTGAGAGGTGGTCTGGAAATGCCCCAGTGTCTGCCGGCCCCAGGGAGCGATAACCCTCCAGCCCTGGGACCAACTTGAACTTGAGAAGTCCCTCGACCCCTGACAGCCTTCGGCCGGCCGCTGAGCTGGCCTGCGTCTCTCCTGCTGGCGGAGCCCCGGCATGGCCGCTCCGTCCTTGGGCAACGGCCGGGCGGGCTCAGGAGGACGACTGAAGGGCAGCATGTGGGCTTAGGTTGCTTTTTTCTTTTTTTTCCATCTCCTCATGTCACAACCTAATGCCGTTCTAGCAGAGCTTCTGCATATTAAATTGCCTTTTAGCCACTGGGAACGGGGTGGCCGTGCTCTGTGGAGAAGAGGCCCCTCATGTCAATGGAAGCCGGGCCTGACACTCCTCCCCGGAGGAGAAAGGGCAAGACGAGCCCGGAGACCAGGGGTCAGCACACCCCGGGAAACGTCACTCGGTACAGCCACTTCCCTCTCCTGGGGTCAAGAACCTCCGTTCAGGGCTCCTCGCCTACGGGACCCCATCCCAGGCCTGTCACTGCCTGTTCTCTGGGCCACGGGGGGCGACATGGCTGAGGGAGCCTGGGCAGGGCTCTGGGCCCTCAGGGCTTCTCTGAGGTTTGGGTACCAGACAGACAGCAAGTGACAGAAAGTCGCTCAGTCGTGTCCGACTCTTTTCGACCCTCCATAGAATTCTCCGGGCCAGAATTACTGAAGTGGGTTGCCTTTCCCTTCTCCAGGGGATCTTCCCAACCCAGGGATCGAACCCAGATCTCCCGCCTTGCAGGCAGATTCTTTACCAGCTGAGCCACAAGGGAAGCCCATTGGCTTGGGTACCAGACAGAGAGCAAAGATAATACTAAATCTCTCCGCTCCCCAGGAGGTGCACCGGGCCCCGGGCAGCCAGCCTTGCCAGAGACGAGGGCTTCCCACCTGGGCAGCCACTAAGCTGCTCCCGGCGGGCAGGGCAGGGCCGCTGGACTGCCTAGTGGGGCTTTGTGTCTCTGAGGTGGTGAGGGGTTTTGCAAATCTTGCTACAAATGATGATCCCTATGCACATAAAGTGCCATAATAGCCTCTTCACTTATACTGAGCAGCACTGGCTGCTCAAGGGCTTATTTCTTGATTCTTAGCCCATTTGCTTTCCATTAGCAGTGATCCCGAGCCTGTGAAACTCCAATTACTGAGTGATAATAGAAATTCGGCTCTGCCTCGAATTCTTGGGAACACGGGGTCCAGAGCAAGCCCATGCAGTTGTGTTACAATTGCATTTATGTCACGAGGGCGAGAAATCTGCCCGAGCCTGGGGTGAGAGGGTCGTTCCCCGGGACGATGGTCTGCATTGCAGGGTCCTAGGGAGCTGGGTGAAGCGGGATCGTCCTCCTGAGAGAGTCTGAGACCCTCAGGCAGAGAAGTCCAGACATAAGACAGGAAGCTGAGTGTGTGCTTCCTTGGATTCTTGAGTTGAGAGTAAGGATGGCTGGGCACCAAGTGGTTGCTGAGAGACGCAAGGCGGTGCGGGGGTGGGGGGCAGCTCAGAAGTTCACCCCAAACGATGAGCACATTCACGATGTGGCCCTGGTGAGCACTCCGGGGGTGCGACAGCTGTTTTGCTTTTATTTTTCATTGTGGTAGAACACGAGTACCATAAAACTGACCATCTTGATCATGGCTAAGTGCTCAGTTCAGTGGTGTGAAGTATATTCACACGGATGTGCAGCCAGCATGCTCCAGAACTTGCTCATCTTTCAGAACTGAGACTCTGTGTCCACTGAACAACCTCCCTACACTCCGGGCCCTCAGCCCCTGGTATATACGTACTTGTCGGTCAGTCATGTACCAACTCAGTCGTGTCCCATGGACTGCAGCCCACCAGGCTCCTCTGTCCATGGGGATTCTCCAGGCAAGAATACTGGAGTGGGTTGCCATGCCCACATCCAGGGGAATCTTCCCAACCCAGGGATCAAACCCAGGTCTCGCACATTGCTGACGGATTCTTTATCTCTGAGCCTCCAACCACTGTTCTATTTTCTGTCTCTATTTTAACTACCCTGGGTAGTTAAATTCTCTCCCCTGACAACACACAGGCACAAACTCAGCTATTATTATCATGCATTAGTGTGACACACCCTCCATAAATGATAATCCAATATTGATATATGATTATGAATTCATGTCTATGGTTTACATTTGGGAAGCCTGCATTCTCATCCGGGGTGTCTACCTCTAAAGCTGCAGAAGCCGGGCTAGGTGGAAGGTTAGAGAACAGATCACTGTAAAGGCTCATGTTCTTTAGCAACAACTGTGGGAGGCTGCTCACCCACGGGAGGCAGATTCACAGGGCGCCCCGGGGATCCAAGCGCACCGGCACTGCGCCGGCGTTTCAAGAGTCTGAGCTCTTCCCTTGGAAAGCCGCTGCGGCCCGTGCGAGAGTGGAAGGGTGCCAACCGCAGCCCGGGGACACTAACAACTCACTTGGCCCGTGAGCAATGTCGCGGCCGTGTCCAAGAGAGGACAGGCTGGACGAGAGAGAGGGAGCAGGCAGGGCGCCCGCTCCCAGACAATGAGGCTCGCAAGGGTTCCTGACTGAGCGGGAGTCTAAATTGAAACATCATCCCAGTTCAGCGCTGTGATCGCGCGGAAGCCAGTTGGAAAAGGTTGGAAAAGCACCAGACGGCGCGGACCAGGGCTGCCTGCGTCCGAGGCTCCGCCTGGCGTCCTAATTGGGCGCGTCCAGCGTTCAGAAGCGCCAGGTTCACGCGCGCATCACCGCGGGAGACTCAACCAATCCTTGACTCAACTAAAGCAGGTTCCCCAGGCGGCATGGAGGGGTCGGGGACTGACTCTCCTGATACAGCGTCCCGGCTACAGAGCCCGGAGCTCACGCCCAGGCCCCCACCTCCGTGGCTCCTCCCCGCCTACGACCCAACAGACCATAACCCAAAGGTTTCCTGATGGGAGAGTCGCACCCGCTGGAATCCTAATCGTGCCGGGTACCTATTACTCAGCGAGAACACGCGGTGATGCTTTTAAATCAGGGCGCTGTTGCTGTTGGGTAAAGGGCTCCCTGGGGTTTTTTTGGGGGGCGGGGGGCAGGTACATGTCACAGTGCTGCTCCACACCTCTTTCCTCTGAATTTCACAAGCTGGACCTGCATTGTGGAACTTTCCCTCCAGATAGCCGCTTAATCTAAGCGTGCAGTAAAGGCTGACACTCATATTTGGCAGGGAAGTGCTGGATTTATTTACAGGCGCTGTTTTTTTCTTTTTAATTGAAGAATAATTGCTTTACAAGGTTGTGTCTGTTGTTGTTTAGTCGCTCAGTCGTGCCTGACTCTTTTGCGACCCCACAGACTGTAGCCCACCGTGCTCCGCTGTCCATGGAATTTCCCAGGCAAGAATACTGGAGTGGGTAGCCATTTCGTTCTCCAGGGGATCTTCCCCACCCAGGGATCAAACACGTCTCCTGCATTTGCAGGTTGATGCTTTACCACTGAGCCACCAGGCGAGCCCTGTTAGTTTACGGGTGCATTTTTGTCGAGCATGTTTCTGAAGCCAGTTTGCACCTTCCTCCCGTTTGTCCTGGGTGTGATGTGGGGTCAGCCTGAGCATCACCGCGGATACAGTGGAGAAGAGAGGTGAGGGGACACCGCAAGCTACGGCATTAGTCTGTGATATCTGTGAGCCACGTGAAAACTCCGTCCTCTCACCCCACCCTTCGATCTTAGAAGCCAGCTGGTGGAGGAACTACAATCGGCTTCATCTTCCCCTCCATTTCTGGCTCACAAAACAAATCCAGGTCACAACATACACAGAGAGCCTGCTCACAGTATGGAGTGTCTCCTAAACAATACTTTTCTCATTCATTTTATTAAGAAAATTAAATTGCTGATCCATATGAACTCTCATTAATAGATATTAAATGCTGCTTATTATCAGAATGCTAATAAATCATCGGGTTTTTAAAAAATTAACCACCCAATGGCTAACAAATTAAATGTAAATAATTAAGCCTGATATTCCTAGAGAGGGATCACAGGGGGTGGTACATTAGAGACCCTGCTTTTATTTTGCTTGGTTTTAAACAAAAGGAGCCCTTGCTGGCTGCTGGCTGGCGCCTCCCTGGCCCTCATCCAGAAGGCGGGGAGCATCTGCAAGGCAGCTGACCGGCCGAGGGCGGCAGTTTGGAGGTAGCCTGGCTACCTGGGCCTCAGGACCGAGTCCATGACCTTGGCCTCATTAGTCCTGGCTCTAACCAGCCGCAATTATCAGTGCCAGCCAACATGTGCTGTCCAAGAGTTGATGCCCTGTCACTGATCCCCTCCTCAAGGGCTGCTGCAGGTGATAAAAAGCTCCAGCTCCACCGAGAAGATGGCTAGCCAGCCTGATCAGGGGTTAGACAGAACCACCACGTCCTCACTCAGTGAAAAAGAAGTGAGAAACAAGCTTCCAGAAGGTGGTTCCGGTCATCACTAGAACTCAGGGCATCAAGGAAAACGAAAAGATAAAAGTTTCAGCCTAAGAACTGATGCTTTTGAACTGTGGTGCTGGAGAAGCCTCTTGAGAGTCACTTGGACTGCAAGGAGATCCAACCAGTCCATCCTAACGGAGATTAGTCCTGAATATTCATTGGAAGGACTGATGCTGAAGCTGAAGCTCCAATACTTTGGCTACCTGATTCAAAGAGGCGACTCATTAGAAAAGACCCTGATGCTGGGAAAGATTGAAGGCGGGAGGAGAAGGGGACAACAGGACGAGATGGTTGGATGGCATCACCAACTTGATGCACATGAGTTTGAGCAAACTCCGGGAGTTGGGGAAGGACAGAGAAGCCTGGCGTACTGCAGTCCATGGGGTCGCAAAGAGCTGGACATGACTGAGCAACTGAACAACAACAAAAACTTGTTATCTGGCACTGTGAGTTTGACAACTTCCCAATACTTAGAATCTTTCTCATGAGATCAGTTGTAATATGTACAAACTTGATTCTGGATACTGTATCATAGACACACATGTGGAAGATCTTCATAACTCAGTGAACCAGCATTTTCCCAGGGACCAAGGTATGTTATGATAGCACACATGAGTAAAACATCAATTCAAAGTACCAGACAGACACATGGATTTCAATGTAAGATGACAGGAAATGTTCACTGTTATGGTTTCAGATTGTACACAAAAGCTATGCTTTAGGAAGCTATCACTCATCAAGTTGTGGTGTGGTATCAAAGAAGAGTATTTGTAGTTTTTTTAAAAGGCTACTAAAAGAGTCTTCCTTTTTCTTTTTTTAATTAAAAAACAATTTGGCCTGCTGTGCAGCAAGTGGGAACTTAGTTCCCTAACCAGGGATCAAATCCATGCTCCCTGCATTGGAAGTGCAGAGTCTTAACCGCTGGACCACCAGGGAAGTCCGCCTGCCCTTTTCTAACTACCTACCTGCATGTAGCCTGATTTCCTTCATACATTTCCATCAAAGTAATGTATCACAACAAATAAAGAGCACTCACAGAACTGACAGTCTGTTTCCTTTTAAGCCAGATATTTAAAAGAGTTGCAAAAATATTTTTTTAAAAAGAGCTGCAAAAATGTAAGACCATGTTAGTCTTTTCACAAAGTATTTTTTGTTCTGGAAAAGAGTTATTTTCACAAAAGCATGTTATTTATGTTAGCAGGTAAAGAGATTGCTGTTATTTTAAATGAATTAAAACATTTAAAAAATTTGTTTTAATGTCTAATGTGGTATCATTATATTTCTAAAGGATCAACTGCAATAATGAAACAGGAATCGAAGTACCCAGACTGACTCCCTTTATTTTAAATTAATTAAAACTTTTTTAAAATTTGTTTTAATTTCTAATGTGGTATCATTATATTTGTAAAGGATCAACTGCAATAATGAAACAGGAATGGAAGTATCCAGACAGTCTCCCTTGGCACCTAAGGGAGCCCTGAGTCATACTTGTGGCCGGTGAGACAGAAGGGAGTATCTGCTGGGAGCTTTGGGGGAAGTTTCTGCTTTCCTGATAAAAAGGACAGGCAAGAGAGGAGAAGTCCCTTGTTCACTCCTCCTCCCATCTTCTCATCTTGTACTTAATGGGGATGCTTGGAGCTTGACAAAACAAGCTTTAAGACATAATGCTGAAGTTAGCCAACTAAAAAATAAAGAAGAAAGCCCAGATCTTTGAGCAGCTGAATCCACTCCAGCAGATAAAGTTATTATGTGAGAAAAATAAATTATTTGTTTAAGCCATTGAGAGTCGGGTGTCTGTTCCTTATAGCTTCGTATGTTACTGATGCCTGCTTATTCAGGAAAAATGAGGGAAAGGCAGGAGAATAAACATAAAAGGCTGCATGTCATGCATCGGTGTGCAGAGGAAGCCATTAAATACCAAAACACCCACCTAAAACCTGGACCAAATGCAATTTTTAACAATACCAAAGATGTAACAGTCTTCATTAACAAAAGGTAAAATAACGCATTCCCTCACCAGTAAGGATCCTGTAGTGACTTAAGACCCGATAAGGTCAAGGCATCCTCTAATCAGATGGGTTTACATGGAAACATCATCTCTGAGGTCCTGCCAAAAGCATACATTACTGCCAGCTTCCTAATCCAAAACCATATATAAGAATGCTTTAACTGAAACTCAGAAGTTAAAAATAAGACGTTTAAATTGTTATCTCCCTTCTCTCTCAAAGACAAATGTGCCCATTAACCCCGGACGCTAACAGGAAGATTTCTTTCTCTTGCATTCTGTGTGATCATATTTTTTCAAGATGTTCACGAGGAAATCGGCGTGGCAAAACTAATTTAGGAAGTTGGCTTCTGATCAGCTCCTTCACTGAATTAAAGTGCAATCAGGGTCGTAACTTTTAAATGGAAATGTTAAACGTGTATTAAATACATCTGTGTCAGGTACAATGCAAAGACGTGGGTGGGACGGGAGGCAGTGTGTACAAAGAAACAAGACAAGCTCTGGTGGAGTTAATCATCTAGTTAGAACAGGAAGAGATCACTGTGAAAAGTTAAATGAAATGTCTCAATAGCAGTTCTAGACAGTAGAAGAGATGTCATAAAACAGTGCACGATTCACTGCCAAAAAGATTGTTGCTGACAATAAGTGCTGTAGGATTGCAGAGAAGACACAGATTGCTCCCAGCTGGGGAAGGCCAGGGGAGACTTTACAGACAATGCAGGATTCCTGCGCAGTCTTGAAAGAGACATAGAAAGTTGTGTGTGGGCAGAGGATGCAGAGTAAGAGCCTCTTAGAAAGGCTGGTTTAGGGTGGTCCGGTGGTTACAACTTCAAGCTTCCACTGCAGAGAGCCTCGGGTTCGATCCCTGGTCACGGAATTAATATCCAGCATGCCTCAGAATGTGGCCAAAAAAAAAAAGACAGGCTTATAGAAAAAATAAAAAAATATATATATATATATGAGGAATATTCCAGGATGTCTGGGTGACCTGTGTAGGAAGGGAGGCAGGCCGGGACCCATGTGGATGATGCCAGGTTGTAGAGGAACATCAGACGTTCAAAAGGTGGCAGAAAATGTGGGAACAATCTAAAATTCCATCAACAGACACGGAGAAACACAACGTGGTGTGCAATGGAGTATTATTCAGCTTTCAAGAGGAAGGAAGTTCTGACATGTGCTGCAGTATGGATAAACCTTGGCTACTACGCTTGGTGAAATAAGCCAGTCACGAGGGAAAAATTCTGTATGATCCCACTTCTAGGAGGTTACCTGGAGTAGTCAAATCCAGAGACAGAAAGTAGAATGCTGGTTGCCAGGGACTGAGGGGAGAGGGGAGTGGGGAGTCACTATTCAATGGGCACAAGAGTTTCAGGTTTTTGTTTTAATACTGACATTTTATTTGGCTGCACCGGGTCTGAGCTGCAGCACCAGGGATCTTCCATCTTCTCTGCGGCATGTGGGATCTAGTTCCTTGACCAGGCATCGATCCTGGGTCCCCTGCATTGGGAGTGCAGAGTCTCAGCCACTGGACCACCAGGGAAGTCCCAAGTTTCCGTTTTGTAAATAAAAAGACTTCTGGGGCTGGATGGTGGCGATGGGCACTCAAACAAATGTGAATGTTTTTAGTTATCACTGAATTGTATGCTTGAAGATGGTTAAGATAATAAATTTTGTGTTATGTATATTTTACATTGTAAAATGTACTTAAAAACAGAAAAGACTAGCAGCTGGCAGGTAATGATATGGCCTGGGCTTCAGGAGGGAGCACAGGGTGGGTAGGAAGCATTCACTTGGCTGCTGGCCTCCAAAAATAAGAGCAGCATCGTTTTCAGGGTCCAGGCCTAGAGCTGTGGGTTCCACCTAGTAATTGCTGAGAGGGGAGCAGGTGGTGTACAGAACTCCACTCCAATTTTCTTTGGAAATACTGAACGCAATTTAAATTAATGAAGGACCTTAAAAATCTTTAAAAATATCTGACTTTGGAAGTGCAGTTAGAGCCAGGAACCTGCAGACACTCACTTGTGACCCTGGCCATCTCCCCACCGGCCTTACTCACATGGATGTGGACACTTCAGACAACTCGATCCAAAGAAATTAAACCGCAGGTTGCGTTTGCATGGCTCCGGCAGGTGGAGAGTGTTATTTAGCCTGAGATCGGCAGAGCTGGGCTTCATCTAACAAGCCTGTATCTTCTCTGACTCTAAACGAGGAAGCACTGGAGAACCCACCTGATACTTGGTTGCGCGCTCAGCTACATCAACTCTTTGTGACCCCATGGACTGCAGCCCACCACTCTCCTCTGCCCATGGAATTTCCCAGGCAAGAATACTGGAGTGGGTAGCCGTGTCCTTCTCCAGGGGATCTTCCTGACCCAGGGATCGAACCTGAGTCTACTGCATTGGTAGGATTCTTTCAATTGAGCTACCTGGTAAGCCCTGATATCTGGTTAGGCACTCAACAGAGATTTGGAGATTGATCTAGTCTCACAAATCAATGGGCTTTTAGCCCCGCTCCAACAATCTGAAAAATGAACCAGCTCCAGATCTTCCAGAATTCTTGGGCACCCTTCATCTAAATGGGATAAACGTGATCCCAGCTCCCAAAGCCCCTGGCCCAGGGTTGCTTTGCCAGCTTTGGCCAATGCTAACCTCTCATCACCATGGTTCCTGGAACTAAGCAGAGCACAGACCTTCTCATGGAGAGCCTGGTCCTCCCATGGAGCTTAAAGGTCGCCCTCCTGACTGAGGACTTGCAGAATCTACCACTTTCAGAGTGAAGTGAGTGAAGTCACTCAGTCGTGTCCGACTCTTTGCGACCCCATGAACTGTAGCCTACCAGGCTCCTCCCTCCATGGGATTTCTCAGGCAAGAATCCTGGAGTGGGTTGCCATTTCCTTCTCCAGGGGATCTTCCCAGCTCAGGGATCGAACCGGGGTCTCCTGCATTCCAGGCAGACACTTTAACCTCTGAGCCACCAGGGAAGCCAAACTTTAAAAAAAAAAAAAAAAAAAAAAAAAACCAAGTGAACTATGAGTGTGAAAACGTCTCACCAGCATCACCCAGAGGAAAACTACCTGCCCTGCACTCTCAGGCTCTCCTCTGACAACAGTTGATTCTCCAACCTAAATATTTTTAATCCTCAGGTGGATATGGATGTTGGAAGATCAAAACTTATGCCTCAGGACTTCCCTGGCGGTCCAGTGGTTAAGACTCCCTGCTTCCATTGCAAAAGATGCAGATTCAATTCCTGGTCAGGGAACTATGATCCTGCATGCTGCATGGCTTGGCCAAAAAAAAAGTTTAATTAATTAATTAAATAAAAGAAATAAGTATATTAAAAAAAACAGCAAAAGAACCCCCACAAAACCCCACTTCCTCTAGAGGCACAGAGGAAGTATAGATACTGGTCATACAAGCCTACATTTTTATTCAAGCTCTTTTCAGCCTTTCTTTTTATGCTTGTTTCCTTATTTTGCTTCATTTTTAATTAAGGAGGAAATGGCTAATATCTCTGATCACTTCCACTGCTGGATCTTGCTGGGCTTCATAAGTCTCTAAGGACAGACCCTTTGAAAAAGGAAGAGAGAGCACAAAATGTGTCAGGGAAATGGAGTTCCTATCATTTCCCTGAGAAATTTTGCCTTTTAAATGGAGTTCTCCTACCATCGGTTCCGTGAAAGATGGTTTCCTTATTGTCATTTATTACCCATGACAGGCAGCAACACTGCCTCCGAATCAGCCTCCATTCACCACAATGATCCAGCCGAGCCTGTAAAGGCAAGAGAAGGCTCAAAACGCCTTCCTTCTGGAGTGCTGTTCCCAAAGGCAACAGTTCAAAGCAAACCTCTATTAACTGGAACGCTGACATCTACCGAGTTCTCTGGACAGAAGATTCTACTGCTCCGACAGTGATACAGGAAACTAACACGGAATTACGTGCAGTCCAGTCACTAGGAAGTTCAGCAACATGGTCTATACGCGGACACTTTATATGCCCACCCATGTGGGATCACCACCACACACACAACCCACCAGACGATCAAAAGACGTGCTTCCTTTCTAGCAAGGATCCTCCCTGTTAACCTCCTCCCAACAAGGAAATGAAAAAAATAAAAACTACTTTCACTAAAAATGTAACAAAATGGGACAAAATATAAGACATTATCAAAATTAAGCAAGTTAGATGCACTACAGTCATTCCTTGGTATCCTAGGGGATTGGCCCCCAGGACCCCCGAGGATACCCAAATCCATGGGTGCTCAAGTCCCTTAGATAAAATGGTGCAGTATTTGCATATAACCCATGAATATCCTCTGTATAGTTTAAGTCCTCTCTAGATCACTTATCATACCTAAGTAAATAGCTGTAAATATATTTACAATATAAACCTATGTATGGGCAAGACCTCGGAGGTATTTAGGGTTCGGTCCCACACCAGTGAAGCAAGTATCACAATAAATTGAGGCATGTGCTTTTGGCTTCTAAGTGCACACAGAAGTTATGTTTACACTATACTACAGTCTATTAAGTGTGCAACAGCATTATGTCAAAAAACGCATATCTTAATCAAAAAATACTTAACTGCTAAAAAAGGCTAACCATTATCAGAATCTTCAGTGAGTCATGTTCTTTTTGCAACAGTAACCTCAATGATCACGGATCACCACACTAAACATTAGTAAAGAAGCTTAATATATTGTGAGAATGATCCCGTGACACCGAAGTATGAAGCGAGCAGATGTCAGTGAAAAAACGGTGCTGACAGACTTGCTCCAACAAGGGTCGCCCCAAACCTTCCATATATATAAGAAACACAGTATCTGCAGAACACAGCAAATAGAGATCTGCCTGGAAATAGATGGACATGGCAAATTCAAGTGTTGCTTTTAAGAACTTTCTGGATTATTTTTTCCCGAATATTTTTGATCTGAGGTTGGTTAAACCTGCATGTGTGGAATCTGTGACCACCGAGGGCTGACTGCACCGGATACCAACCCCCAGGCCCATTCACAGATGTGACGTAACAATGACATGTGCCTATGTGCTGAGTCGAGTCCGTCGTGCCTGACTCTGACTCTATGGACTGTAGCCCGCCAGGCTCCTCTGTCCGTGAGATCCTCCAGGCAAGAACACTGGAGTGGGTTGCCGTGCCCTCCTCCAGGGGATCTCCCCAACCCAGGGATCGAACCCATGCCTCTTACATCTCCTTGCCTTGACAGGCGGGTTCTTTACCACTGACACCATCCTTGCCAAGAGGGCTCACAACTCATTTACAGCAACATAAAAATCTTAACCTAATTGTCCATCTTTAACTATCTGTACTGATTTTTTTGTCTACATACTTTTTGTTTCATGCATTTTACAGCAGAGGGCGAGGGTTCGGAAGAGATAATAGAAGAAAAAAAAAAAGAAAACTGAGGAAAGTAAAGGAGATTTAAAGAAAGAATGCGATACGGGAACAGCAGGAAAAGCCAGACTGGAGACTGGAGGATTCTGGAATGGAGGAGGCCCTGGGACTGGTCAGCTGGCTGAGATGACCTGTCGGCAGCTGCACCTGAGACGGGGGCGGGGCGTGCTGGGGGACAGACGGGGAAGAGAGCCGGCCTGGGCATCTTCAGTTTCTGGTCCATGGAGACGCATCACCCATCAGCCCCCGGGGAAGGCACACGGCATTGGTGCTTCAATCTGTTCTCTGAGCATGAAAATACATGCAGTGTGCTTCACAGACAACCCGGAGATGACAGAAACGGAGTCGATCACATCATTATAATATAAAAATGAACATACCTCGGCGTGGTGGATTCTAATACGATTTTAATAACGTTGACAAGGAGCCAAATTACAAATGCCCCAGAATTTGGCGTACAGAACCTCAGAGACAAAATAAAAACTCATAAGAGGAGAGTCTTTTTAAACGATCACAATCTTTAGGATGAAGAAACCATTTTCTCGACGAAGGTACTGAGCACATTTACTAAGAATTAAATGAGATTAAAGACAAGGTGCACTGTGACCCGTTCCCCAAACGGCGGTGATTAGGAAGGCGAGAGTCGGGCCGATGATGAAGGCAGGGCGCCAGGCGCACATTCGAGCTCGCGTCACCAACAGACCTGGACGAAACGGAAACCTGCTCCCGTTTCACTGATGGGCGAGGAGGGCAGCCTTGGAAATGAACCGCGGTGGTACACGGGGCAGCAGTGTGTGCCCGCCCCTCCATCCACACAACCCCTCACCCCGCAGGGCGTGGACCAGGGCGAGGCAGGGAGACAGGCGGCCTCCTCCAGGAGCAACTCGTTACTCAGAGACGCTAAGGCAAGAGCTCCGCGTCCCCCACAAACCAAGAGTGAGGAGCTGGAACAACAGGGGTCCCCAGCCCCTAGAGGGACAGGGTGCCACCACCCCGGGGGTGGCAGGACCGCAGAAGTGGAGAAAGAAGCCCCCGCCTCAGCGACACTCATCACCCGTCAGGATGAAGGTGCACCCCCTCCAGGACTTCTGGGTTGGGGGGGGTCCCCTCAACTCTCCAGAGCACATGCCTAAATGCTACGGTTCTATGGGGCTCTCTCTTCCCTGCGAGGGCATCACATAGTTTGCTTCATTTGGGCCAGATGTTCAGGTCAGGGTGTCTGCTCATCTCGGAAGGAACACAACAGCAGTTATTTGTTTCTTGCCAGCACACGTGGTGTTGAAGAGGGGGGGTGAAACAGTGGAGGACACACGGCTGACCCCCTTCTGCAGAGCCACCGGTGAACCAGGAGACAGGATGGGGGCGGCACCTTTACTTTAAACCCTAAATCAAGAGTTTCAACAGATGCAGATTCCATGAGACAGGAGGGTGAGTCGGGAAGACTTGAGGTTTTATACTCTTTAGATGTCGACTTTGGCCGTCCCGGTTATTAAAAAGTTACGTGTAACTTCAAGATGAGACGCATTAGCAGCTTCTTAGAAGAGGATAATCCCAATCTTCGGGAGATTTAATGAGATGGCGCTCACTGCAGCTTCTGATTCGGCCTGCTGTTAATTGAATCAAAGTCAATGACAATCTGGCTGCACTTTGGTGTGAATTTCCTAAAGGTAAGAAACAAAACATAGAAAGACATTATCCAGTGAAGACTTAGAGCCATTTGTTTACTTTGGCTTAACCTACATTTTCTGCAGGGAGGGGAAAAAAAAAAATTCCCTGGGACTCACTTGATATTTTGTCTCTATAGGAGCCAATTAGAGTGTACCATACGGAGAGAAACAGGGACAGGAAAAGACTAAAGACAAAAAAAGATGCATGGGGTGGCTTGGTTTGTGTGTTCGTCAGCTGGCTGAGTTCATGAATTACTGAGGAATCAGAGGATTTCTAACAACTTAGCTGCACGGCATGACATCCGATGACTAGTTTCCCCACCAGATTTATCTTATTGTTTAGGAACTTTCTGCAGCCAACCTGCAATCGCTCTAAAGCAAAAAAAAAAAAAAAAAGAGTACATTTTCTTTTGCTCTTGTGCATAGCCAAAGTCAGCCAGCTCTAATGAAGAGATTTTAAAAATCATGTTCTATAAATGCAGAAGTAAAATAAACTCATGGTTTTTTTTTTACTCATTAATGTATCTTCTCAAAAAGGTAAAAAGAACATACTTGAGGGCTAAACATATTCTTAAAAAAATCAGTAAACAGTAACTATCTAATTATTGTTGTTTAGTCGCTAAGTCGTATCTGATTCTTTTGCAACCCCATGGACTATAGCCCGCCAGGCTCCTCTGTCCAAGGAATTCTCCAGGCAAGAATACTGAAGAGGGTTGCCATTTTCTTCTCCAGGGGATGTTCTCATCCCAGGGATCAAACCTGTGTCTCCCGCACTGGCAGGCAGATTCTTTGCTGCTGCTGATTTAGTTGCTTTAGTCATGTCCAACTGTGCGACCCCATGGACTATGGCCCACCAGGCTCCTCTGTCCATGGCATTCTCCAGGCAAGATACTGGAGTGGGCTGCCATGCCCTCCTCCAGGGGATCTTCCCAACCCAGTTAGATTCTTTACTACTTGTAAATAATTTGTGTCTCATAGGCACAATAGTCCAAGAGATTCATTACATATAACCTATATCCCTAAAGAATCCAAAAGGCTAGCCATGTTACCAATTATAAGGACCCCAGTTGTGGACCACAGATATATAAAGGAACATCTTCAAGAGTTTTCAGTCTAAAAGAAGTTTCTACCAGAAACCAAAAGTGGTTGGACTAACTTGCAAGTAACATGTACCTCCCAATATCTGCATAGCAAAGAAAGGCATACAAATCTCAACAACTTTAAATCCCAACTTAAACTATTACTGTAAAAAGAATTCCCAGTGTTCCAACCTAGCAGGTTACTTTCACCTTAAATTTTTTATGCCAGAGTTGTTATGTTACATCTGCAAAATTCAGAAAGGTTTAATGCTAATATAATAAAAACATGTGAATTTTAAAATTTCTCACTACCAGAATAATTAGTTCAAGCCCTGGGAAGCCATTAATATTAAAGTGTAATCATTACACAGTCTTCCAATACTTCTGTCACGACCCATTAAAATAGACCCTGAGGATAATCTTTAGAGCTGTAACTCATCGTATTTAAAAAGATGCTTCCTGTATGCAGACAAAACTCTAACCCCAAAAGAGACACATACCCCTATGTTCACAGCAGTGCTATTCACAACAGGCAGTACATGGGGACAACCTGAATGTCCATCAAGAAAGGAATGAATAAAGAAGATGGGGTAGACATACACGATGGAATACTACTAAGCCACAAAAAAGAATGACATGATGTTACATGGATGCAACTAGAGATCATCCAACTATGTGAAGCAAGTCAGAAAAGAGAAAAACAAATATCATATGATATCACTTACACATGCTACCTAAACTATGACACAGATATCCATGAAAGAGAAACAGATCCACAAACATAGACAACAGTCTTGTAGTTGCCAAGGGGGATGGCACTGGGGGAGAGACAGCCTGGGAGGTTGGGTTAGCAGATATAAGCTTTTATATATGGAACGGATAAACAACAAGGTCCTACTGCGTGGCACAGAGAACCATATTCAGCATCCTATGATAAACCATAAGGGAATATTAAAGAAAAGAATGTGTGTATATAGATATGCATAACTAAATCACTTTGCTGTACAGCGGATATTAGCACAGCATTGTAAGTCAACTACGCTTCAGTTAAAAAAATAAAAGATGCCCCCAAGTGTGGCAGTCAGGCCTCCCAGGCAGAAATTAAACATCAGACAAGGTCCAACGTGCAGTCTTCATCAGGCTCTTCCCGGTACCTTCTCCCCCAGCGTCTCCCACTCACCTGAAGGAGACCCCGGCCATTTCAAACATGAGCCTTGCAGCTGTGGTCTCATTGCTGTCGTGGTATTTATCAGACATGAAAATGACTTCTTTTATACCTTCAAAGGCAACGATGGAAGAAATCTCATTATGGGCACGCAGAGACACTGCAACAGGCATGCAGACAGGAGCCCCGGGCGAGTCTGGCGAGCCACGCTTCCTGAGTGGACCCGCACGCACCATCCGGTTACTGACACCTGTGTCTGCTGCTTTCAAATACAGCCTCGGATGGATTAGATGTCATCTGCCCTCCAGTCTTTATGGATTTTTTTTTTAATAAATGCAAAATGAAAACATGTCAAATAGTCAAGCCTTGATCCGATTAACAAATTTTCTTTACTGCAGGCAATTGAATATTCTTTTTTCACAACTTAACTCAAGAGGCTAGTGGGGGTGGAAGAGAAGGCTGACACAATCAGAGATGAGGACCAGCGTGCTGCCAAGTAAGACTCTGCAGACCAGTTCAAGCCAGCAGACCAGTCCAAGGCAAAGGGCCCACCTGGTTTCCTTCCCTGTCTCACCGGGCACTTCGAGTATAAGGGGCAAGAGTCTGGAGGGCATGTGACACGTCACCTGCTCAAGGGACACCGGAAGCGGCTCTTCCCACGCACCCGCCGTCACCTCTGTGCTTGAGGATGGCGAGGAAAACTCACAGAGGACGGTGCACGCCAGTGAGGAAGCCCACGACATTCCTTAACAGAGACTCTAGATCCTGAACCCCCCAGACCCCTTCTGCTCAGAGATCCACGGGCTTGTGATAAACAGCCCCGTTAAAGCACACATCTGGCTAACATGATAAGTCTTTAAATCTCAAGCCGAGAGCTTTATGGAGATAAAGTGTAGCTGAATCTGAGATGTGACAGTTTGAAAAAGGTGAAATATTCAGCACACAATGGTACAGATTTATGGTAACCATAACATGGGAAAAACCTGAAGTTGGACCATTTGAGTCTTAACGACGTTTATATGTAGAAAGATGTTTAGGTCCCAAGCATCTACCACATATTAGAGACAAATTAAAATTTCATATAGAGACTCCCAGCTGACCTTGTTTCTGACAGAAGTTCACTTCTCTCCCTCCCCCTAATCTATGCACAATATGTCAGAAAATGGTAACCTGACAGTAATTATATGCAATGCCTGTGTTGTTTTTCGGCAGCTTGCAGTTTAAGAAGTTGCAAACTAAATTAAAAACATGCTAAGAATCACAGAGGATGCAATTAGTCTTAGAATACCTGGCACCGTTCAAAAACAAAACACGGGAAATACCTTGCAAAGTTGATAGTGCAATTAATTTAGATCGAAACAATGGTGATTTAAGATCAAACACATCTGCGTTGAGCAGGCAGAGATGCAAACGCGACAAATGGGACGGCCCGGGTCCTACCTGCCTGGATGATGAGCTTAGCACATTCATTACACGGGAACAAGGCGACATACATGCTACAGCCTTTCACGTCTGCTGAGTTTTTGTTCATAATGGCATTCAGCTCCGCGTGGCACACTGCGGATTGGAAGGAGAAAGAAAAACTTAAGACGGCACGCTCACAAGGAACTTGCTGATGGTGTTGAGGCATCCCACTCGCCCCTCTGAAATAACACAGACGACACTCGATTTTTCAAAACCTGATTAGAGACGGAAAGCACTGAAAAACGAGCGCCACGTGGGCTGACGGGATGGCGATGAGCAGTGAAAACCGTTGACCGCAGCAGCTCTGGGCCTGTGGGCACCCAGAGCAGCCAGGAGGGGCCAAGGTCAAGTGTCTTCACCCACCCCACGCAGAGCAGGAGCTCACGGCTCCAAGAGACCCTGGGGATGGAACTGCCAGCATCATTTGTGTGTTGATAAGCACACGTGGGGATACTTGCCGGAGCCATTAAAAGGGCAAAGAGCAATTTTAAGAGCAAGAGAATCAGGAAGTAAAACTAAGCATTTCTGTCCCCAGGGATCTGCTGCCCCATATGGTTCTCAGTCCACACACCCTCAAGAAAAAGATCAGCGGATAACCAGCAGTTTGTCACCTGAACGAAAAACATCCATCCACTTAACGACCATGGAACGTCGAGTTCTTGCTATACAGGTCAGTGACCCCAATCCGTGATCTAAGGGCATCCCCAGGCTTGACTGAGTCCAGGGTTTAGGAGGCCCCCTCCTCTCCTGTCCTGTACCTGTTGCAGCCCACCCAACTCCCCAGCTACGTGATGAGCTCTTCCCATCACCTAACCCACAGGGCTTAGCAGAATTCACCACTGCAGTCTTCACGCCAGAATCCTCGGCCTGCTTTGTCAGGCTGCTGTATTGCTTTCTAATAACATCACTTAGGTTTCTGGCTGCATTATCTAAAATTCTTCTCCTTCTGGTTGTGATTTGCAGACTTGCCTGCCCACTGGAATCCCCCAGGGAGGACACACCCACGTCTGTGTCCCACACCTGGACACTGTGATGGTCTGGGCTTTGGAATTTTTGAGATTCTCTCTGCAGACACGTTGAGGAAGCATTGCCTTAAATAATCCTCTCGTATCTGCAGGTGGACCTAACACATTCCAGGCACACCAGTGCTAGATAAATGTTTGCTGAATGAATTACCATCCGGCCCTGGTTCAAATCATACAAAACTCCTAATTCTTAATATGGGGCCTTCCAAGGTCTCCCCCTGCATCTCCAACTCATCCACCTTCTGCCCCGAGCACCTTCTTCCAGGAGCCCTGAGGCTGTAAAACTAAGAATGCTGCTTACCAGTCGGTTCTACAAGATCAGGTCAGCAGCCGCTGGAGTCACTGACCTGCCGTGCGCCCTGAAAGGAACTCAGGACAGAGCACAGGCGCAGGCAGTCTGCTCTGGGAAAGCAGGCAGCGCAGGCCCTCAGACAGTCAGAGACATCTCTCGGGAAAAAATCAGGTACCGATTCCAAGAAAATATTTTGATGAACCCGGATTCATGAATCTTCCCATACTTCAGTTCAGTTCATTTCAGTTCAGTTCAGTTAATTTCAGCTCAGTCGTGTCCCTCTTTGCGACCCCATGGACTGCAGCATGCCAGGCCTCCCTGTCCATCACCAACTCCCGGAGTTTACTCAAACTCTTGTCCATTGAGTTGGTGATGCCATCCAGCCATCTCATCCTCTGTCGTCTGCTTCTCCTCCTGCCCTCAATCTTTTCCAGCATCAGGGTCTTTTCCAATGAGTCAGGTCTTCGAATGAGCGGCCAAAGTATTGGAGTTTCAGCTTCAGCATCAGTCCTTCCAATAAATATTCAGGACTTAGGAAAGCACTAAACTCATTAACTGAGATACCTGTTCCTCATGACTGGCTTATACCGTATGCTGATGGCACAAACTCCTTAGCCAAAATCACGTATACCCAGACCTCCTTCGCTACCTCTTCAGAGCTGCTCCTCAACCTACCTGAGAGGCTGAATCCTGGGCTACAGTCCTCAGTAAGACCCTGAATAAGATTCAACTCACAGCTCTTACATTCTGTGTTTTTCTCTCAGCCAACAAGGCCTTAAAACAAGAGAGGCCTGAACTCACGGCTCTCGTGTATTTGAGCCAGGGCATGCTCGTTCAGTCAGTGCACTTTTTTTTTTAAATCAGTGCACTTTTACTGAGAGTCCACTCTGGTGGCTCAGACAAGACACAGACCCCGCTCCACTTCCTCCCCAGGCCTCCCGTTTTCGGGGGACATCCTCAGTGTCCCTGCAAACCCTGCAGCATCTCTGCAATGCTGCAGGCAGAAAGCTGGCCAGGGGCCTCTCGGGAGATGTTGAGGGGCACTCATTTTAGCCTATGAATACCACGATTTAGCCGCGTGTGGAAATGAACAGTCTCTGGCATTGTTAAGAAAATCTAAAGGGGCAAAAAAAAAAAGGCTGTGCTTCATCAGATCACAGCCGGTCAGAGAACAATCCTGGCTGACTGCAGAGGGACGGGAGCCTGGCTCCCCGAGGCTCTGTGCTGAAAACCCCGGGGTGGGGGGACACTCAGGGCTCTCAGGGCATCGGCCTGGGAGGGGCCCCCTTAGCCCCATTTCCCTCCTGGGTGACCAAGATGTTCCCAAGCTGGTATTAACACTTTTCAGTGTTAAAAACAATTAGATGCAATTGTTTCTTTTACTTCCCCCTTGAGGGCAGAGCCCAGTCTTTCAGGTTCTCCGGTAACTCCCCTAGAGCCCAATGTTATGCCATGAACATAATGGGTGTTAAATATTTACTGAATGAATAAAGGAGAGAGTTCAGATTCCAATTATTGATGGGGACGTTGGGGAAAATACAGAAGGTCCTCTTAAATTCAAATATCAAAAATATGCTTTCCCCTCTAATGACTATTTTTTGATGGCGCTGGTATTAATATTCAGGACTGCAGTTTCTGAATCTGTTAGGAAACACTAGGATATGGTCTTCTTTTGCCTCTCTTAGAAACAGTCACGTTGAAACTACCTTCTTCTAATTCTTTGGAGGCAGTCTGGGGCAAAATTTGACATTATGTCTGGACTCATTAATGAAAATTATCACATGAAACAGATTCTCTTGGGCGGCATCCGACATCCCTGTATCAAGGGTAGTTTATAGAAGTAACACACAGGACTATAAAACAGACTTCCTGTTTCTTAACTACAAAAATCACAGAATGGAGAATACAGAGCTTCTTGTTAGAGAAACAAGAGGTCTCCCGGGCATTTAAGCGGCTAAGTGCTGGGCACACGTGAGTAAGGAACAAGTCACAATCCACCATCCTGCGTGTTCAAAACCAGACAAGACAAAAATGAACCCCACGCGTCCCACCCACGCTTCACTGCCCTTGCTCACCCATGCACCACTCCAATTCCAGATGCATCCAACACCCGCCCCAGCCACTGAACTCTAACACCTGCTTCTCCAGCCTGCATCTGAGGGTTGAGGGGAGAAGCCCCCCATCCCCGCTCCCGGAAGTGCCTGACACTCAGGGGCCCCCCTGTGCTGTCAGCCTGGGTCCCCGGGTCTGAAAGTCTCCAGGCCTGGCTGACCTCTCAGCTCCGCCGCCTCCAGGCTCAGTGGCCCGGACCCTCTCTTCCCCTCCAAAACTGCCCTGGCAAAGTTAAGGAAGTTCCTAAAAACGATTCTGGGTATAACCTTTATTTGCTGGGTTGCCATGTAAAAAGTTTAAGAAATACTAGTTCATGGAAACCTGTTGACCTCTGTAACGTAGTGCATGCATACAGTTCAGTTCAGTTGCTCAGTCATGTCTGACTCTTTGTGACCCCATGGACTGCAGCACGCCAGGCTTCCCTGTCCATCACCAACTCCCAGAGCTTGCTCAAACTCGTCCACGAGTCGGTGATGCCATCCAACCATCTCATCCTCTGTCGTCCCCTTCTCCCTGCTGCCTTCAATCTTTCCCAGCACCAGGGTCTTTTCAAATGAGTCAGTTCTTCGCATCAGGTGGCCAAAGTGGAGTTTCAGTTTCAGCATCAGTCCTTCCAAAGAATATTCAGGACTGATTTCCTTTAGGATTGACTGGTTGGATCTCTTTGCAGTCCAAGGGACATGTATATAACCAACTATTTAAAAAAAAAAACCAAAAGCTAAGCCCTAGTGTATAGTACCTGCCGATTCCTGTGGTACAAATACTCCCCCAGGGCCAATTCCAAGCTCCCAATGTGATTATTGTTTGGGAGAGATGCATAGGGGAGGCTGCGCCTACACCCCACCAGGCAGCCTCCTGCTTACCTGAATCCAGTCCCTTTCTGGCTGCAGTCTCCGGGTTCCCTGCTCCCCTGGCCCCTGATTCTCGATCCCTCGCCACACCCCCCACCAGCCCCCTCAGCAGCACCAGAACCCGTCTCTGTGGGCCTCTGCCCTGCTCTCAGGTTTCTGGGCATTTCCCAAGGTGCAAGCCTGCTCTTTGGTTTTCCTCCCACAATGGTCGACTTTGAGAATTCATCCATTCATAGATTCTCGGGAGAGCAGATCTACTTGCAAAACCCTGAAATCTGCATTTCTAACCCCAATTTCCCATATTCTCCGCGGGCTTCTTCTTTGGGGGGCGGGTTGGGGGGCTGAGTCCACTATGATAAACACTCTGCAGATATCTGATGGCACTGTTAAAGGATGCCTTTATCTTTTTGAGTGTTAGCGATTTTATGATGTAGCTTAGGAAGAGCTTCAGCTGGAACTACAAACAGGCCTGAGCACAAAAACCAAGCAAGGAGGATGGTTCTGCTATTGATCTCAAGATGAGCCTGGTCTCCACATTCACTGCACGAATCAGGACGAAGTATTCCAAAGAGACACAAAGTGTCTAGGAAGTATTCAGAAGACAGTTAAATTGTTACACACACACAAGAAGACTCATTTTCTGTTTACCCAGAATTACTCACCTATGGCTGAGCAATAAGCAAAAGAAGTCTCCAAATACTACATGTGTATTCGTTAAGTACAAAGAGTGACACAGAAACCTTCAATGATTCTCAACACTGTTAAAAAGGAAAAGAATCAAATGCTGGAAATATCAGATTGATGCTTCCAAAAGTTCTTGATTGCTAGAAGGAGAACCTCTGTTTCAGGTAATTATAAGACAATTCATAAGCTTTGGTCTTTTTTCTTTTATATTACTGACTGTCAGAATTCAGAACGCATTAACCTTGGCCCACGGAGAAGAGACTGTATAATTAGAAAACTGTATTTTTCAAATTCCTTCTTACTAGGGCTTGATTAATCCTTACTGTCTCGTGTAGGCGTTTCTCTGGAAGTTTGACAAATTAACAGGATATATTCCATCCTTCGCTAGATTTAAGAGACTCAACATTTTATAGATTTAACTTTCATCTCTTTTGATGTAAGACTAATACAATATCTATTTTAGACAGTAGCATTCTTAAGGTTTACTTAAATAGGTCTTCAAAAAAAAAAAAGAAGAAGCCTCAGAATAAAGGCTAAACAACTGCTAATCGCTCCACAAATAATTTAATAATGTGATTCTAGCCCAAACCAATCATCACGTGGCTGCTAGGACGTGAGGGGAGCTACCGGGGCCTGATACAATTTGGGGTCAGGAAAATGGAAGTTTCTATTCCAGTTAAACTCTCCAGGTTATTTAAGATTCCTTCTCATTAGTAGTACAAGATTTTACTTGAAGAAAATGACTTTCGAGGGCCTGAGGGCTATTCTGCCGAGGCTGACCTAGAAAGCGGGACAGGATGGTGAGCAAGCCGTGTTGGGGCGAGGGGAAGGTCCAGACGCAGGGCACCTGTTGGACTCGGCCTGGCCCACCCCGCCTTCTGCCAGCGCTGCCCAGGCTGCACTGGACAGGCCTCGGCGTCTCTGGGGACACTCCTGCGCCCCTGACTGATGGCCGTGACGTTTCTTGGGGTGGGGAGGCCACCCGGGTTCAAAGTAGGAACAGTTTATCTCCCTGCTGAGACAGGGGGTCAGGATTCGGAGCCAAGAAGGGTGTGCTCGGGGCTGGAAATAGGTGAAAGCTTCACCCTTCAATTAATAACTGACACAAAACGGGTGCCAGAGTCCAAGGTTGATGCGTGCATTTAAAAAAACAACTCAACGTTAATTCTTTCAAGATACTCCGCTTCTTTTTCTTCTGATGATGGAGCTTTTTTGGCATTCCTTCTGGAAAGCAGGGTCTGTGATTTTACTGCTGGCGTCATACAGGGAAGCGAGGGGTTCACCTGGGTCGATCTCTTGGAGCATGAGCACCCGGTACCCACCTCAGACACCTGATGGGGGGCTTCTGCTGAGGGGTGGGGTGTGTGTCCACTCCTCCAACAGATCCATGCAGGGGCCCGCTTCCCTGCTTCAGGAGTTAAGACGGAATTTCAACTACCTATTTCTTAATTATTGAAGGATATCCTGACAGCGCTTCATCCATCACCACCAGCCTCCAAAGGACCCGTCCTTCAAGTCAGTAATTGAACAGCATGGGAGCCTCCAAAGTGAAGCCCTCCCTCGGACAGGTTCACTCTGCTGTATTTAAAACGGAGCACCAAGGACCTACTGGATAGCACAGGGAACTCTGCTCAATGTGATGTAGCAGCCTGGATGGGAGGGGAGTTTAGGGGAGAGTGGATACCTGTGTATGTATGGCTGAGTCCCTTCTCGGGCCACCTGAAACCATCACAACATTGCTCATCGGCTATACTCCAATACAAAACAAAAAGTAAAAAACAAAAACAAAAAGTGGATCCCTCCCTGCCTGACCACCCCCCCGGCACCCCCACAAAGGTTATAAACTGTCCATCATCCCCCAAATCCACAGCAAACATCACTACAATTTGGCCTTCAACAACATCACTCCTCATCACTCTTGTGTCTCATCTCCCGTCAGTGAAGTTCCCACATCTGCAAAGCAGTGATTGGATTCGTTATCAGAGTTTTAAAGGACTGGAGGTTAAGGTGGATAGGGGAAGGGGAGAACCAACTTAGAAACCCGCAGTTACATTGCTCTCTAGAAGAAGACTCTTCCCCCCACCCGGACCAGAGTTCTATGACCCTCTGCATCCTGTGAAGCGCAGCCTCCTGGCCTATGAAACTGAAAGAAAAGGACCCGCCTCTGAGACCCGCTACGCGTGCAGCCCCAAAGGTGGACTTGGTAAACATCGGGGCCTGCTGACCCCTCCTGAGACCCTGTGGCCCCCAGCTGCCCAGCGGGGTGGGCAGGAGGGGAGACATCTCTTCCCCCTCCATCCCCTGCCCTGGTCCCCGTCCCCTGCCCCCTTCCTCTTGCTGAGGCTGCTGGCGAGCAGCGCAGGGCACCCAGGGGAGCCACTTAGCCCCAGTGGTAGTGCTTAGGGCTAAAGAGACTTCTGACTGCGGTGTTTCCATTACTGATAACACAGCCCCCGGAACTCTAATTACGCTGCCTCCCTGTGTGCTAAGGGCACACAATCAGGTCAGAGGGAGGAGGAGCGGGAAACACTACATTTCACCGCAGGGCGAGCCAGGCCCAGCTCCCTTCCCACCATGCACCTGCGATGCAGACACGTCTGATGCTGAAAAGGTACCCAAGCGGCGCAGGGGGGAGGGGGACGCACACCACCATTGGACAGCGTCCGGTGTGAACACACAGTCAAGCTCCCCGCTCCCCTCCAGGGCTAACAGCTTTTAAGGGTGAACTGGGACCGACCAGTGGGCACTGGGCCAGGAGTCAGGATGTGGGTTGTAACTGACCCCAGCTCCATCAGGCACGCCTCCTCAGGTGACATGCCGACCCCGACTCGGCAGGAGGAAACGGGGCTGAACTGATAATTCAGGATTCCCGGGTGAGACCCAAGCTCCTGTCCCGGCCCCACACTTCCCCGGCAGCTCTCAGCACTTCCCGACGCCCCTCCCAACACAACCACCCCCCTTCCTCCTCCCCCGTATCCGTGCCACTCCTGCGCCTCCTCCTTCCTCTTTCTGCCACGGACCTGCCCCATCCTTCACCAAAATCAGCAATTGATCGCCGTTGTTGAACAACAATTTGTTGTTGAACAACAACAAATCGCTGTTGTTCAGTTGCTCAGTCATGTCCGACTCTTTGCGACCCCATGGACTGCAGCACTCCAGGCCTCTCTGTCCACCACAAACTCCCAGAGTTTACTCAAACTCATGTCCATTGAGTCGGTGATGCCATCCAACCATCTCATCCTCTGTTGTCCCCTTCTCCTCCGCCTTCAGTATTTCCCAGCATCGGAGTCTTTTCAAATGAGTCAGCTCTTCACAGCAAGTGGCAAAAGTATTGGAGTTTCAGCATCAGCATCACTCCTTCCAATGAATATTCAGGACTGATCTCCTTTAGGATGGACTGGTTGGCTCTCCTTGCAGTCCAAGGGACTCTCAAGAGTCTTCTCCACCACCACAGTTCAAAAAAGCATCAATTCTTCAGCGCTCAGCTTTCTTTAGAGTCCAACTCTCACATCCGTACATGACTGCTGGAAAAACCATTACAGCCTAGACTATATGGACCTTTGTTGGCAGAGTGATGTCTATTTTTTAATACACTGTCTAGATTAGTCATAGTTTTTCTTCCAAGGAGCGAGCATCTTTTAATTTCATAGCTGCAGGCACTGTCCACAGTGATTTTGGAGCCCAAGAAAATCACGTTCCCCACTGTAACTCCAGGAACCGAAGGTCAGCTGTCACGGGCTCTGTCCCCACACGACGTCCTCCCCCCATCACTAAGCGATGAGCTTGGGGACCGGCCCTCTCACATCCCTCATCAATCTCTCTCTCTCCTGGAGTATTTCCATCTGCAAGCAACTATGTGATGCAAAAACAGACAGACAGACACCAGACGCTGCCCTTGGTCAGACAACATAAACCTCTCCCTCACCGACCCCCCCGCCCCCCAAATGGCTGTCATCCTGCTCTCTTCCCAGACATCTCAAAACCGGATCATCGTCCGCTCTGCCCACTGCCTCACCTCCGGGGCGTCCTTCACTTGCCTCCAGTGTACCTTCAGCCCTCCCCGCTGCCAGGAGCTGCTCTCTGCAGTGAGGGCGTGACCCCCGTGGTGCTGAACCACACGGGCATTTTCCCACCTCCCTGGACCTCTCAGCAGCCTTTACTTGGCCACCCCTTGCTCCTTCTGGAAACATGCTCTGCATGCTCCCTAAAGCACAGTCCTTCCCTGCAGCCCCGTCCGCGTCCATCAGCCTCTGCACCCGTGGCTCTCAGGGACACGGCCAGGGCCTGGCCTCTGCGTCCTCTCCCAGAGTCACCTCACCCATCCCCATGAAGTCACCCCAGGCCAACAGGCCACGCGGACATCACCCCCTGCTTCTCACACCCAGCCTACAGACCTCACACCCTCCCTCGGAGCTCCCACAGACGCCTCCAACCTCAGGGCTTCAGATTTCCCTCGCTCTGACCCCAGACCTAGGTCCTCGGACTAGAGCTCTTCCCATCCCCCAGCACCTGCCACCATCCCATCCTTACCTGATGGGGCCCAATGAATCCTTCAGACCTCCAGGTAACGCTCACTTCCTCAAAAAGAACATTCAGCAACATCTGTTTATCCCAGTCCCGTCCACCTGCTCTACTACTAGTCTGCGAGCTCCTTGAACACAGACACCATGGGCATTATTTACTGCTGTTGAGTGCCTAGCATAGAATATGTATCATAGATGTCCCATGAGTATTTGCTGAGTAAATGAATGACTACAGGTGAACATACTCGGGAAACCATCATGTATTATAAAATGCAGTTACAATTTTTAAAAAAGGAAGCAAGATGCCTCAAGAACTCAGCAACAGACCACTCAACGTGATACAAGAATAGAGGGCTCATTAGTATTTATTTCAACTTCTAAAAAGTTATAATTCACTTGCAGAAGGAAAAAGGACACGGAGGAATTCTGCTTCTCTTTCCCACCTAAACTGAAAATTAATGGCATTTTGAACAAAGTCTTTTAATTGCAGAATTTAAAAATTTATGCTCGGTTATCTTATTCAATATTTTAAAGTTACTATGGCATCTATCATTTGAAAGAAGCACAGAGATGAGATTTACACCTCCACTAACTGTCCAGGACCTGTGCATCAGAGGGTAGACGACATGAGCAGAGAGAAGATGGGCATGTTCTAATCCCCAAATTCTCCATTTATCATGGGATTTCCTGAAGCCGGGCCAGTATCCATGTTTCAATAAACACCACCAGATGGACTGACTCACAGAGGATTCCCCAGTCCTTTCTTTCTATTTGGTCTTAGAATCACCTCTTGACTAAGCATGTCTCCTCTCTTCATATATTTTCTTGTACTTCCAGATGGGCTGGAGTAGGAAATGACAAACCACTCCAGTATTCTTGCCTGGAGAATTCCATGGACAGAGGAGCCTGGCAGGCTACAGTCCATGGGGTCACAGAGTCAGACACGACTGAGCGACTCAAGCATGCACGCCCACGTGGGGTCTTCTTCATTGCTGTCCGCCAACCTTTTTTCATCTGTTTGTGGATGAAACACTCTTCAAGTGTCCCCTCCTGCCTGTGTATACCGTCTCCATCTGGTTTATACATCTCAGAACTGGAGCAGATTTGAATTGCTGGAAGGAGGGGAAGGTATAAAGCCTGTTCTCTATTAATTTGTCCACACGCACAGATGCGTATTCCTTCTGTGTCGCTGCCATCAGCAGCCGTTTGCTGTAGCTCTCACCCCAGATGCTTCCAGAATGCCTTTTAAAAAAACCCCTAAGCAGAGAAACTGCACCCTGATTGAATACAATCGAAGCTATATGGTTTAATTTTTTCCAGAGAAGCCTAGAACTGGTGGAGTCCTCAGTAATCCCTTATTTCATAAAGACATTGGGACATGAAAGTCAAGTCGTGTATCTGACAGCCCCACAGTCCCTGGGTTTACACACAGCACACCTGGAGCCCAGACCCTTGATGGTCAGTCTGGGAGGATTCTCTCATTTGAATCTGGTAATTGTCATCTTAAGCTCTGCGCAGCTTTTCTTAGCCAGTATGCATATTAAAGATGTGCACAGTCCTATCCAAATATAAGACAACAGTCCCTTAAGAAGCAGAAGCAAAAAACAATATAAATATTTGCAAAAGTCTCTAGGAACCAAATTTTGGTGTGTATTTCTGGGAGAAAATATGTATCAAATACAGCATTAACACAGCTTATGAAAGATGGAGTCTTGATGGGAAAAAAAAAAAAAAAAACTCAAAACAAAACCTTAACAATTTGGGCCGGTTTCAGAACAGATCAAACAAAATTAGCACAAGTGACACAGAATAGATCGATAAAGACCCCAAGGTTCATCGGAGTCAGCTGCTCCCTGTCAGCACACTGCCTGGTAACACAGAGTTTCTAAGCAAAAGCTTATCAATGTAGAGAATTAAAGAAGTTATATTTATCATTCAGATAATTAATGGGCTGACATACTTGACACAACCTAAACGAGGCTGAATGTGGCCCTGAAGTTTTATAGAGGCTATTAATCTCTCAGCAAACCTTTTATTTAGAGACAGTACAAACTTCAGCCTGCTTCCTGGTCATCAATTTGGAAATCACTAACCTTGAGTTATTTTAAGTTTTATTATAAACTTCCATAAAGTAAACAGACTCTTTATAAGTAAAGGCCAATATGTGTATTTTCATGGGGAGGTTTGATCCCATAGATGAGCATTCCATCTGTTCCTACATTGCCTCTACAGAAGGAGGTTTTAGTAAACATTGTTACTATACATCCTTTCTAGATACTCATGGTGAAATAGTAATCTCCTGCTCTTTGAAAATAATTAGCCCTGAATCTATAGATTAAAATGAGACTTCCCTGGCAGTCCTGTGGTTTAGACTTAGCCTTCCACTGCAGGGAGTTGCAGGTTCAATCCCTAGTCGAGGAGCTGAGATCTCACAGAAAACATAAAAACAGAAGCACTATTGCAACAAATTGTATGTAACAAATTCAATAAAGACTTTAAAAATGGCCCACATCAAAAAACTTTTAATAAATGTACAGATAAAAGTCAAATAAATGTATAAAATCATGATTTGTTCTTTCCTAAAGACTGTTTATAAACATTTATATCTGAAAATGAAATACACTTATGTTAAGCTGGTTAAATTTCAGGGGAAGCCTCATACATAAGCCGTTGTGTTTCCCTGTTTGTCTAAGACAGTACATAGTTGAAACCCAAGTTTGCCCCTCTTTTCATAAGAACAATCTCCTTTATTTTTTTTACTGTAAACTTGCTCCAAGGTTTTCCATTGATTACACTAGTTATTTTGTACAAAGTCCCTAATTAGACCCACTGTCAGGATAGAAGTGCCGAATGGCCGGGGGCAGGGAGGTTGGGGGCTGCCACCAGTGAAATTAGAATTCTGCAGGAAAAGAAACAGCAAGTCATCAAATCCATGGATCTGCCTAACAGAACCAGAGGGCATTCAATTTCAACCAGCTGAGGGAACAAATTTGATCTTAATTACTAAGAAGCTCTTACAAGTTGTGAGGAAGCCATAGCTTAAGAAGGATCAGCCTCCTAAGTTCTTGATAAATTAGTTTCTCAAGACTAACCTTTTGGATGCCAAAGAAATATATCACGTGCGTGGCAGTCAGGAAAATGTCAGTGTTCAAGGGAGTAAGGTAAACGGCTAAGGAAATCACGAAAACGACATCTATGCATGCTTAACGATATGCTAAATCTGAAAAATAAAGATTACATTTAAATATAAAATTGAAAGAACTGCCACATACTGGCAAAACTGTTTCAAACTGCCATGTTCAACTCTTGCCTTAATTAATTCCAGCACTTTCCTTCCCAGCATTATACCCTTTTTAGAGTTTTTCTGCAGAAATATGAACTGACTCTGGAAAAAGCCCCACGTCGCCATGTTTAGCTGATGCATCAGAGAAAAGGGCTACCACCCTCTTGGGACATCAAGACTATGGTCCCCCCCCAAAAGAAAAAGACTATGGTCCCTTCCATGATGAAAAGGGCAAAGCAACAGGGAAAGCAATTCCAGCTTCGTGATTGACCGGGATGGAAGAGAAGGCCAAGCAAAGACATGTGCTTCCCCATGAATCCCTTCTCCAGTGGGAACCAGCATGGCAGGAAAACCCAGGCAAGCTTGATATGCATGGGGAGCTCCTTTACAAACATGAAGTTTAACAACAGCTCCTAAGAAAGAAAGAAGTTGATTTCACGCCAACACTCGGTCTGTAAACCATGTCATCAAAATCGCTTATGAAAACCCACAGAAAGAGCGATCTCTGCATTACCATGAGTATTTCACCTCCATTTTATAAAATTGGTATTTTGATTAAATGTGCTTCACTCTGATGAATTCCACAAAGAGAAACGAATGGAAAATGTCAGCTGAATTCTTCATCCTGGGGTTAGCAACCACCCCCTCATGAAAATCAAAGCCTCCGAAAGGTTTTTACCTGGTAAATTAGATAAATCTGCTCCTTCCTGGGTTTTGTTTTGTTTTTTTCCATTGTCATTCATGTGAAAAGGTGTCACTATAATAATGCTGATTTCTTCCTAACACTGTTAACTGACATCATACTATCTTTTGGATTTTTCGGGAAAGAGATGAGATAAAAGGCAGTTTCCTTGGCAGGGGGAATTTTCATTTTCCATATTAATACTACATTATCATCAAATCGTTTCCTGAAGTTTTGATCCTAAGCCCAGAAGAACAGAAACACCCTTTAAAAATGCCTCTCCAGAGACCTGGGCCAGAAGAAGCCCCGTCTTCATATTCTGACACACGTATTCTGTGCTTACCTCCTGTCCACAAAGTGTCAATCAAGACGAGTGACTTCCAAATTTACAGCAATAATAAGGAGGATTATTAAGTTGTATAATTTACTGGTAAACTCAAACTTACACAATTCCCAAGCTCCCCTCTGGAGCACTGTGAAGGCAGGCCAGGTGTACATGGCTTTCTACCCTGTCCTAGGTACAGGCCACCACCACGTGAGCATTCCACCTCTGGCGGGTCGTTTCATGGAAATCTCTATTTGTTCAAGTGCATGGTGAGAAGACGAAAATGGGAGGCCCACTGTGCTGCGATCCACCCGTTTCAGCAAAGCTGAGCGCCTGTGCCTCCCTGCGGGAAGCAGAGCGCCAGCCCAGAATCAGATGATGTCACCCGCCTGTGCGGCACTATATTAGTTACTTAGCATCTCTGGGCCTTCAGGTTCCTAACCATGGATGATGTGGGCAGCTTAGACCCCGTGGGCATGAACCCCAAGGCACCAGTGAGGTTCTTCCAGGGGTACAGGACCACAGACTGGCAAACAGACATTCAGCACTCACCCACACTTTTTCCAAACATGTACAAATGCTGTTCAATAAAGTTCAGGTTAATGCAAAGTGTTACTGATAAACAACTCTTTGTCAACATGGACTTTCTAACTCAAAAGACACTACTAAAAAGTATGACCTCACTTATATATGGAATCGAAAAAATAAAAACAAGGTCACAGGTACACAGAACAGATGGATGGTTGCCAGAGACGGGAGATGGGGCAGAGAAACAGGCAAAGGGGGTCAAAGGTACAAACTTTCAGTTACAAAGTAAGTCCTGAGACTGTGATGTACAGCACGGTGACTGCAGTTAATACTACTGGACTGCGAAACTGAAAGTTGCTAAAAGAGTAGATAAGTACTCATCATAAGGAAAAATAATTTTCTGTAAACATTATCAAATATCAGTATGTATGAATCATCATGTCATATACTTGCAACTAATGTGTATATGTCAATTATACCTCGACTTTTTTAAAAAGATACTAATAGTTTAACTAGCATTATATAGCGGTCCTGGAAGTTCTTTTGACATTTAAAAGCAGGTCCCCTATAATCAGTTGTTGTTGTTCAGTTGCTGAGTCGTGTCTGACTCTTTGTGACCCTGTGGAATGCAGCATGCCAGGCTCCTCTGTGCTTCACTACATAATCAGAAGAAACTAGGAAATCAGTGGTCTAGAATCTAGATCATCTCTACAGCTCCTTTATAGGGATGGAGACATCGTCCATCCGTCCTGAAATAGCAGTCCATCCACCAGGTTAAGCCCACACAATTTCAGACATTGTCACTTACTTTGTCATTAATTTTTTAAAGTCATAAAATGGAAAAAAAGAATCTGCAATTTAGTCAATTATCACCAAACATTTCTATTACATCCAAGGCTACCTAAACATTTACTTCTCTGTGGCCTGAAAACCCTTAAGAAGACGGGAACTGAGTGTACGGTTTCCAGCCAGTCATAGTTACTTAGACTTAAAGCCCATCTCCGCCTGTATTATGATGGTAGTAATACTAAATGCCTCTTAAAAACCATTTAATACCTTCTCCGACTTTTATGGTACATCAAATTACAAGCTCGCTCTCCTGAAAGAAAACGGTCTACATTCTAACACAGCTCCATGTAAAAATGAATAATTGATAAGTTAGGGGCAAAGAGCTTTGAAAACCTAGAGGTATCATATGAATAGTAAAAAATAATGCAGACAGACAACCGGTGGGGAGTTTCAACTCAGCAATCATTCAATAAAAAGCAATCGGAGAAGCTGGGCAAATGCCTGCATGGGTTCTCTTCTTTCCAATTCCTTCTGGAAAGGAGCTCTGAACTTGGACAAAAGGCAAGTGTCTCAGAACAAACACAATCAGCTACTGGAGAGGTTCTGGAAGTGGGGAGTCGGGGGCAGGGGGCGGTAAGTGTGTTGCAAAGCCTCGGGCTTTCTAGGTCACTGCCAGAAATGTGCCTGGGGCTCTGGGTGATTGAACGAGGCACAGGTTCCACTGGGAGAACCCATGAGGTTGCTCATAGTTTAACTAGCATTATATGGGGGTCCTGGAAGTTCTTTTGACATTTAAAAGTGGGTCCCATATAATCAGTTGTTGTTGTTCAGTTGCTGAGTCGTGTCTGACTTTGTGACCCTGCGGACTGCAGCATGCCAGGCTCCTCTGTGCTTCACTACATAATCAGAAGAACTAGGAAATCAGTGGTCTAGAATCTAGATCATCTCTACAGCTCCTTTATAGGGATGGACACATCATCTATCCGTCCTGAAATAGCAGTCCGTCCACCAGGTCAAGCCCACACAATTCCAGACACTGTCACTTATTTTGTCATTAATTTTTTAAAGTCATAAAATGGAAAAAAAGAATCTGCATCTTAGGAAGTAACTGAGCTTACCGTGAGGAAGCTGAGCTCCTGAGTAACTGAGTCAGTAACCCACAAGGACCCCTCTACACCCATGTGACCACTGGCATCTCTTGGTGTAACCAGCCTCAGCACCAGACGCCTCCCAAGAACCCCTCTATCGGGAATTCAGCACCAGGACCCACAGCCCACTGTCCTGACTCCGTGAATAAGGGCTGGGGTACTCACACCCTTCAGAGCCTACTCTGAATTTACTGACTCATTTCTGTGGTCTTTATATGGGACCTTGGACTGCCCCGTGAGAAATCGCCTTCGCATGTGCCTACAAGCAACGAACCATTTCCCTTCTTTCTTACTGAAAGCACAAAGAATCAAAAGCAAGAAGACCAAAAGTTTCTAAAACATGTAGGCCCATCTTTCCTGCACTTCACTCCTCTCAGCTGAGGCGGAGAAGGCAGTTTTACCCTCTTTTCCCGGGATCCTGCCCTTTCTACTCCTCCTGGATGGGGAGTGAAATGGACTAGCCCGACTATGAAACCCCCTGCAGTACCAAACTGTCTGATTCCCTGAGAACCCAGAATGCTCCGTAGTTCTCCCCAGTCTCATTCCTCAATTCCTTCGCCACCTCCGGGCATGTTTTTCTTCTTTTTCTGTCAAAGACAAAGTCACTGCCCTGAAGCAGCTTAGATGAAAGTTATGGGGCTTATTTAACATGATTAAGGTCCAGGAACATGAGTAAAAACTACATAAATTCAGCTAAACGGAGACTTGGAGCTCTTTGTGAGGAAAAACTCCAGAGGAAAACCTCACAGGCAAGAGCCAACTTTAAATGAGAGGGTTCACATCACACCTGAGCTCACTGCCTGCCTGAGCTCGTTTCCTACAAGCACATCTTTCCCACTCGGATGGCCTCCATCTACGTGACTCCCAGCAGAGGCGGTCTGTTCATAAACACAGGTCCATGCCTTAAAAGAAATTCAGCAGCATATGAAGCCCAAGGCGCCTCTTCCCAGCATTAGCTGCATATTCTCTAGGGAATTCAAGGGAAAAAAGGAGGCTTGCTGGGCCCTCCCAGCTTATCTCTGAAAGGAGTCTCCCTGGGGCTTAGATGGGCCACAAGCATCCTTCCCTAATTTAACGATAAAAACCAGAGATGGCCAGGCCCAGGGTTGGCTCCAGGCATCTAGCTTGTGGTCTGACCCCCGTCCACCCTGGCAGTGCAGCGCCCCAGAAAACAGGAGAAGGTGACTGCGTCACCCCTCGACCGACGCCCAGTTCACAGCCTGCGTCCTGCTTCCCAGAGCCTGAGCCAGAGGTCCTCGGTAAGTGGAAATACATGCTGCTCCTCACCAGAGCGAAGCCCAGGCTGGTGCTTAGTTAACTGGCTCTGTTCACGAGTCGCCAAGACACAAAATGCAGGGGCCACCGTGCCCACTTCACAGTCGCCGCCCCCAGGGCTGCAGCCCTCTGCAGAGAAGCCCGCCATCAGCAGCGTTGCCCAGCCCAGCCACCGCCATGCCACCACTCCTTGGCTCTCTTTGGAATTTAAAGGAAGGGGGTGGGAAGCTGAGCTAGTTCAACAGGACTTATTTTCTTAAATGGAAAAGAAGACGATGCTTTCTGACCGTCCATGGTGTGTAAGCCCTCACTGAGGCCCTGCCACCCGAGCAGGACAGACCACACAACGTGCCCTACCGTAAGGGTACTTGGTATCCAGGATGTTCTCCGCTGTCCTCCTCCAAGGCAAGAGGTCATCGCTGCACCCATTTGGCATCCCGTTGTACCCAATGCCCACGATTTTGTTTTCTGCATTCACGATGCAGGCACCAACCTGCGGGGAAACACACCCAAAGGCCTGATGACTTCGAGGGGCCCATCTGCCACTGCAGAGGCAGCCAATGAGACCAGAGGCCTGCAGAGCTCCCAAATGGGCAGGCCGCCTCTGGAGGGGCCGAGAGCTCTGTCTCCTTGGGGTACGAGAGACAGTGAACAGGGGCGTGTGACAATTTACTCTCTCACAGGAAAATGTGAGCAGGCAGGAATGCTGTGCAAAAGACAGCAGATTGACTCTGCTTTTCTAAGTTGGCAGGGGTCCACGGAGCCTCTTCCTTTTGTAATCTGCTCACTTGTGGGCATCTCCGTGTCTGCCAGTGTCCAAACATTCTCCTGCAGAACTCACTTACCTGGGAATTTGGATCTTTGCTCCGCTGTGCTGATAAGAAGGCCACCGCCATGAAATACTCAGGCCATTCAAGATAGTCATCACGTTTTCTGCAGGGAACTTCGCTCATGCTGGGTCTAGAAGGCAAACACACAACAAAACAGCAGTCGACAAACACATTTTGGTCAATCTGCTTTCCAATTCGACCCAAGCACATGTCAGCTTTGGCTCTCCAAACTCAAAACAATTTCAATCGACATTTATCAATCAGACATCACAGCACATTAACCCTGGACATTCTGTGGTCTTAAGAAAAAAAAAAAAAAAATTAAGTTATCAAAAGTTTGCCTGTGTGGCTGCACCTTCCCAGATATTATACCTATTTACTAATTTCTCATAGGATTTTTTTTTTTTTGCAAGTTACTACACATGTCTGACCTACGAATCATTCTCATCTTTCACCTCTCTCCTTTATCAAATGATGTCAGCACAACAGGTCAGGGGAAAAGAAAACATTTTTTGACCATCTCATCTACCCTGCATGCATGCTAAGTCACTCCAGTTGTGTCCGACTCTTCGTGACTCTATGGACTGTAACCTGCCAGGCTCCTCTGTCCATGGGGATTCTCTATGCAAGAACACCAGTGGGTTATCATTTCCTTCTCCAGGGGATCTTCCCAACCCAGGGATCAAACCCATGTCTCTTATGTCTCCTGCATTGGCAGGCACGTTTCTTACCAAGAGGGCCACCCGGGAAGCCTGATCTACCCTAATCTATTTCAGATACTCTTAAAGGTTGTACACGTCAACTCAATGAAGCCTCCTTCTGAGTTAAGGTAACTCACACCCCTCTTACAGAGACTCAAAGAACTTAGGTATCTCGCCCTAAACCAGGTGGGATTACTATCCACGCCAGAAGGATTCCATGTGACTTCGTCCTAGCTGTGATATTCATGTGTCCCTTTCCGTTCCCTTAGTTTCCCCAGCTGGGACAGAAATTATCCACCCTGAGTATTGACTCAAACGAAGAGAAACTATTTAGACTCTTGCTATGACTATGGCAAGATTTCAGTAACATTGGGCTACACTCAGGAGAAGGAACTAACTGTCTCCACAACGGGGACAGGGCCCCTGAAATGGGCTAAAACTGCCAGTTAGGGAGAGGGGCCCTTTCAAGGGAGGGGAAACAAAAGCAAAGAAGCAGAGCAACACAGGAACCAACTCTCAGTGAATCTGGAGAAAGCCTAAACATCTGGGCTTAAGAAAGGTGAGAATTTCCCAGCAGCTCCGCTTGGGATCCAGCTGTGATGCTTACAGCTAGGAGCAGTGCCAGAGGGTGCCTACAACTGGGTACCATCCACTGGGAACCATCTGATTTGTTGTTGTTTAGTCGCCAGTCTGGAGAAGGAAATAGCAACCCACTCCAGTACCCCTGCCTAAAGAATTGGGTGGACAGAGGAGCCTGGTGGGCTGCCGTCTACCAGACGGCAGAGTCGGACATGACTGAAACAACTTAGTATGCATGCATGCATCGGAGAAGGAAATGGCAACCCACTCCAGTATTCTTGCCTGGAGAATCCCAGGGACGGGGGAGCCTGGTGGGCTGCCGTCTATGGGGTCGCACAGAGTCGGACACGACTGGAACGACTTAGCAACAACAGCAGCAGTCGCTAGGCGCTCGGTCACCTCCGACTCTTTGCGACCTCGCGGGCTGCAGGGCCCCAGGCTCCTCTGTCCATGGAGTTTCCCAGGCAAGAACACTGGAGCGGGTTGCCATTTCCTTCTCCAGGGGATCTTCCCCACCCAGGGATCGAACCCGTGTCTCCTGCTTTACCACTGAGCCACCGGGGACGTCCCCGAACTGGTTCATTCAAAGTTTAAGGGTTAGCATCCAAACTCGCTGCGGGGACCCCAGGATGAGTGCTTGCCAAACAGGAAGGCGAAGACGGGAAGGAGAGGGGAACTTACTACCCGGTTCGGTTTACCGCTCGCCGCCGGTACAGAAGCACAGGAAGACCCCAGGTCCGGAGAGATGCCGCTGTCAACCGGCAGGGTCACCACCCGCCTCCTCCCGCCCGGGTCTCGGGCCGGAGCCCGCCGCCCCGCCGCACACGTGGCCGCTGGAAGTGACTTCCAGAGCCCCCGCCCCCGGGGCCCCAGCGCGCGCCCTCGGCTCCCGCGGCGGGGAGAAGGCGTCTCCGAGGCCGCGGGGGCCGCCGCGAAAGGCACCGACCGCCGCCGACCCGGCGCGCGTTCCCCCGGCAGCCGGTGTAACCGGGAGGGGGCGTCCCCGAGGCTCCGCGCGCCCCGGCCGCGCCACGTGGCCCGCACCGCCGCCCCCGCGCCCCCTCCGGCCCCGCCCGCAACCTGCAGGCCAGCGCCCGTCCCCGGCGTCCCGCCGCCGCCGCCGCCGTCCCGCCGCGCGCCGGGGAGGAAGTCGGCCGAGGGGGCGGGCCTGCCGCGCGGCCGGAAGGCGGCGGAGGCCCAGGCGGGCGCGCGGCCGGGGAGGGGTCTCGGGTGGGGTCGCGGGCGCCTCCGCGTCCCGCCGCGCTGGGAGCCCGGCCAGCCCACCGGAAGGTCCGGCCTGCAGCCTCCGGGCCCGGCGCGGGAACGACTCCTCCCGGGGCCCCTGTGCCCGCTTTGTTGTGGGGGGTGTGGTTTGGGGTGCGCCGTGACTTTGATCGGCTGGCGGCGACCTGCGCGGTCGCCCCGCCGCCCTGGGTCGTCCCGAGGGACCGCCTGCAGCCGCTCCCCCCCGGGCTCCGACTCCAAGATAACCCCTGCTTTTTTTCGGATCTCTGGATCTGAGGCTAGTTTTTGTTGTTGATGTGCAGGTTTGGGGTGTTTCCCCACCACCACCGCTTGGATCTACCATCAGCTACTTAAAGATCTCGCTGTAAAAGACCCGAAAGAGTCTATAGCAATCAAACCGAAAGGGCTAGGAAGAAAGAACTGGTTTTGGCCTCTGGAGTGGGCCTGCGGTGTCGCCGTAGCAGAAGGGTTCGTCTGAGGCAGCGCACAGAAGCTCTGCCTCGAGGCACAAATGCCTCGAAGCTGTATTTGCATAGGCGCTTTGCTTGGCCAGCTTCCAGTTCCTACTCAAATTGTGTGGAAGGGCCCGACACGTGTGCTGAACTACCCCCTTTACGGGCCCCAGCCCTGTCCACACCCCCTCCTGCTATTCCCCATAAGGTTTGCTGGCTATAAAATTGTGCGTATTTTGTTACAATTGTTAAAAAGATCAGCAACACACAGTACAGGTCAATAGGAAAGCCCTTGGGTGACATTTCTGAAGTCATATGCTCCAAGGAACTAAATCTGATTTTAACTTTGGTATTCTGTTCAGACATCTAGCCCCTAAGTCTGGTGGAACACTGGTTCCACTGCAGAGAAGGACAAAAGAACCCGTTCCTGTCTCACATATGGGGCTTGAGGATACTCTCAGAACTCCATAAATAACAGCCAGTGTAGTAATCATGAGTTCTGATCAGCACCTCCTAGATCTGAGCCTCTAATCCAAACAAAAGCGTGTTAACTATATTAATTTAGCCTCACAGAGGAAGAATGATAAGAATAAACAGTTGGTTCTATCTAATTTCTCACTACAGCAGACACATCATTCTTCATCTCCATGGTCCAGCCTGTAGATTCAATAATTAAATTATGTACTGCGTTCAGTGAATGCCGGGAAAGCGAAGGGGGAAAATACTTCATCATTAACTATAGATTTTTTTTTTTTTTGTATAAGACTCAGGCTGGAAAGAGCTCCATAGATTAAGATGATGATTTTTAATGTCAAGTTAACTTTACTCAGCTGTCTTGTTGCCACTAAAATATATTATATGCTGAGCCCCTGGTTCTCCTCCCCTCTCCCAAATCCACTGCTTGCTCTGTGTCACCCTCATCCATAGTCTTTGAGTCTTCATAGATCCATTTCTCTTCTTACCAGCCTCCAACCTATACATCACCCATTGCACTGGTCTTTCAACCACAACATCATTAAGCTTTCTTCCTTCCTCTGCTCCGTAAAGACTGTCATACATAATTTAGTTACTTCTCATCATTCTCCATTTTGGTCAACTCTCACACTCCCCTCTGCAATAAATTCAGGATCCTGCTTGCTGCAAACACATTACCCTCAGTGTTCCTGCATTTCACTGAAAGTCTCTCATCTTATTAGATGACATCATTCATAATACAGGAAACTCTCCTGATTCATGGTTTCACAACCTGAGGTTTCAATTATTCTACACACACAGCGAACCCAGGCAGCCCAGGAGGAAAAAAAAAATACCTTCCTTGGTTATCTTGCTCATTAACACCCTGTAACTTCAAGTGTGACGGTAGGTGTTAAAGCTCTCCTGTTAATACCTTGCATTTTGGTTTATAATTGAAGATCTTCCTCCGCAGTGTCTCCCACCGCAGACACAGGGGCTCACTCCGTTTTCAGCCACATCAAGTGTGAGGAGGTTTCACACGGGGTGAACACAATCAGCTGTTTGAAGGATTATGGTCACGGGCTTTGGCTCGGTGCCTCTGTTTACAGGCCTGTGGGTTATCTGTGTCTGATCTATAGCACAACCTGGAATATATCTCAGTACCTTGAAGGTGGTGGATCCAGGTTAAAAGGCAGCCTCAGATGGGGCTTGATGGCATTCATAGATGTCGGCTCTATCAAGACACTGCTTACCACTTCTCAGCTACCCAGGAAAGGAAGTGATTTGCAACCCAGAAACAGGCAGGAAGTGAGGAAAGTCACTGACCTAGGGGCATCAAGTTTGTCATGGGAAAAAGGGCACCTGCCTTAGCGTCTAGCCAGACTGTGACCTCCAATTCCACTTCTTACCATGTGATCTTCAAGAGTCTTTTGTTTCCTCATCTGTATAATCAACAACATTCATGCATTCAATCATTTCTAAGTAATTCTCTATGCATTAGGTGGAGTGAAAGTCACTCAGTCATGTCTGACTCATTGCGACCCCCCTGGACTATACAGTCCATGGAATTCTCCAGGCCAGAATACTGGAGTGGGTAGCCGTTCTGCTTCTCCAGGAGACTTTCCCAACCCAGGGATCGAACCCAGGTCTCCCGCATTGCAGGCAGATTCTTTACCAGCTGAGCCACCAGGGAAGCCCAAGAATACTGGAGTGGGTAGCCTATCCCTTCTCCAGGGGATCCTCCTGACCCAGGAATCAAACCAGGGTCTTCTGCATTGCAGGCAGATTCTTTACCAGCTGAGCCATCAGGGAAGCCCATGCATTAAGTGCTATCAATCTCAGTGATGAACAAGATAAACCCATTTTGCCTTCACAGAGCTTCCCCCCCCCAAAAAAAAATAAATACTAAATAAATGACCTCATTGATGGCTCAGTTAATGCAACAAATGCTATTATTAGGTAACACGCCCATCGGAATATCTTTGTTCTTAATCCAGTCATTGTCAGAACCAAAAACTTCTTTCCATAGCTCAACTACAACCCTCAGACACAAAGGACCACTAGAAAGAGCTGTTTAAACCTTAAGTAAGGGGATGCGTGGCCCAGAAGAGAGGTCAATGTAAATTATAGGAAATTAAAATTAACTATATGCTCTTGTCAATATATAATTTGTATACATGTGTTAGAGCAGGAAGTCAGTTGTTCATGGTTAGTGAAAGGCAGACAGATGGCAAATTGACTTCAAGATTCCTAAACAAGATGTGGGTTTATGAGTTGAGGTCCCCAATTATTTTAATAATGACAGAGCTTCAAGATGATAACAAAGATCAGTGAAGAAGTTAACTTGTCATGTGCACAAAGCTGGATGCTTTGCTATTGTGTATCAATAAATGTTTGTGGACTAAATAAAGGAATTTTGTTGTTTTGTTTAGTCACTTAGTCATGTCTGACTCTTTGCAACCCCCTGGACTATAGCCAGGCTCCTCTGTCCATGGGATTCTCCAGGCAAGAATACTGAAGTGGGTTGCCATTTTCTTCTCCAAGGGATCTTCTCGACCCAGGGATCAAACCCGCATCTCCTGCATTGGCAGGCAGATTCTTTACCACTGAGCCAAAGTGGGTAGCTGTTCCCTTACTCCAGGGGATCTTCCCAACCCAGGGATCGAACCCAGGTCTCCCACATTGCAGGCGGATTCTTTACCACCTGAGCCACAAGGGAAGCCCAAGAATACTGAAGTGGGTAGCCTGTCCCTTCCCTTCTCCAGCAGATCTTCCCAACCCAGGAATCCAACCAGAGTCTCCTGCTTTGCAGGCTGATTCTTTGCCAGCTGAGCTACCAGGGAAGCCTAAATTAAGGAATTAATAGGCAATAATTGCTTAATGCCAAAGTTTTTGGAGCATCCATCTCACGTGTCAAGAGTATTCCTTAAGACTACCCTGGCAGTCCAGTGGCTAAGACACCATGCTCCTAGTGCAGGGGTCCCGAGTTCGATTGCTGGTCAGGGAACTAGATCCCACATGCCTCGAGTCAGAATTTGCATGCTGCAACTACAGATCCCATGTGTTGCAACTAAGACCCAGCACAGCCTACATAAATAAATATTTAAAAAAGAAAGAAAGAAACGAGGAGGGTTTTGGTGCAACCCTGGGAGCCCAGGAAGACTTAGTAGCTTAAAAAAAGAAAAGTCTTCCTCTGTAAACTCTATCATATGCCTCTATCTGCTTCCTTTTTCTCCTTGTGCTTGGTGGGCCTGGAAAGACATTTAATAAGTAAGACACTGGAGCGAGAGGTCGAGGAGTCAAAGGAGAGTTGAATTGTCTTCAAGACTTGCAGTATCTTAGTCTTAGGATCCAAGTCTTGGCCTGTAAGTAACCAGCCATCTCCAGGGCCAGAGCCGCAGGCAGCTGGGAGGCTGTCTGTGGCATATCAGTTCTCCCCACGACTTGGTTTTCCTTCACAGAGCTGCACTTGCAGCCTCTTTCACACATAACTGGTTGAAGTTTATGGAAATTACATGTCTTATCACTTCTTAAAAGAAAAAAATATATATAGAAAATGTAAACCTAAAAGAAATGGGCAATTTTCTTGTACCACTTTATATTTCTGTGTAAGTTACCAAGTGCCAATCATTCTTACTTTTTAAAATTCAAATTTGTCAAGCAGCACGCAGGCTTTCAATGTTGTACAAGAAAAGATAATGCTCCGTGTGGAACAGTCACTTATGTTAGTTCTGCAGACGTGCCTGCCTACCAAAAGAGAGTTTAGCAGATTGCTGGTTTGGGAGAAATATTAATGATCTCATTAAATGATCCCCTCAGCTCTGGGGTCACCATGGAAAGGTAATCAACAAGATATTACAGTTCTGGATGCAGAAATCTTTACTGACATCAAAGTCACCACTCATTTTGTAGTGTGTTTTTAACTGATGTAACAAGGCGAGTGCCCAAGAATCAGTATAAATGGGAGCCCCTGTTAAACTGTACTGGGAAGTTAATGGCTATCATAATCTGCGTGTTGTGCCTTCCATCAGCTCACCAGAGCGCTCAGTATGCAGTAAACGTCTAAAATGAAAAAGCAGGAATCAAATTAATGCTTTAGTACTGCAGTTCACCTGTTGTTGTGCAGTCGCTAATTCACGTCTGACTCTTTGGTATCCCGTGGACTGTAGCCCACCAGGCTGCTCCGTCCATGAGATTTCCCAGGCAAGAATATTGGAGTGGGTTGCCATTCCCTTCTCCAGGGGATCTTCCCCACCCAAGGAGCGAACTCTAGTCTCCCGCATTGGCAGGGGGATTGTTGACCTCCAAGCCACCAGGGCAGCCCATTGCAGCTCCCCCATATGTGTATATTGAGGGTAACATCTGTGGTCTTGCTATGACAACAACAATCAAGGCCATGAAGTGAAAAGTCAGCTTCTACAGGCATGAACAAGCGAAATAAACCAGGATGCCTATCCTGTCTGAGTTGCTACTGACACTGTTCACAGTAAGAAATTCTAAGCTTGGATGCAGGAGGTGATGGAGGACAATGTGGCAATGATGAGGTCAAAGTCTGTCCACGCCCCTTTGGGATCAACCTCTGTCTGCTTCAGCGTGTGACCGACAGCCCAGAGATGATGCATGGTGTCAGCCACGGAGCATTCTGAGACACTCTGCTAGTCATGCTATCTTCGAATTAGCCCTGGATTGAGTTAATATCCACCGAAAGGAGTGGAAGGATCCTCATGAAATCATCCTTATGAGAACAGGAGAGATTTAATAGTTTGGTGGTTACAGTAACCACTAGCCTGCTAGAAAAATCAATATCTCCACAGTGTTAGAATCACACCAAGGGGTCCTGGAGCTGAGCCCTGTCACTGAAGAAGAAACTCGGATTCATTAGAGCAGGAAGTCAGGATGTGCAGGGAGGTCAAGCACAAATACAACCTGGGCTCTTTTGTCCGCAAACCCAAGGAGATGCTCTTCTTTAAGGATCCAAATTTTTTTTTTTTTTTAAAAGCACAGAATTTACAAAGCTGGAAGTGACCTCAGCAATCACCGAGTCCAGCCCCTTCTTTTTACAGATGAGGAAATAGTGGCCCAGAAAGATGACTTGCCTTGCTCCCCATTCACCCAGCTGACCTGGTGAGATTTCCTCCAGGCGTCACAAGGCCCGTCCCCAGTCTTAGAGTCTATGAACAAAAGCGCACAGCTCTTCCTTTAGAGCCTCTAAGGAAGGCACTCCGATCAGCCTTCCAGGAGCATAAAGAAAGCAGAATCAGTTTCTCCCAACTCTGCGCCTGAGAGAAGGTAAAACCACATGCCGGGGTAACCAACATTCGGTGGTTAGGTTGCAATGTAAGGTGACAATAAAAGAGGTGTCCAGAGGACTTCCCCGGCGGTCCAGTGGTTACGACTACACGTCCTAATGAAGGAGGTGCAGGTTTGATCCCTGGTCAGGGAAACTAAGATCCCACATTCAGCACAGCATGGCTAGGGGAAGGGAAAAAAAAATCAATTTGAATGAGCTGTCCAGAGTAGAACATGATTTGTTGTGTGTGTCTTCTACAGAAAAATAGCCTTTTCTGCCCACCCAGGAAGTAGTTTATAGACATAGAGTTACCCCTGCTCTCTTTGTCATCACTGCCAGTAGGCACAATATTCTGTTTATAACCCAGTTCCTTTTTCAGAGGAAGTGCAAAATACACAAGACGCAAAGGATGAGAGCCTGTGCAAGACATAAGGATCACACGCATCTCAACCATCAGTACCAGGGGTTGCCCTAACTGTAGCCGTTCACAACCTGGGGACAAGATCCCATCTAAGGGAATCATCTTGTGTTTCTGTGTGAGTCGCTCAGTCGTGTCCGACTCTGTGTGACCCTATGGGCTATAGCCAGCCGGGCTCCTCTGTCCATGGGATTCTCCAGGCAAGAATAATGGAGTGGATTGCCACTCCCTTCTCCAGGGGATCTTCCCGACCCAGGGATCGAACCTGGGTCTCCAGCATTGCAGACAGATTCTTTCCAGTCTGAGCCACTAGACCTGTGCTTAAGCCCGGACAAGGAAGACTGCATGCCCTCTTCTTGTATTCACTGAATATTAAATGTTACTATGTCCCTAACATATTCACAGCCCCCTCCCTCCAGAACTACGGACTTGCAGATAAATAAGTATATAACACACATATACGAGGTCTTTCCGCTTTGTTCTATTTAATCCAAGCCTTGTTGAAATCCCAGGGATAACATTACTTTTTTAGGTAGAGTCCCACTATCTTTGCACCTATACAAAAAGCATCGTATGAAATACATAAATAAGAGCAGGCAGGGAGCACACCCTTGTGGATTGGAGAAGATGCCTGGATCTGGCTTGGAGGCTGATAGCTAAAAAACTAAGTCTGGTTGCTGGAAACCAACAATATCTCCACAATAATGCAGAGACCCCCACGTAAACTCCTTATCTTTGCCTTCCACTCCTTTATGTTTTCATATGCATGGCTCCCTGTGAGACCCAGAGGAATTCCCTTTCTTGAAAGTCTTTGTTAACAGCCTATTCACTCCCTTGCTATTCTCATGTAACATCACAAATGCTATGTGCTGGCAAAAGGTGAGATAGCAAGTTTACGTTTTAGAGTGTAATTTCACTACGGAGCAATTCGTTTTGTTTGTAACAGCCTGCCACTGTTCTGGCCCGATGCAGTATGCCAGGCTCCGGGACAGAGGAAAGAACTTCATTTTCTAAAATTGGGGGCAAATTCTATCACTGATTTTAGTGGCACATTAAGCCGGTTAGTACTAGACAGACCCAACATTTCACATGCAGACATATTCTCTACTTGAAAGTCAACTGTCCTTCAAAAGACCGAGAAATTATTTGGGATTTCTGAAAACATCAAAGGAATCCCCCGCAAACCGTCCCCATAAACGCCTCAATCAGTTTAGCAGTTGGGGCCAGAGCTGATGGCTTTGATTTCTCTTTGATGCAAACCATAATACAAGATAGAATGGCTCTGGGAAATGCTCATAAGCAGTGGTCAGGAAAGTGGATTCTTCTACGTTCACAGCCAGACCCCCGAGCCGATGGGCTGAAGCCCAGTTGATGGTTGGCATTAGTCATTCACAATGCGCACTACAAAGCACTTCCCCCGCTTGCTTCATCCAAACAGAATCGCATCCTCCTGCTGTATGTACAGAAATTGCAGCAGTAACCGAGATGCTTGAAGAGTTTTTTTACCGCGTATGCCTTTAGAGGTACACATTTGGCTCAGCAGAAGCTAAACATTTTTAAGAGCACAGTAAGAAATAGGCCAGAAAACATCAAAGCTTTATAGCTTTTGAGAAAACTTGATGGTCTTGCTGGTACAACTCCCTATGATATGGTTCAGTTGTAATAACAATGGAAACTGTATCAGTGCAAACTGCTGATGAAACATCAGAAAATGTAGCCAAGGGTCTTTTAAACCCATTTAAGAACTGTTCTTTTGAACTGCGACTCTTAGCCTTGGAAAACCTCTTCGAGATTTTAAGCAGGGCTCTGGATGAACTGCAGAGTGAGAACCTGAAATTATCTCGTGCTCTGGAATCAATATCAAGCGGTATTTTCTCTTTGAGAGAAATTCAATCCGACAGAAAAGAGAAGGAGCCGTAAGGAAACCGGGACCCTGGCTAAAACGCTCGCCTTAGAAAATACGCTGCAAAGCAGTCCAAATGAGGTGATGTCACCAGAAGCAGAAAACCGTAGTGACAGAATCAAATGTGATCTGGGCCTCAGAATACTTCATTATCACTCCCACAGGTCACTAAACTTCACACAACGCATCCATCAGCCTGGATAGCCATTTGGAAGCTGCCGCTGGTAGCTAGATGGCGCAGTGGCCAACCGCACACCCCGCGATCGCAGGCAAGCAGGGTTCAAACGGAGGCCTGGGTGCGCAGACCCGGGTTTGTTAGTCTCAAAGTGCTCTCTAGTGGCCAGAGGAACAGAAAATCATCTGACACTCGGAAAGCACTTCGGGGGACGATTGAGAACTAGGGAGAGGTCTTGGGACGGCAGGGTAGAGATGCTGTCTAATGCAGCCTGCATCCCCTAGGTCTGGAGTATTAGTCGCTCGATTGCATCCGACTCTTTGTGACCCCATGGACTGTAGCCCACCGGGCTCCTCTATCCTGGGTCTGTGGGAAACTTTTATGAGCAAACTTGCCATTTCCAATGACTGTGTTGCTACCTGTAAAACACTGATGAATTATTATGTTCGGCAGTATAATTTCTATACTGTGTGCTAGAGGCTTATCAAATTCATGGGGGAAGCATTTGGGTTTAAATGAATCCTTGTTCACTCGTAGGGGGCTCATTAGTGAAACAGATGTCTAAACAGAATACAAAGTACATTGAGCTTGTCCATTTATCTGACCATGCCGATGCTCTGGGCTCTCCTTCATAACCTTAAGTCATTGTTCGGTGCTTCGTAAGCGTAAGTCACTGTTTTAGGGAATGTGATGAGGTTAGGCGTCAGGCTTGGCTGAAAGAAAATCATTTCTCAAGCACCTGTATGTTCCAAGCACAGTCCTAGATTTTATCTCTGTGTGCATGCTCAGTGGCTCAGTCGTGTCTGACTCTTTGAGACCCCATGGACTGTAGCCTGCCAGGTTCCTCTGCTCATGGAATTTTCCAGGCAAGAATACTGGGGCATATTGCATTTCCTCCTCCAGGGGATCTTCCCAACCCGAGGATCAAACCCACGTCTCCTGTGTCTCCTGCATCGGCAGGTGGATTCTTTTTTTTTTTTTTTATTAGTTGGAGGCTAATTACTTCACAACATTTCAGTGGGTTTTGTCATACATTGATATGAATCAGCCATAGATTTACACGTATTCCCCTCCCGATCCCCCCTCCCACCTCCCTCTCCACCCGATTCCTCTGGGTCTTCCCAGTGCACCAGGCCCAAGCACTTGTCTCATGCATCCCACCTGGGCTGGTGATCTGTTTCACCATAGATAGTATACGTGCTGTTCTTTTGAAATATCCCACCCTCACATTCTCCCACAGAGTTCAAAAGTCTGTTCTGTATTTCTGTGTCTCTTTTTCTGTTTTGCATATAGGGTTATCGTTACCATCTTTCTAAATTCCATATATATGTGTTAGTATGCTGTAATGTTCTTTATCTTTCTGGCTTACTTCACTCTGTATAAGGGGCTCCAGTTTCATCCATCTCATTAGGTCTGGTTCAAATGAATTCTTTTTAACAGCTGAGTAATATTCCATGGTGTATATGTACCACAGCTTCCTCATCCATTCGTCTGCTGATGGGCATCTAGGTTGCTTCCATGTCCTGGCAGGTGGATTCTTTACCACTAGCAGCTGTGTTTAATCCTCACAAAGAATCCTCTGATGGAAGAATCACTGTATTTTTCTTTTTTCCAAATAAAGTAGAGGTTGACAAACTTTTCCTAGAAAGGACCAGTGAGTAAATATTTCAGGCTTTGAGGGCCATCTGGCCTCTGTCACATCTGTGTATCCACTGAACTCTGAAGTTACAGGGTGAACACAGTCAAGGACAATAGACAAACAAGTGGGAGTGGCTGTATCCCAATAAAACTTGGTTTGTAGGCCCCGAAATGTGAATTTCATGTAACTTTCGCATGTCTCCAAATATTGTTCTTTTGGTTTTGTTTCAGCCATTTAACAATGTAAAAACCGTTCCTGTCTCATGGGCCATACAAAAATAGGTAACAAAGCCGTACAAAAACAGTGGGCTGTATTGGCCACCAGCCAGAGTTTGCTGAGTCCTGCGATAAGAAAACGGAATCTCAGTCCACAATTCTGTAAGTAGTGGCATCGGCAGTCAGGCCAGCCTGACTGTGGTCCCGGCTGAATTGCGTGTCACGAGCTGGGCCTTCATTTCTAGTACATCAGCCCTCCTCCCGCTTCTGCCTTCAGCATCAGAGTAAATTTGGTTTTTGTTTGTTACAAAAGAGAAAATTCAAAAGAGAACTTCTCCAGAAAGAGCCAAGACAAAGACAAGGAAAAGAAAACAAGCATTGAAGGTAGCCGGTTAAGCATTAAGAGTTACGCACAGCGCCCTTCCTGGAAGACCAAGATGTTTATGGAGATGTCTAAATCAGATGGAAGGCACAGTCCTTGAATTCCAAAGACTTGGTATCATAGAAGGAACATATTAGGAAATCATCAAAACACATTTTAAAACTTGCATGTGTCTATCCAATCACCTTTAGCTGGAGGGCAATACACATAACAAGAGGGGATGCTAGGAGACAACCCTCCCGGCAGCCCAGCTCTCCTACTTTCAAAAGTGTCAGGCAGGTCTTCCCTGGTAGTCCAGGAGCTAGGCCTCCAAGCTCCCAATGCAGAAGGCCCAAGTTCGATTCCAGGTCAGGGAAATATAGCCCACAAGCCACAACTAAGAGTTCTCATGCAGCAACTAAGATCCAGAGCAGACAAAAAAATTTTAAAAAGACTAGCAATTGTCTAAAAAAAGGCAGTGTCAGGCATTAACTCACTTGTAGTCTGAAGAATTTCAAGTCACAATACCCAGACACAATAAAAAAAAATTTCCTATCTTTTCTAGAGTTTAGATTTAACTTTTACTTTGGGCTGTAATGCTGTCTAGCAAAAGAAATGTAGACTTGGTCTTTTTAGGTTTAAAATCATACTTAAACAAGTAAGCCAATCACACTTTATCAGCACAAAGGTAGAGAAATATGTTACTGGAACATAAAAGAGAATCCATAAACAAGCTCACTTATGAACAGAGACTTTATAAATTACCATGTTAGCAACTGCAGAGCAGTAGGGGGAAAATCCATAGTGCCAGAATAGTTGGAGGCCCATATGGACAAAGTTAAAACTTGACCACTACCAAACATGAACACAAAAATTAATTCCAGGCAGACTGCAGATCCAAATGTGAAAAGTAAACAATAAAACTTGGAGATCAGTGCTGTCCAAGAGAACTTTCTATGATGGTAGAATGTTCTATAATTCTGCACTGCCCAATTCATTAGCCACTAGTTATGTGTGCTTATTGAGCCCCTGAAATGTGGCCAGTGCAACTGAGAAACTGTCTTTTAAATTAAATTAAATTTTAGTTAATTTAAGTTTGAAAAGTGAAAGTGAAAGTCACTCAGCGTCCAACTCTTTGCAACCCCATGGCCTATACAGCCCATGTAATCCTCCAGGCCAGGATACTGGATTGGGTAGCCTTTTCCTTCTCTAGGGGATCTTCCCAACACAGGGATCAAACCCAAGTCTCCCATGTTGCAGGCGGATTCTTTACCAGCTGAGCCATAAATGGCCAGTGGCTTCCCACGTGGCGCTAGTGGTAAAAGAACATGCCTGCCAATGCGGGAGACTTAAGAGATCCAGGTTAGTTCCCTGGGTGGGGAAGATCCCTTGGAGGAGGGCATGGCAATCCACTCCAGTATTCTTGCCAAGGACAGAGGAGCCTGGAGGGGTCCATAGGGTCTCAAAGAGTCAGACACGACTGAAACGACCTAGCATGCATGCACGTCACGGATGGCCAGTGGCTACTACTTCATCGGCACAGATCTAGAGGAAAATTCAAGATAATACTTTCCTGACCATGTGTTAGGAAAAAAATTCTTAAAAATCAGACATGGAAGAGTACTTAATAAAAATTCAGGACTTCTGGGAAAATGTGAAATAAGCCAGTCACAAAAGGATGAATACCGTACAATTCTACTCATCTGAAACATCTGAACTAGACACAAATCCTTTCCATGAGTACTTCTGTCAAAAGACGGATCAAAGGAAGAGTGAGAAAGGGTCATGACCCACGTTCCTCCCTTTAATTTGGCAACAGCATTTGGCTGGTAAAACAGCAATTTTCAATATTTTCACTGGATTGTTCTTGGCCAGGTTCTACCTTCCAGGAGTTTTGGTATTCTTAGGTCTGTGATTTTAATTTTTTTTTAAAAAAAGGTGGTTTACTTGAAAAAAGTTGGAATAATTTTTCTTTTAGTACAGTAAAGTATTGTATTAATATAACCAAAGTTAATTGCTTCACACATGGAGCAGAAAATGAAGCAAACAGATCTCACACGGCTTCAAAAGAATTTGAATTATATTTCTGAATTCAGACTTGTATCATCAACTGAGATAATAACTGAAAATCTACCAGGGTTCTTCTCTGACAATAGCAAATATTGCATGAAATTCATTAGTACTTGAGTTATCAAATAGAGGATGATAACTGGGGAAAATAATGAGTTTAGTGATTATATGAAAACCAGTATGACATATGCTAGGCATATTTTTAGTATCAAGGCTTGAAGCCAGACAGAATATTAATAGATGTGTGTGTACTTTTATCATAAACTGATATCCAGTGACATAGTCACTAGGCTCACCAAAGCTTCCTATATCCAAAAGAGAGTAAGCATTCTAGCTGTAACTCAAAAATAACAAGACTGACTCTTGTGGAGTCCATTACATTATAATCAAATTACATGACCTCTTGAAGTGGCTGACCTTTTACTTTCATTCAACAGTTTTACTTAAAAAAAAAAAAAACGACATATTAGTTGTCACTGCACAGGTTTTATTTTATCAATACCTGCACTTTTCAGAATTTTGAAGAATTTGTCCAACCAGAGGCCAGATCTACAGTTTCTGGTGAGCTCTACACTTTCAGTTAACCCACTTTCTAGAAATCATAAAAATAGTAATGCAATCGACACCCTCTGGAAACGTGTTAAATGTTTGGAAATACCACTACCACCAGCAGCAGCACTAAAACTTACTGAGCATTCATGGAGAAATAGAATTATACCCATTTCACAGATTAGAAAACTGAGACTCCAGAAGTTGAGTAACTTACCCAATTCCACACAGATAGTAAGTGATGAAGCTGGGAGTCAATTTCAAGCATTTGACTCTGGAGCCTGCCACTGTGCTATACTGTCCTTGTTCCTACATTGTGCCATCATGAAAAAGGGATGGATATCGAGTTCACAAATATAATATACTGTATGCCAGACATTGCGGTTAAGTTGCTACATATACAACTGTTTCTATTAATCCTATTAACTGCTAATAGAATTCCTTCTACTATTAATACTAACTCCATTTTTAAAATGTGGAAATTGAGTCAGAGACTTAAGAATCTTGGCCGAGATCGCACAGCTAGTAGATGGCAAAGCCAGCGAACATTTGAACGTTGATTTCCTTTTTTTGTATTTATTCTCCAGATGAGACTCCACTGCTTAGCCTTTAATCACCTCGCCTGTCTTTCCCGCCATCACACCTGCCTGAACAGACCCACGCCTGCCCCCAGCAGTGAACTATTCCAGATTTACACAACAGGGCAAACTGGCTTCACACTGAACTTCACTGGGCTTCCCCAGTGACTCAGGCAGTAGAGAACCTGCCTGCAATGCAGAAGACGTGGGTTCGACCCCTGGGTCGGGAAGATCCCTGCAGAAGAGAATAGCTACCCGCTGCAGTATTGTTGCCTGGAGAATCCCATGGACAGAGAAGCCTGGTGGGCTACAGTCCACGGGGTCACAAAGAGTCAGACATGACTGAATGACTAACAGCTGCACTTTTTACTTTGAACTTCACTATCCCACACCCCAGATGTGGGGTGTCATCGCAACCCAGCGAGCCGAGGTTTGTCTGCTGGTAAGATTACCGTCCTCGTCTCCAACAGAACTGTCTCTCCTCTCCTCTCAAACCTTCCGCCTATCCTAGTGCCTTCCTCACATCTTCCATTACTGATACTTCACCTTTTACTTGACTGAGAAAAGAAGACCTTCACACTATCTGATTTACAAATTTACCTTCACCTGTACTGTTGTCCATTTTTCCCTTCCTTTGGCAGCTGAGCAAACAGCTTCCTTTCCTGTCAAGGGCGATCCTTCCTGTGTTTTCCGGATCTCATCTCTGCTTGAGACGGGATCCCTTCTCAAGTAGTTTGCTCCTTAGTTTTCCCTTATTTCATCTTCAATTTTCCCTTCCCTCATTTCTTAAAAACAAGCAAAAACCATGAATCTTCCATTTTTTTAACCTCTCAGCATCTCAGCATACAGGCAAGGTCGAGTTAGGGTGCGTGGTGGGACCACTTTTAATGAGAATCAGCCAGCGAGTGTCACGATTAGTCCTCTAGGCTCAGAGGAGACTCAGCCACGTCTGCTGCAGCCTGACCTCCTGCAAGGACCCCCTTCGTCCTGGAGTACTGACCTTGTTGGTCACCCAAGAGGACAGGAGTGGCACCTGCATCACCTCTGCTGGAAACCAGGTGCTCTGGATGGACGATGTTTTCACGCTGAGGTAGGGTGCCCTGGCGTGGGGAACACCCTGGTGACGTGGGTGATCTCTTACACGCACTCTAAACCATTCGCAATAGTTGCAGGGGACTCCAGTGTGACAAAGATGACCCCACTAGGGGCCAACTGTCACACATGTGTTCCTGAAACAGGTGAGAGGCGGGGTAGAGGCTGTGGTCCAGGTAACGATGGGAAACTGAATACCAACCACGCCCCTGGGCATACACTCTCAGTACACCTGCAGGTAATGACCATCAGCCTTCAGCCTTTTGTGTATTACTGGGCAATGGACTAAAACACGCTGTCTGGACAGTCACTTCCCTGGAGAGGGTTTACAGAAGTAAACTATGTAGATCTTGAGGCTCTGAGTCTCTTCAAGGGTTCCAGGAATCTCTGCCAATCTCTCTGCCCTCCCACTTACCATTACAGATGGTGAAGTTCCTGGCCCCGAGCTTTGTTTGACATGTTGCCAGTCTGACTGCCCGTGAGAGACTGCTATGAAGAAGGAGACCAGGGACGAGTTTCAGAAAAGTGAGATTGATCCCAGAGTCAAACATGGCAGGCTATCAATCTCAGCAAGAGAGAGAGGGGTCTGTCTCATAGAAGCTCCAGCCAGAGGGATCTGAAACATCTAATCCTTCTACTCCAGACTACTAGCAGCTTCCCAAGACCCTCCAAGAAAAAAACCAATTCTCCATGCCCTTGACCACTCAGGAAAGTCTGGTGGGATGAATGCCAACAGGAAGGCAGAGATACAGAAAAGGAGAGAGAGTAAGAGCGAAGAAGTTCTTCCAGACATAGAACTCAGCTGACCCTGGATGGAACCAGTGAGAAAGGAAGGAAATAATTTACCTGCCCTCCTCGCCCCCCAGCCCCAGCCTTAACATTGTGAATCATAAGCACACAAAGGTCTGAGGGCTTTCTAGGGTCCCGGCGCCAGCTCGGCCTGTAAGCTGGGGAGGGTGGAAATTCCAGAGAACTGTGGTGCAGGAGAAGACTCTTGACAGTCCAAGGGACTGCAAGGAGATCAAACCAGTCAGTCCTAAAGGAAATCAATGGAAGGACTGATGCTGAAGCTGAAGCTCCAATATTCTGGACACCTGATGCTAAGAGCCGACTCATTGGAAAAGACCCTGATGCTGGGAAAGATTGAAGGCAGGAGGAGAAGGAGGCGACAGAGGATGAGATGGTTGGGTGGCATCACCGACTCGATGGACGTGCGTTTGAGCAAACTCTGGGAGATAGTGAGGGACAGGAAGCCCTGGCATGCTGCAGTCCATGGGGTTGAAAATAGTCGGACATGACTGTTGGCTGAACAGAGCAACTCAGCCCCACCCCAGTGGTCCACAACCCAGGAGAGGGAAGGGTTCTTTCTACACTGGTTCCAAGTAGGGTTAAGCTCCATGACCACAGCTGTGGTTGGCTTGACGTCCACCCCATATAGGCTGCTTTCCTGCCCTGCCTTGCTTTCCCCTCCACTACCTGTGCTTTTAGAAGAGTTTCCAAATAATGACTCACCTTAACTCCGGTCTCCACTTTGTTCCCACTCTCACAGATTATTTATTAATAACAAAAGAAATCTGGCAGACCACATCTTAACTCAATGGAAAAATTTAGCATCCTCAATGATGGGACAAACAGATTCGAAGGGAAGTGAACACAACATCACCTGCAAAGTATTCTCGACAAAAAACTTCAAGCTCAATTCAATCATAAGGAAATAATCTCACTGTTGTGTCGAATTGTGTCTCCCCCAAAATTTGCCTGTGCAGGGTCTTAGATGAGGCATGTGGGATCTAGTTCCCTGGCCAGGGATCAAACTCAGACCCCCTGCATTGGGAGCAGGAGTCTTAGCCACTGGACAGCCAAGGAAGTGCCAGCATGAATATTTTTAAAGAATCAACTAGTTTTCCTGTAGAATATCCCACAAAATTCATACATTGAAGGCCTTATCCCCAGTATCTCAGAATGTGACCTTATTTGGAAATAGAGTCTTTGTAGGTGTAATTAGCTGGTCAAAATAAGGTTATGCTGCAGTAGGGTGGACCCTAAATCCAACGAGTGGTATTTCTTCTAAGACCATCATATGAAGACAAAGGTAGAGATTGGAGTTATGTTGGCCAAGGCTGAGGGAAATCAGAAGCTGGCAGAGGCAAGAAAGAATACTTTCTTGGAGCCTTTTGAGGGAGTGTGGCCCTGTCAGCTCCTTAATCTTGAACCAACAGCCTCCAGAACTGTGAATCAACACATTCCTGTTGGTTCAAGCCACCTATTTGTGGTACTTTGTTATGGCAGCCCTAATATACTGATAATACACAATACAGATTGTGGGATATTCTACAATATCCTTGGGGTTTTTTAGGCAAAAATACTGGAATGGGGTGCCATTTCGTTTTCCAGGGGATCTTCCCAACCCAGGGACTGAACTTGAACCCATGTCTCCTGTGTCTCCTGCATTGCAGGCAGATTTTTTGCAGGCTGAGCCATCACATTAAACTTCTTGGGTTTGCTAATGCTGCTATAGTTATACAGATTTCTTCATTTTGGTGGGAATATGTTTCTTGATGTCTACAACTTATTTTCAAATGGTTCAAATAAAACCATTAAACACACACACAAACACACACGCGTCCCCACATAAAGACTGACCAAGCAAATGTGGCCAAATGTTACCAACTGGTGTTTCTGGATGAAACTTAAATAAATGCACTACTCTTTCGACTTTTCTTTAGTTTTGAAAATTTTCAAGGTGGTAAGTTGAAGGAATTATTGTATTTTTTGTTGGTGGTGGTTTATGGCAACCAATACTCTCACAGAGATGATGCCTACATTTCTTTTCTAACAAAGTAACTAGTTGTAAACAAACCGGTCAACTTTTATTCAATCCACATCTTGGTTAAGCAGGCAGATATAAGACACAAAAGACTGCATCTCCTTTGAGAAACCAGGAGAAAACTGAGCAGATGATCCGTCTAAAATTTGCATCCCTTTGGGAAGTGTGCACCAGCTCCTACTCATCTATGCCATCCCACCTCTTAGGCAATATTGACTCTAGATGTGTCGTTGCACAGACATCCGTTAAAACCAATGCACTGACTTTCAACTAACTTGTATTTTAGCCCTAAAGATGAGCATCCCAGATTTAGATTTCAGCATTCTTTTTTGAGATTATTATAAACTGTTATGACCCTAACTCATGGAATAAACCTTATTAAATATATTCTTCTCACTCAACTATTTAGGTTGAACATTTACGTGACAGTGTTGAGAACTCTGAGTACATTTCCCTCATATTCAAAGTATTTCTATTCTCTGGACACCTCAGGGTAATTTCTGACATTATGACAAATATAAAAACCTGAATGACTGAACTTGCGAGTGCAAAGTAGTTATATTATGGCATTTATAAAGAATCTCTCAAAAGGATCCATTCAGCCGTATATTAGAGTTCATTTCTAGAACATAAAATTTCATTTTTACACTGGGGAATCTCAGGAAGAGTTGCTCTATATGGTTAAATGCTTGGCTTCAAGCACAATAAGAAATGACACCTCTGGCATAATCATAAGAATACAAGAGGGAAGATACACGGATCTGGCCATGATTGTTAGCTGTGATATCTATAATCTGACGTGTATATTTTAAGTAATTTATTTTTAAATTTCTAATATTTTTATTAATATATTTAGTATCTAGTATGAATAGAACGGCACAAGTGGTAAAGAACCTGCCTGCCAGTGCAGGAGACATGAGAGATGCGGGTTCGGTCCCTGGATCGGGAAGATGCCCCGGAGGAGGAAATGGCAACCCACTCCAGTATTCTTGCCTGGAGAATCCCATGGACAGAGGAGCCTGGCGGTCTACAGTCCACGGGGTCACAAACAGTTGGACATGAATGAAGCAACTTAGCAAGAAACCTACTACGGGTTTCTCGACTTCAGTAACTCAGTACCAATAATATAAATTTTGAAACTATAAGCAAGGTGAAAAGACAGCCCTCAGAATGGGAGAAAATAATAGCAAACGAAGCAACAGACAAAGGATTAATCTCAAAAATATACAAGCAACTCCTGCAGCTCAATTCCAGAAAAATAAATGACCCAATCAAAAAATGGGCCAAAGAACTAAACAGACATTTCTCCAAAGAAGACATACAGATGGCTAACAAACACATGAAAAGATGCTCAACATCACTCATTATCAGAGAAATGCAAATCAAAACCACAATGAGGTGCCATTACACGCCAGTCAGGATGGCTGCTATCCAAAAGTCTACAAGCAATAAATGCTGGAGAGGGTGTGGAGAAAAGGGAACCCTCTTACACTGTTGGTGGGAATGCAAACTAGTACAGCCGCTATGGAGAACAGTGTGGAGATTTCTTAAAAAACTGGAAATAGAACTGCCATATGACCCAGCAATCCCACTTCTGGGCATACACACCGAGGAAACCAGATCTGAAAGAGACACGTGCACCCCAATGTTCATCGCAGCACTGTTTATAATAGCCAGGACATGGAAGCAACCTAGATGCCCATCAGCAGATGAATGGATAAGGAAGCTGTGGTACATATACACCATGGAATATTACTCAGCCGTTAAAAAGAATTCATTTGAATCAGTTCTAATGAGATGGATGAAACTGGAGCCCATTATACAGAGTGAAGTAAGCCAGAAAGATAAAGAACATTACAGCATACTAACACATATATATGGAATTTAGAAAGATGGTAACGATAACCCTATATGCAAAACAGAAAAAGAGACACAGATGTACAGAACAGACTTTTGGACTCTGTGGGAGAAGGTGAGGGTGGGATGTTTCAAAGAACAGCATCGAAACATGTATATTATCTAGGTGAAACAGATCACCAGCCCAGGCTGGATGCATGAGACAAGTGCTTGGGCCTGGTGCACTGGGAAGACCCAGAGGAATCGGGTGGAGAGGGAGGTGGGAGGGGGGATCAGGATGGGAATACATTAAATCCATGGCTGATTCATGTCAATGTATGACAAAAACCACTACAATATTGTAAAGTAATTAGCCTCCAACTAATAAAAATAAATGAAAAAAAAAACTTAAAAAAAAAAATGACCAACGAGGGTGAGTCACATAGAGACTTCAGTCTTACTCACTGTCTCCCCTGTTGGAAATGCCCCTCCACTGTCTTCCATGATACACATTCTCCTTGATTTCTTCTGACCTCTCCGCTTACTCAAATTTATTCTTCCTCGGATAGTTCCTCTTCCTTCAGTCACTACTTAAATATTATCTTTCCCTGCAGACTTTACCTGGCTTTCTCTTCACTCTACACACTCTGAGGATCCTACACAGAGTTTCACCTACCACTGATGGTTCTCAAATATCTCCTTTGAGCTAGCAATGCTCTTCGGAAATTCAAAATCAATTCTATTTCTTCCTGCTGGACATCTCTCCCCTAGATATGTTCCTCCTTCTGTAACCCTGTGCTCAGCAAGGGACATCCTTTTCCTGCACGAAACAGCCTTTTCCCACACAAAACTTTGGGGTTATCTGTGACTCTTCTTTCTTTCTTTCCCTAAAGGTTATTGCTCAATATGTCCTGTTGAAACTACAGCCTAAATATATTTAAATTTTTCTCTTATTCTCCATCTTTACTTTCAATGACTGATGACTCAGTATTTCTGTCATATTCCAAAATCGTCTCCCTCTTTTAGACACTACTTCTGAATCTACTCCTTACATTACTGTCAGAAGGACTTTATAAAATCTGAAAACAGCATCATGTCCCTTCACTGCTCAGAATCCTTTTTTCCTTTATCTCCCCTTTATTCTCAGGGAACATCTAAACTCCTTAGAGTCCTCTACATAGCTCTTTCTGATCTTGTTTTTTGTCCATTCATATCCATTGTGCCACCATAGTGAGTGCATTTAATTTCAAAATCTTACTTGATTGCCTTGTACCTCTGCACACACTGCTTTCTTCCTCTGGAATGACTTTCTTCTGTTTGTTTTCCTAGCTGACTCCTACTGCCCTTGAAAGAGCGAACTCAGGCATCATCTCATCTGGGAAGGCTGTCCCAGTCTGATTAGGAACTTCTCTGTGTGCTGACAGGCTATTCTGTTTATATATCTATCAAGAAATATAATACACTGATATTAGTTTATCTTCTTGTCTGTGTCCTTCACTGGATCATTAAATTCCTAAGTATCAGTTCAGTTCAGTTCAGTCGCTCAGTCGTGTCTGATTCTTTGCGACCCCATGGGCTGCAGTACGCCAGGCTTCTCTGTCCATCACCAACTCCCAAAGCGCGCTCAAACTCATGTCCACCGACTCCGTGATGCCATCCAACCATCTCATCCTCTGTTGTCCTCTTCTCCTCCTGTCTTCAATCTTTCCCAGCATCAAGGTCTTTTCTAAAGTGTCAGTTCTTTGCATCAGATAGCCAAAGCACTGGAGTTTCAGCTTCAGCATCAGTCCTTCCAGTGACTATTCAGGACTGATTTCCTTTAGGATGGACTGGCTGGATCTCCTTGCAGTCCAAGGGACTCTCAGGGGTCTTCTCCAACACCACACTTCAAAAGCATCAATTCTTCGGCGCTCAGCTTTCTTCACAGTCCAACTCTCACATCCATACATGACTACTGGAAAAACCATAGCTTTGACTAGACAGACCTTTCTGAAAAAGTAACGTCTCTGCTTTTTAATATGCTGTCTAGGTTTGTCATAGCTTTTCTTCAAAGGAGCAAGTGTCTTTTAATTTCATGGCTGCAGTCACCATCTGAAGTGATTATGGAGCCCAAGAAAATAAAGCCTCTCACTGTTTCCACTGTTTCCCCATCTATTTGTAAGGAAGTGATGGGACCAGATGCCATGATCTTAGTTTTTTGAGTATTGAGTTTTAAGCCAACTTTTTTACTCTCCTCTTTCACTTTCATCAAGAGGCTCTTTAGTTCTTCTTCACTTTCTGTCATAAGGGTGGTGTCATCTGCATGTATGAGGTTATTGATATTTCTCCCAGGAATCTTGATTCCAGCTTGTGCTTCATTCAGCCAGAGTTTCGCATGATGTCCTCTGCATAGAAGTTAAATAAGCAGGGTGACAATATACAGCCTTGACCTACTGCTTACTCAATTTGAAACCAGTCTGTTGTTTCATGTCTGGTTCTAACTGTTGCTTCTTGACCTGCATACAGATTTCTCAGGAGGCAGGTAAGGTGGTCTGGTATCCTAAATATCACTCTCTTTTTAATCTCTATATCCACATGGTCTGGCACATAACATTCTCAAACAAATATTTATTAAATGGAAATATACATTTAAAACTTTCATCAAAAAAGATTTCAATGAATTGAGTCAGTCAAGTATTATAGTCAGTATTAAAGTCGAACATTGGTGGTGATATCCACACTCAAACACTAGTTTTTCTCATTATCAAGTGACCAGAGATTTGCTGCAATAGAAAGGAAAAAGTAAGTTTTAAAATGGTCTACTAGAAGTTGCTATAATGGTTATAAATTCTCTAGTGGCATTACAGTAGAACCATTAATAACAGATATTGTTCTGTTTTTCTAATTTCTCAGTATATATTTACTTTGATGAGAAACCTAACTATTTTTCAACACTTTGGGTCTCTCTTAAGCTTTCTAATTTGCATTCAGCTGAACTGTAGCTAGCTGGAGATTTACAGAGGAAATACTCTTTCATCATTTATATAACAAGTGCTGCAGGTTCTATAATCTTTATGAGTTTCATATGAACCACTGATTTGTGACAACATCAGTTGACATTTTATAGATCATCAGAATCTTCCTCAAGGCAGAAATTTACAGTCTTGTTTCTGATAGCCAACAGTCACAGAAGTATTCATGTACCTGCTAACATTTATATTCTTGAGCCCCACTGTACAACTTCATTGTACTGTATAATCTTTGACAGCAACTCTTTCTCTTGTTTTCAATCATTCTCGGTTATGAAGCTATAAAGTTAAGAAAACATCAGTATTAGAATCTTCTTTCAACATCTTCCTTGTCTTTGTTTTTTCAACAGAAAAGTGCAATTATTCAGCTAATATAGAGGCTTACTTAAACCCTCCATTTCTTTTTATTGTCAGTCTGCATCTTTCCAAGGAAAAAAATGATAACTTTGTTCCTTCAGTATGGAGGAAAGAGAATGTTTACTTTACTCCTCTGGAGTTTCATGTCAGGAACTAGAATCTTATTGAGATGATAGCCTATAACATTTCTTTTTGTTTCAAAAATAAGGGGGAAAATAGACAGGAATCCCCAGTATCTGTAGGTCGAAAGATATATACAATTATGTGGTAGTTCGGAGAAGGCAATGGCAACCCACTCCAGTACTCTTTGCCTGCAAAGTCCCATGGACGGAGGAGCCTGGTAGACTGCAGCCCATGGGGTCTCGAAGAGTCAGACACGACTGAGCGACTTCACTTTCACTTTTCACTTTCATGCACTGGAGAAGGAAATGGCAACCCACTCCAGTGTTCTTGCCTGGAGAATCCCAGGGACGGGGGAGCCTGGTGGGCTGCCATCTATGGGGTCGCACAGAGTCGGACACAACTGAAGCGACTTAGCAGCAGCAGCGATCACAGTTCAGCACCACGGACAGTGGGACAGCACTCACTGCCCCATCTCTGATTTTTTAAAATATCCTACTTACACATTGTGTAAAGTGCAAAGTGAGTTGCACTCAATGTTCCTCTGGGATGCCAGGAGAAAAATATTAGAACTTCATTTCTAATTATTTTTATTTAAGAAATTGTAAAGTTAAGCTTAGTTAACATTAAGTAGATGAACAGACGTGAGTACTGATGTATAATTTATAAGCAAATATACATACATATGTATATATTTGGGGTGCATGCTCAAAATACCTTTACTAATATGTACACAATCAAATGAGTTTTGAGAGTGCTCCTAGAGATGATGGGGCACTACTGAAAATTTTGGCCAGGGGAATGACATGATGAAATGGGGGTTGGGGGGAAAACAATCTAAGAGCACTATAGAGGTTAGATGGGAAAGAGTAGATGTTGGAGTTAGGAAGACTGGTTAGGAGGCTATTGCGAGAATCTAAGTATCAACTAGGATGGTGACACTGGGAAAGCAGAAAGCCATACTTGCAAGAGATGTTGTAAAAGAAGAATCTTCAATGTTAGGAGTGAAAAAATGTCAAAAACTAAGTGGAATTTTGATCTATACAGGGAAAAAGGGAATCAGCTTTGAGACATGAACCACACTGTAACTGCCACTGACAAAAAAGCCCACATAAATAATACATAATCTACAGTATTATCTTCTTGAACAGGAAAGTTAGGATCCTGAAAAGGTCCGCAGCAGAAGATACATAGTTGAATAACTTAAAACCTTATGGGGGAGAAAAAAAGAATTGTGGAGGCAACGATTGTACCCAAACTTATGGAAGTCTTATGAATTTTTATGTTCAGAAAAAATAAAGCAATAAATACTGAGACCCCTCTGAGTAATTTTCTAGCCATAAAATAATAAATATTAGGTAAGAAATAGCAATCAATTAAGGAAACATCATACACTGTACATACATATGTAACTAGTAATGATAATTACTATAAATTATTCTCATTTGCCAGCTATAACACACCGGGAATTTTTCAGGTACTTCCTCTTCCATTTTCAAGATGTGCTTTGGAATTTGTTTTTATTTTTTGTTAGACAAATGCATAATAAAGAATTTCCTGGCTGCTAGTGATACATTTGAAAAGACTCTGATGTTGGGAAAGATTGAAGGCAGGAGGAGAAGAGGACGACAGAGGGTGAGATGGTTGGATGGCATCACCGACTCAATGGACATGAGTTTGGGTAAACTCCAGCAGTTGGTGATGGACAGGGAGGCCTGGCGTGCTGTGGTTCATGGGGTCACAAAGAGTCAGACACGACTGAGTGACTGAACTGAACTGAGTGACACTTATCCTCCAAATTTCTTTCTAATTTTTGACTTGGATGTGTTGCTTTGTTTCCCACTGTGACTCCAGAAGATACAAAGTAATTGGGATGTGAAAGATATAAAATCTTTTAACCTTCAAGTCACCTTAACCTTGGCTCTGCCCTTGATAAAACAGGGCTGAATTCCATGACAACAGCACACCATAAACTTCTCCCATGGAAACTCTGCAAGCTTTTTATGCAACTAGAAAAAGGTCCTCCCTTTGGGGAGAGGCAGCCCCCCAAATCAGTGTGCATTTCAGTCTCTAGCCTCGCCATCGCCAGACACCAGTGGACAGCACATGACTTCTGCTGTTTTAAGCCGCTTGGTTTGCAATATTCTTTACAACAGCCCTAGAACATGAGCACATGTGCCATCAACTCTCTCTCACCTCCCACCTACGTCCAGTTCACTGAGAATTCCTTAAATGGCCAGGGACCTCCCTGGTGGTCCAGTGGTTGAGAATTTGCCTTCCAGTGCAGGGGATGCGGCTTTGATCCCGGGATGGGAACTAAGATCCCACATGCTGCAGGGCAACTAAGCCCGCATGCCTCAACTACTGAATCCTCCCTCCAGAGCCCATGCTCCACAACTAGAGAAAGCCCGGAGGCCTCAATGAAGACCCAGCACAGCCAAAAAAAAATGGCCTGGTTCAAAGATGAGTCAATGGGGTATGCTGAAGTGAGCTGCAGTGGACTGCTCCTACCCTGCAAATCCACTCAGAGGCGCCCCTGGGTGCCAGCGATTGCACTGGCAAAGCAATGGGCACTGTACCTGGTGATCCCTCTATACTGAGAGGTTTTGGCACATCTGTTATGGGCATCAGAAAGGTAGGTCTGGAAGGGGACAAGGAGGTCTAGGGAAGAGACATATGGATGAACCTATGGAAGTGGAGGCAAAGTGCAAGAATCTTTCCACGGCACGATGGTGTCTATCAGAGAGCTTCTGCCACAAGCAAGGCATTAAACAAGCAGGCAGATGGTACAGCTCATCCAGCTGATGTTAGTCAGCCTCTATCCTTGCCACCCCAGTACTTGCAAAAGTGCTCGTGAACGGAACAGCCAGGCAGCACAGATGGAGACTGTTATGGAATTTGCTCTGGCTGTTTCCTCTTCCTGGAGCAGTCTTTTGCAGATTTCTATGTCCTTGGCGTATGCGCTCCCCTTCTTCAAGTCCTGGACAAATATTTTCTTCTCAGTTAGACATACCTGCAGAGGTGGAGTGATATGTGAAGCTAGTGACGTTTAAGTCACCAGGCATATCACTTGCACAATCCCCCACATGAGCTGGAAACTGCTGGTAGTATTTGAGTGTGGAGAAAAGGATGTGGGTTTACAGTTAGGTAGTATTTCTATGTCAACATTTCTGGTAATTGGCCTCATCAAGAGATAGGGACCTATAACTCCAATGTGCCTATAATTTCTTGTAACCTTTTCTCATTTCATAAATATTCACTTTGGGGACTAAGTTTTAATTCCCAATTTTGCATTTGTTTCTTAAGGTGGATCCCCCACTCCAACGTTAGAAGCTTTGGGTACCACAAAACCTGGCTGTCCCTGCCTCTTCCAACCACTGTTTTACTACTTTTTTAAAAAACTGCATCTGCTTTTAAAATATATATATTTTATTTATTTATTTGGCTGTGCCGGGTCTTAGCTGAGGGACACAGGATCTTTGTTCACTGTGGCCTGTGGGATGTAGTTCCAACCAGGGATTGAACCTGGGCCACCTGCATTGAGAACATGGAGTCTTAGTCACTGGATCACCAGAGAAGTCCCTATTTCACTTCTTCACTGCCCTTTCCCCCATCATGGTCTCATTTACCCTGCTTTAATTTTTCATTTCTCTTCCCCACTGCCCTCATCACCTTTGAACATTCTATTTGATTCACTGCTTGTTGTTTATTGTCTGATCGCCTCCACTAAAATGTAGGCTCCAAGGAATCAGGGGTCTTAATGTCATTCCTGGACTCCATGTGCCTAATGACTAGCTGCCTGACACAGGGCAGGTACTCAACAAATACTCGTGGAGGAGAAGACAGAAGGGAAGGAGGGAGGAAGGGAAGGAGGGAGCGAGGAGGGAGAAGGGCAGAAAGGAAGGAGAGAAGGGAGGCAGCGAAGGCAGGAGGAGTCATAGCATCAGTAAAGGCAGGAAGATCAGAGGCAGGATTGAGGGAGCAGGGACCACAGGAGAAGAGACCCGCGCTCATCAATCACAGGGGTCATCAGGGACCACGGCCACGCGCAGGCAGCGGGCGATGGGGACGCCAACCCTGAAGTCAGCTCCGCACTCTCCGCGGGCAGCACAAGGACCTCAACTTGAGGACTTGAGGCCTCCTCTCCTGACCACCAAGAGGACCCTGAAGCCTGTCTACATGCCCAACATCTGCAGGAGGAAAAAACAAGGAGAAGTGCTCTGAACACTTGAGCCTCCGCCTGGAGAAGTGGACTTAAACCGGGAGAGAAAGCACGGATTGCCAAGCCCTTCCTCCTCTCTCTGAAGAGTCTGAAAGACTGAAGGTCTGAAACAAGACTCTATCAACTAGCGGAATGAACCATGTGTTTTTGGCACATCGGAGTAGTAGTACATAGCCTTTTAAAGACTAGGAAAAACTAGTGACAGAAATACACAGAATAACTGGCGGTGTTTGGACATGCTCTATTCTAAAAGGTCTGAGAGTACCCACAGCAAAGAGGTGTGCTGTCAATATTTTGGTCAGTTTTAGAAAACAGGTCTTTCTTAGAATTTTTCTTGCATGTGTGCTTACTTTTGACTAATGACAGCATCTACCCAACTAAGAGACACCAGCTGGTTTTTTACTGTGCTTGTGTTATTTTGACAAAACCTTGCTTTTGGTGAGTTATTATATCATTGATAGCATCTATGTCATGCAACATTATGGCTTGTAGCTTCTACTTTTAAAAATTAATTGGATTTTTAAAATATGTGTAAAACGAATTAATGGAACAAGTAAGTACCTCTAATACACCTTTTATTTAGTTACATTTATATTCCAGTCACAAAATGAATGATTCATACTATGCAAACACAGACACAGACACACACACACACACACACAGTCTTAGCCTTTATGTGGAAAATCATCCTCTTGGCAAAAGAATGCATTTGCCTGGAATTTAAAGAAGCTAGAAATAAACAGTATTTGCTTTTCTGGAATAAATAAAAACCCACCTTGCCTTATGCATTTCCTTCTGGACATGGCAGGAAGCCTTTTCTCGGACAAAGCTAGTTGCTCAACAGAACATGCCAGCGAAGCTCATTGTAATGGGATTCTATCCATCTGTAATTTCCATTCCCAGAACCAAATACTTTCATCTGTTCCCACGTCTTCCAAAAGATTAGGACCCTTGGTGGTAAAGGGAAACATCTACAGATTGTCATCTCATTTTTGAGAGCCATTCAGAGAGAAAGAGACGTACTACAAGCTGGGGACCAGAACAGATTGAATTCATAAAAAAGGCACAAGCCAAACTGTTCACTCTGGTTCATGAAAAATTATCACTGTTGTTAAAGCCATATGTTCTAGGTAAGAGGACAGGTTTTGTATTCACTGTGACATTTGTTCTGAGGAATGTTAATGTACTTAATGCTAGCATGTGCTTAGCAGCAATTTGCAAATTTGAAAAGTAACCCAGAGTTCAAAACATGAGGAAGAAAGATAAGAAACTTCATGTGAGACATTTCTCAATTATCATTGTGTCTGAATGTTAGAGCAGAAGTGGAGACCCTTGACATTTGTCATCATTTCATTGCTTTAGGTATGCAGATTCAACCTTTAAAAGTTGGTTCATTCCTAAAAAAAAAATATATTTTTTTAAAAACCTTTAAATTTTTAAAGCTGATGTGAGGTGAAATTAGTAGAGGCAAAAGAACATAAATTACATTATTTTACTTATATGAGTCACCTAGCGTAGTCAAATACATTGAGACAGAAAGCAGAATGGCAGTCGCCAGGGTTAAAGGGAGGAAAGACAGGGGTTATTGTGTAATGGGCATGGAGCTTGTTTTGCAAGATGAACAACGTTCTGGAGGTGTGCGCAGTGATGGTTACATCATTGTACTGAGCTGTCCTCGGGGCACTGAACTGAACACTTACAAATGGTGTGAATGGTAAATTTCATGTTATGCATACTATACTGTTGTCTAGTGACTAAGTGGTGTCCAGTTCTTTTGCATCCTCATATACTGTAGCCTGCCAGGCTCCTCTGTCCATAGGATTTTCCAGGCAAGAATAGTGGAGTGGGTCCCCATTTCCTTTTCCAGAGGATCTTCCCGACCCAAGGATCATACACATGTCTCCTGCTTTGGTAGACAAGTTCTTTACCACTGAGCCACTTGGGAGGCCCATGCATACTATATTACAATTCAAAAAATAAATTTATAAAAAAGTATATTGTAAGAATTCTGCTTTCCAAACGGCAATGTGGAGAGCTCTACAGACCCATTTCTTAGTGAAACAAGTCTAACTGATGAAAATTATAAAATTGTAAAGTCTCTAAAACGTGTCCTAAAGGCATACAGCAAGTGAAGAAAATTTAAGAAAAATCTACCAAGATTCAGCAAGAACAGCAAGAGTCTATGGCATGTGAGCCACAGATCTCTTCCTGTGTCCTCATTTCCAGCTCAGCATGCAGAAATCTAACCCCAGATGAATGCAGCTAAAACACAGAGAAATGAAGAGTGCTATGGAAGTACACAGAACAGCACCAAGTGTCCCAGGATACACACAAGGGGAGCCCCAGAAGAAGAAGAAAGACAGGAGACAGCAGGAAAAGGTTCAAAGAAATAATGGCTGAAAAGTTTCCAAATTTAATGAAAAAATGTGAATCTGTTCATTCAGAAATCTCCATGAACTCGATGCAGGATCAAGGCAGAGAGGGCCACTCCCAGGTACAGTGTATTAAAAATGCTGGAAAAGACAAAGAGATTCTCTTCAAAGCAGCAATTGAAAAACAGCCTATCACAAGGGAATCTCAAAAAGATTAACAGCTACTTCTCATCAGAAACAACGGAAGCCAGAAGGCAGTGGGAAGACACATCCAAAGCGCTCAAAACCCCTCCTAACAAAAAAAAAATCCAAACCGTACCAAGCGACAATCCTATACACAGCAAAACTAGCCTCCAAATACGAAAGCAGAGTAACATCATTCCTAGATAAACAGAAACTGAGTGACTTCACTGCTAGTAGATCTGCCTTTCAAGAAAGAAGTTCTTCAGACTGAAAGCAAGTGATCCAGGCAGTAATTCTAATCTATATGAAAAAAACAAAAAGCACCAGCAATGTATATATAATTATGAAAGATACTGTAAAAGCATTTTTCTTCTTTCTTCTCTTTTTTAAAAACTAATTTCAAAAACAATTTTATGAAACAAATGTATATAATTGTATTGTTGGGCCAAAAACATATAGAAATACAGTCTATTTCCCAATAAAGGCACAAAGGAGGGGTGTGAGCAAGGCTACATCAAAGTAAGAAAATGAGGTGTGTGCGTGATAAGTCGCTTCAGTCATGTCCAACTCTTTGTGACCCCATGGACTACAGACCACCAGGCTCTTCTGTCCATAGGATTCTCCAGGCAAGAATACTAGAGTGGGTTGCCATGCCCTCCTCCAGGGGATCTTCCCCACCCAGGAACGGAACCTGCGTCTTTTATGTCTCCTGCAACAGCAGGTAAGTTCTTTACCACCAGCATCACCAGGAAAGTGAAAGTCACTCAGTTGTGTCCAACTCTACACAACCTCACAGACTGTAGCATGCCAGGTTCCTTTGTCCATGGGATTCTCCAGGCCACAATATCAGGGTGGGTTACCATTTCCTTCTCCAGGGAATCTTCCTGACCCAAGGATTGAAGCCACGTCTCCCACATTGAAGGCGATGCCTTACCACTTGGGAAAACCCAAGGAAACGACACCAGATGGCAACTCAAATCCACAAAAACAAGTTGAGAGAATCAGGAATGATAACACGGAAGATGCTGTAAATACAAACTTGGTCTTCTTTCTTCCATCAACTTCTTTAAATATATACAGCTATATACATTAATAACTATAACCATGTATTGTTGGGGTTGTGATATACATAAATATAATACATATAACAATAATTGTACAAAAAGGAGGAGATATGGCATTTCATGATGATATGCCTTGAAAGGTGTCTGAGTGTGTGCATAACACCTCAGACCTTTCAGTTTTAGAGTCAACCTTCCATAAACCCCTTCCATACACAAATCTAAGATGTAGTGTAGAGACTATCTCCAAAGACTGTGTGAGACAGGGCCTGCCTTCTCCAGCCCTCCTAATCTGGTGTGCCCAAGCCCTGAGTACAGTTCTCTTCTCCCTTACCTAAGAGACAAGAACGCCTCTCACCTTGGACGTGGCATGCCATCATTCCCGTCGGCTAAGACAGAAGAGTCTACCCTGACCTTGGAAGTCATCTCCTGAAGATGGTAGAGCCGCCGTCAGCCAGAGTGCCCTAAGGACATACATGTAGAGGAGAGTCACCTGCCAACCCAGAACACGTGCCCTATGACCTGAATGAAAATTAAATTGCTATCTTGTGTCACTCACCACGTTTTCCTGGGTGCGTGCTTTGCTATAGCAGGTACAGAAAAAGAGAAAGTATTAGTTGCACAGTTGTGTTCCGTTTATTGGCACTCCATGGACTGTAGCCCACCAGGCTCCTCTGTCCAAGGAACTCTCCAGGCAAGAATACTGGCGTGGGTAGCTATTCCCTTCTCCAGCGGATCTTACCAATCCAGGGATCGAACCCGGGTCTCCTGCATTGGCAGGCAGATTCTTTACTAACCAGGGAAGCCCCACAGCAGGACCCAAGCTAATGTAGCAGCCTCTAGAATCACAAAGCCTGCTGTTCGGCCTTCTGACAGTCTCTCACCCCTGTGTGCAGTTCAAGAAGACAAATCCCTCACCTAAAGCTGTGACTCCCTGGGTTCATTAATCAGCAGGGAGATTCACCTCCGAACCCAGGAGAAATTGAAGCAGCTACTCAACCGGAAGAGGGCCTGGCTGGCTGGCACCCTTTCAACGTTCTGTGCCAGCATCACATACACCTACGAAGGAAGAGTACGTTCCTCAAATCTGTAACCTTATTATCTGTTCTCCCACAGAACTAAGAGTTACGAATTGTCACTCTTACTGTGATAACAAGGCTAAAGTTAATTTTTCAAGCAAATCTACTTTGTTAAGTAAATATTGATGCTAGTTCCCAGTATTTCTTCTGTTACTGTTTTATTTAATTCTGTGCGTCCATGGGCAGACTTGCACAAAGCTAGTTGAACTAATTCCTATGCCACCTGGACACTTAGCAAGTTTCCCTTGGCAAGAGGTCCTAATGTTCCTTTTTCTACCATCAAAAAGTAAAAGAACCTCCAATTTTCCCACTAGCATTTGCACATGCCCAAAGGCATTTTGGGAGAAGGCAATGGCACCCCACTCCAGTACCCTTGCCTGGACAATCCCATGGATGGAGGAGCCTGGTAGACTGCAGTCATTGGGGTCACGAAGAGTTGGATATGACTGAGCGACTTCGCTTTCACTTTTCACTTTCATGCATTGGAGAAGGAAATGGCAACCCACTCCTGTGTTCTTGCCTGGAGAATCCCAGGGACGGGGGAGCCTGGTGGACTGCCGTCTATGGGGTCGCACAGAGTCGGACACGACTGAAACGACTTAGCAGCAGCAACAGCAAAGGCATTTTGAGGGCTTCCCCGGTGGTGCTAGTGGTAAAGAATCTACCTGTCAATGCAGAAGACATAGGAGATATAGGTTTAATCCCTGGGTCCGGAAGATTCCCTGGAGGAGGAAATGGCAACCCACTTCCCATATTCTTGCCTGGAGAATCCCATGGATAGAGGACCCTGGAGGGCTACAGTCCATGGGGTCGCAGAGAGTCGGACACAACTAAGCATGCACCTAAACACATGTGCGTGCGCGCGCGCACGCACGCACGCACGCACGCACGCACGCACACACACACACACACACACACACAGGCATTTTGAAACCACCCAGGATTTTCATGGAGGACTGTTTTTAAAATATCCAAGCACAGACAAAAAGTGGAGGTGCTTTCAAATATGTATTCTTATTACTAGAAAGTTCCCAAGATTGGTAAAATAATCTTACAGTCCTAAAATTCCTTTTATTTGTTTATGGACCAAAAAAAGCCTTAGATAGTCAGAACCCAACATAAAGCCATATGCAACACAAATGTATATGGCTGAGTCCCTTTGCTGCTCACCTGACACTATCACAACATTGCTAACAGACAGTCAAGAGATTCTCTCAGCCGTGTTTGACTCCCTGCAACCCCATAGACTGTAGCCGGCCAGGCTCCTCTGTCTGCGGATTCTCCAGGCAAGAATACTGGAATGGGTTGCCACTCCCTTCTCGAGGGGATCTTCCTGTCTCAGGGATCGAACCTGGGTCTCCCACATTGCAGGCAGAATCTTTACAATCTGAGCCACCAGGGAACCCCAATACAAAATAAGATTTTTTTCAAAAGCCACATGCAACCATATTTCTTAATATTAATATTCTGTGAATAGGATGACATTAGAGAGGGATTAGTTCCTGCTAGATTCACATTTTTACATAAACGAATACCTGACTCTATAATTTCACAGCAGAGCTTTATGGCTGCAAATCAAAAACACAGCAAAGATCCATCTTTCCTCCTCTTCCTGTGTGCCCTAAACAAACAGGAAATTTGAATCAGGAATTCGTTATCACAGACAGTAGAATTCCATCAAATATCTGTAACACCAAGTATGTCAAAATTATGAAGGTAAACCAAATTCTCAGTTTACCAGTTTCAGGCAATAATCTACAAATACAATTCAAGTTCTGAAAACTTAAACATATTCAACGCCTTAGAGCAAAAGGCATTTTCTAATGCTCATGTGTGAAGGAGGCACGTTTTGCTTTTTAGACAAAATTTTAGACTGAAATTCATAAATAATGCGGACTGTCAGTGAAAGCCAGAGAGTCATCTTTCCTTTCATCTAAACAAAAAGCCCTGGGAATGAGCCTCAGAAGAAAAATCCTCAAAGATGTGTGGAGAAGCCCGAGAAAATATATCTGTGCATCTCTATAAATATAGTTAAATCTACCTACAGCTATTGCATAAGCTGTACATTATATCACACTGGAGACTTTTTAAGAGGTGATTTTTCACATGCATATAAGTTTAAAACAAGACATTTTCTGTATTCAATAAGTTACTAGCCTCTGAGACCCATAAGAGAAATTCTGAATTGACAATTTTCCTCCAGAAGAGGTATGAAAGAAGAACCCTGGCAAGCAATAATTTAATAATTTTCTCTTCTGTGTAACATTCAATAAATCCAGTTACTTTGTCTAACCAAGATCTATAAGCACAATAAAGGTAAATGATATTGTATCCACTGGACACATGTTACATCTATCCTGGCTAAAGACAAAACTCAATCTAGTTCCCACAATAAATGAAGAATAATGGGGAAAGTCATGCATCTTAAAGCTTTGTTGGTTTTCTTTTTAAGACTCATTTTTTGGCCATGCTGGGTCTTCACAGCTGCACGCAGGTTTTTCACTAGTTGCAGCAAGTGGGGGCTGCTGTCTCTGGTTGCAGGGCTGGGGCGTCTGATTGCAGCGGCTTCTCTAGTTGTGGATCACAGGCTCTGGGGTGCCCTTGGTTCAGCAGCTGCAGCATGTGGACTCGCTAGTTTTGGCCCCTGGGCTCTAGAGCACAGACTTGATAGCTGCAGGACACAGGCTCAGCTGCTCTGCGCCATGTGGCTTCTTCCCGGACCAGGGATCAAACCAGTGTCTCCTGCATTGGCAGGCAGGTTCTTAACCACTGAGCCACCTGGAGGCCCTAAGATTTTTTTTTTTTTTTTTTGGACACAAACCATTTTTAAGGCTTTGTTTAATTTGCTACAATATTGCTTTTATTTTTTACCTTTTGGTTTCTTAGCCAAGAGGCACATGGGATCTTAGCTTCCTGACCAGGGATCGAACCTATATCCCCTGCACTGGAAGGCTACGTCTCAACCACTAGACTGCCAGGGAAGTCCCCGCTTTGTTGGTTTTTATTGTAGGGATTAAAGGAAATCATGTATAGGAAATAATTTTTATAACATCTATCAACACTAACATTTTTCTTTTAAAATCTAGATTTGGTCTGAAATGTAATACGTGAAGTGTAGAAACTGTAGAGATAGTCTTTTACTGGTAGGTAGTCACACCAGAAACCCACTGTTAAGTTAAAAATTAAGCCCGAGAAGAGAAAATTGAAAACAAATAAATATATAGCATTTATAGGTCGAAGTATGAGAGCCTTTGCTGTTGTTGTTTTTAGTCAGTAAGTCGTGTCAGACTCTTTTGCGATTCCATGGACTGTAGCCCGCCAGTTCATGGAATGTCCACGGGATTCTCCAGGCAAGAATCCTGGAATGGGTTGCAATTTCCTTCTCCAGGGGATCTTCCCAACCCAGGGACTGAACTCTCATTCCTGCATTAGCAGTTGGATTCTTTACCACTGAGCCATGAGATGCTAAAGTTGAATGATTTTGTAACTGGGGCTGCATTGCTAATCATCAAAATCTTCACCATGATGTTCAGACAGGATCCTCTTAGCCCAGAGGCCACTATATAACAAGATATTAGAGTCGTTCTACAACCTTATGATGTTATGAGAAGATTTGACAAGAATGACATAACCCTCACTCTGAAGTGAGAACTCCGTACACTTCCTATTAATCTGAGCATCAGTACATACGACTAAGAAGAAGGTTTAGTGAAGTCCTGTTATCCAACCGCTACTTACCCACACTGAAAACTCTAGAGTGGGTTTTCTGTTTATTTGACCCAACATCTATAAAAAATTACCACTAATAAACTTAATAGCAGAAGACTGAAGACTTTCCCCCTTTTCAGGAACCAGGCAAAGATGTCCTCTTTCGCCACGTCTACTCATTCTGCTGGATGGCTTGTGTGTGCTGAGTCGTTCAGTCGTGTCTGACTCTTTGCGACCCCATGGGCTGTAGCCCACCAGGTTCCTCTGTCCATGGGGTTTTCCAGGCTTTCTGCTCCAAGTCTGGCCAACATTTTAGCTAATAAGAAAGTGCACTCTAAGTTGGTATTGTCTGTCATTCTTGCAAATCAAAAACTTCTCTATCAGCGGGTTTTCCCAATGGCCCTAGACATTTTGGTCAGACTTCAAGCACTGTAATAACAAGAACTATAATACACAAGTAGTTTGTACTTGGAACCCCAGGCCCAATATTCAAATCACCTTTTCATGAAAACCTGGAAATCATGTTTATCTCACTGTAGCCTTTGAGAGGAAAATAACCTGTGACTCTGTACAGATAAAAAATCTTATTTTCTGCACTTTATTTTATTTCAACTGCAGGGAAATTGGTATCTTCGTACAGTCAATTACAGACACTCACTGGCACCATCCTGCCTTCAGGAGGCCCAGGTGTCTCCCTCTTTCCAATGGTGCTTTTCAGACCTCATAATGTTGAGCGAGGTGAACTCACAATTGCTGAGCAAACAGGCAATGGAGCTGCTGAAATGCAGCTGCTACCAGAAATCCTCCATAACCAAGCAGGATGCTTTCAATAACCAGGAACAAAAAGTGAAGAATTATTACATATTTTCTGAAAATTATTGGATTCATTAAAGAAGGCAGATTCAAAAAGAGTCATCAGTGTTTGTTAATAAGCATAGTATCAGAGTAACTGTTATATCACAGGATTTAAAAACTCTAAGTAACAGGGATCCTTGAACTCAAATGTCTTCAGGGAAGCTACGGATCTGGGTATTTTTCAAGGTCAGATACTGTTTATGGCAGGATTTGAATGTATGTATGGATGTGACACTTGGACTACAAACAAAGTTTAGTACCGAAGAATTGATGCTTTTGAACTGTGGTGTTGGAGAAGACTCTTAAGAATCCCTTGGACTGCAAGGAGATCCAACCAGTCCATCCTAAAGGAGATCAGTCCTGAATATTCATTGGAAGGACTGACGCTAAAGCTGAAACTCCAATACTTTGGCCACCTGATGTGAAGAACCGACTCACTGGAAAAGACCCTGATGCTGGGAAAGATTGAAGGCAGGAGGAGAAGGGGATGACAGAGGATGAGATGGTTGGATGACATCACCGACTTGATGGATAAAAGTCTGAGGAAGCTCCAGGAGTTGGTGATGGAGCCTGGTGTGCTGCAGCCCATGGGGTCGCAAAGACTCAGATGTGACTGAACTGAACTGAGGATTAGAATGAGCACCCAGGTCTCCCAAATCTCCCTGAACAACTGCTACTCCACGTCTGGGGACTGGTGAGCTGAATTCAAAGCTCCCAGCATTTCTTACAAGGCTGCAAACCCCAGGTCTCAAGTGGAGAATGGCCACCCCGGGTTAGTGATATCTACTCTTATTGTTGACTTGACATTGAGGATTTGATCTCACTGAGATAGTGTCTCATGGGAAACCACGCTCCCTGGGTATCTCTCACTGGCTACCTGATGGTCCAGAGATCTACTGTCTGAAGACTATATACATGCCACCAATGCCACTGTGGAAAGTGTAACCTATTTCAAACTATCTAGTGTATAGAACCATTTTACTATCATAAAACCCTTTCACTGAATGCCCAATAAATAAATAAACCTTAAACAGAGGCTTAAGGTGCAAAAAAAATGGAGACAGTGGAGAAAAACAGCATGGTAGTTCCTCAAAAAATTAAACAGAGAATTATCATGTGATCCAACTAGTCCACACCTGAGTTTACACGCAAAAGGGCAAAAGCAGCAGCTCAGATACTTACACACCCATGTTCAGCAGCATTATTCACAATAGCCAAAGGATAGAAAGAATCCAAATGTCCATCAACAGATGACTGGATAAACAAAACGTGTTCTATACATACAGCGGAATATTAATCACTCGTACAAAAAATGCAGGAACTTCCCTGCTGGTCAGGGGCTAAGACTACACTCTCCCAATGCAGGGGGCTTGGGTTCAATCCTTGGTCAGGGAACTAGATCCCACATGCCACAACCAAGAGTTTGCATGCCCCAACTAAAGATCTTGTCTGCTGCAACTAAGACCCAGAGCAGCCAAATAAATAAATACATAAAAATAAATATTTTTTTAAAAGGGAATGCAATTCTGACTCACGATACAAGATGGAGGAACCCAGAGGGCATTGTGCTAAGGGAAAAAAGCCAGACACAGGAGGGCACATGTTGCATGATTCCACTTTGATGAGATAAGTAGGTCAGTCAAATTTATAGAAATAGAAAGGAAGGTAGTGATCATCAGGGGCTGGGAGGTTATGAGGTGATGAGAGGAATGTGGAGTTGGCATTTAATGGGTACAAAGTTTCAGCTGAAAACAATGAAAATTGAGTGAGATGGATGGTAGCAATGATTGCACAACAATGAGAATGTACTTGATACCGCTGAACTGTACTCTTACAAATGGTAAACTTTATGTTATGTATATTTTACCACCATAAGAAAAAGCGGGGGGAGATTCCTACTTCAAAAATAGAGTTGGTGCAGAGGAAGATGTTAGTGAAACAATACATTATTAGCAAGAGCCCACTTCTAAAGAAACAGGATCTTTCACTAAACCCTTAATTGTGTTTGCTCCTTCTCAAAAGATCAGAAAGAACTGATGTTGAAATTTAAAGCACCCCTTCCACCAAAGTGGTTGACTATTGCCAGGAAAGCACTGTTATCTCGATCTCTGTACCTGAACAAATCTTCTTCTCATTTTTGTTGTCAGACTTTGATGTGTGCCCCCAGCGTGCAAGCTACCCTGCTTGGCCGCATAAACTCCCCCGTCTTGCCCTCGACCTCGAGGATGACCCGGCGCGTTAGTGACTCCTGGCTGAGGTAAATAATACGGCAGCGTAGTAATCGCAACTGTCAGATCTGCCCCTTTTATCTGCCTCCATTCGCTGTGAAGTGTCTCTCCCCCACTCCCTCCTACCAGGTATCAAAAACCCAGATAAAGGGGAAAGGAGTTATCTGAAGCATTGTATGCCCCCTGCAAGAAATCCAATTATTTATGGTCACTGGAGACATTTTCCTCTAAGTGTGTTAGTGAGTGACCTAAATGCATGGTTTTCCTGCTACCATTAACAGAGTCTTCCTTATCTTGCATTTTAAAACCCTGAAGAGTCCTTTCCCTTCCTCGAGACAAAGACAGAAGTTCATGGAAACACTCTGTGTTCCGTCGCAATGCCGGGAATGCACAGGTACTGAAGCCCTGTTTTGTTTGCATGATTGGTTGGTTTGGTTTTCCTTTTTGGTCACACCGCGCGGCATGTGGAACTTCCCCGACCAGGGATCGAACCTGTGCCCCCTGCAGTGGAAGCCTGGAGTCTTAACCACTGGGCCACCAGGGAAGTCTGGAGCTGCTCTTTAGTTTTTATTTTTCACCGTTTTTTGTTTTTTTTTTTTTAAAGAAAAATGGATCCTAACACTGTCGCTTCAGTCGTATCTGACTCTTTGCGAACACTTCCTGCGGCAAAGATTCTGAGACCCGCCTGTTAAGTCACTTCAGTTGTGTCCGACTCTTTGGATCATAGTTCTCCAGGCTCCTCTGTCCATGGGATTCTCTAGACAAGAACTTTTTTTGTTCTAATTATCCTCCTCCTTGAAATTTTAATCGGACATTCATGGAGTGAAAAAGTGAAAGTGTTAGTCACTCAGCTGTGTCTGACTCTTTGCGACCCCCATGGACTGTAGCCCGCCAGGCTCCTCTGTCCATGGGATTTTTCCAGGCAAGAATATTGGCGTGGGTCGCCATTTCCTTCTCCAGGGGGTCTTCCCAACCCAGGGATCGAACCTGGGTCTCCTGCATTGCAGGTGGATTCTTTACTGTCTGAGTCACCAAGGAAGCCCCAGGACATTTATACAGGTTATCTATTTCTGTTCCATGTGCATATTCATACTTTATCATAAAAACAAAGTTTCCACCCCTTCCCAAGAACCAACTTCTGTTCCCTAGGGGGCAAGGTGGCCCCTGCAGAAGATGCGTGCCCTCACTCCTTTGGAGAAGCAGTTGGACTAGCTGTGACTTGAAGACAGAGCCACGATGGGCTGTCTTCTTGTGGCCGGCCTGGCAGACTGGCAAAGCAAGCCAGCCATGGAGTGAAACTTACCAGGGTCTGCATGCAAGCTCCACCCTTCCCCAGTGAGACCAGCTGGCTGAAATTTAGGAAATTCCCATCTTTTCTCAAGGCTCAGCCTTCTCCTCTATGAAATGGGAATCCTCTCTACCTTCAGGGCTGCAGTGAAAATTACACAACGTGTGTTACGGCAGTGAGCGCCCATCATGTTACACGCTCAGCAAATCTTCAGTTCTCCTCTCTCCTTCTTCCCTTCAGTTTCTGTCAAAAACAATCTTCTGCTTTATGAGAGCTATCAGCTGTTTGTTAGAGGATTTTACTCCCTTTACTGGAGATATACTAGATTAGAAACTAATTTGCAAATGAACTTAACATGTGTTGCTGCTACAGCTGGTGTGGAAATGTTAACTACCAAGAGCTAGTAAACCTGATCATACATTATGGGAAAATAAAAAGTTATACACATGCTCAAACTTTACAGCTCACTGAAATTCCTCTGCACTTGAGCACTGAGGATATTCATCACTCTCTCCTCCCTTCTTTCCTTCCCCAATCAAGTTTCCCTCTTGTTTACTTAAAGTTCCACGGAGAGGACACCAACAAAACAGAAAGCGTTCTCTCAGGGCAGCTAAGCCCGTGTACCACAATTATGGAGCTTGTGCCCCAGGGCCTGCAACTCACAACTACTGGGCCACATGCTGCAACGACTGACAAGTCCAGACGCCCCAGAGCCGATGCACCGCAACAAGAGAAGCCTCTGCAGTGGGAAGCCCGTGAACCACAACGAGAGTAGCCCCCACTCACAGCTAGAGAAAGCTCATGCAGCAAGGAAGACCCAGTTACAGCCAAAAATAAACAATACAATAAAAATTTTAAAAGCAAGGAAGATACTGTTTCACACACACACACACACACACAAAATAGAAAGCGCTCCTTCTTTCTTTCCAATAGTAAGCGCCATCAGGTACGCACTCAAAAGGATTTTCCAACAAGCAAGCCTCTCGTGACACTTTCAGAGAAGACTGGTTTATTCCCCTCTGCTCCACCTGCCCCTTACTATACACCCAAAAGTCAGAAGTAGTTTTAAAATTTGGCCCATTAGGACCGAAGGTACACGACGAAGGATGCTTTGGAAGTTCTGTGATGGGAGCTTTATGGTAATCTAATTTGGGAAGAAAATGAGGCATCTGAAACTACATCAGATGATGTCTTTCAAAAGATAGTAATCTGCCAACAAGTACAAAGTGTGCTTTCACGCGTACTTCAAACTAAGAAACCCACAGCTTTTTAAATAAGTAAATAGATAAATGACACTAGATACCAAACGCGAATTTGAGTCTCTGGCATCAGAGCCAAGCTTTCTCCACAAGAGTGGGTGTGGGTGACAGATAAATTCTTGAGTCGGATTGTCATCAGTCTTCAGAGCTTTGGGGGTCCTCGGGCACCCTTGGGAACGATGACTGGTGAGTCAGCATCCCAAGGAGAAACCACTATATTTCCCGGGGCGGGGGATCTCACTCTTAAGCGCCCTTACATGTCATTGGGCACAAGTACTTATGGATTTGTGGTTTTGTTTTAGAAAAAGATCAAAAGTCTACTTTTTCTTTCTTTCTTTTTTTTTTTTTGGCCATTCAGGCTTGCAGAATCTTAGCTCCCTGACCAGAGATGCAACCTGAGTCCTTAGCAGTGAAAGCTTAGAGTCCTGACCACTGGAACACCAGGGAATTTCCTAAACAGCCTACTGATGTTTGTAGGTAATGATAAACTTGGGTAACAAATAAATTCTGAAATCTCAGTGATGTAGGACTTCCTAAAGGTTCATTTTCCAGCTTCTACAAAGTCCACCGTGGGCCTGGTGACTCTCCAGGGTGGCCTCCCATGTATCACTGAGCCAGGTCACTTCACACGATTGGCTTCTCCTACTCCACATCTTGAGAGTCCCTTGGACTGCAAGGAGATCCAACCAGTCCATCCTAAAGGAGATCAGTCCTGAGTGTTCTTTGGAAGGACTGATGTTGAAGCTGAAACTCCAATCCTTTGGCCACCTTATGCAAAGAGCTGACTCATTAGAAAAGACCCTGATGCTGGGAAAGATTGAAGGCAGGAGGAGAAGGGGACGACAGAGGATGAGACGGTTGGATGGCATCACCGACTCAATGGACGTGAGTTTGGGTAAACTCCAGGAGTTGGTGATGGACAGGGAGGCCTGGCATGCTACAGTCCATGGGGTCGCAAAAGAGTCGGAAATGACTGAGCACCTGAACTGAAGTGAACTCCACATTTGGCTTCCAGCATCGCTATTCCGCCCCTCATCCAGAGGGGGCGCTCATCCTCCTCGCGTCTACCTTGAACGGGGCTGAGTTTGCAGGAGAGCACCAATGTCCCTTGCACAGCTACACTTGGTCAAGTCTACCTTCAGCATCGTCGGGTGATGGTTTCCTTCTCACCGTGCCTCCTCTTGATTTTGTGTGTGTGTGCTGGGTGTAGGGGTGGGGGACTAACTACCTACTTCCCTCCTGAATACAGAAGCGCAGAGCGATCTGCACCTGCCTACTGCTGAGCGACAAAAGTTCAGCACACTTGACTCAACCAGTCCGGCTTAGCTCATATGCAGTCCACCTGGGCAAGTCACAATTTGGGGAATCAATTTTAAGCTTAAAAGGTCAATCAGCATTGCTTGATAGAATAAATTACTCATCAGCTGACAGATTCAGCATCTTATTTACCAATGTCTATTTCCTTCCTCAGTGTAATTCTGGAATCAAATGAGTTTAGTCTCCCAAGACTGCGTCGCTTCCGGTAAAAGCCAATACCCAAACCCAAGAGTTTATCTGGAATGTCCAGATATCTGGGGCTGCAGACAGTGAAAAATGGGACTGTCCCCATCTGTGCAGATGGCTGGGAAACTTGTGGTACTGTGGACCGTGTTCAGGGATGAGATCAGTCACCATGAAGCCAAGTTCTTTTCTTTTATGAACTTTTAATGATTTTTGGCATACTTGTAAGGGGCAATAAAAATGAAAAAGTATTCATCAGTATTAGTGTGTATCTCTGTGGTCCTCCTGATGCATGGCTGTATCATTAATTATGGATGGCTCCCGCAGGGCAGTGTGACTCAAGGTAGCAGAAGTTGAATGCAAAGTCTTTTATTCTTGTTTTCACTCCAACCCATCATTAGTTCCCCGAGCACATCCCCCCAGTCCTTGCCCACTCACAGCATCTTACTGGCAAGTCGATACACTATACCTTGAAGGGACTCTGTGGTTTCCCTCCATTTCCTGGCAGGTGAGCATTCCTATTTTAAGAAGTGGCTTGGTCTGAAATAGCCACTCTTTTCTCTGAGTGCCATCAGCACAATTGTATTTTGCATGTGACATTCTCGTTTAGCCTTTCCTCTTTGGGACCGTGTAACATTTTGGCTGCCTAGACACACTGCTATTTCTGATCCCCCTAGTTCATGCCCAGAACAGAGACAGGCTTTCGGATGGATACCTAAGAGGAAAGACTTTCCTCCTCCATGGGAGACCAACAGTGCTCAGTTCTGGAGACTTAACTAGTTTTTTCCACCTCCTGCAGCTTTGTCACCACCTGCAGGCAAGAAGTCACATCAGATCCCCTTGCAGGGCCGTCTCTCTCCTGAAAACAGCAGAGTCTGAGCAGCTAAGTGCAGCCACAATGGGACTAGGGGGTCCAATGAGCGCCTTTCCCAGCCACCAGGTCCCAAAATAAAAGGAAGTACTTGGGATTTCCCTGGTGGTCCAGTGGTTAAGATTTCGCCTTCCAATACAGAGGACAGGAGTTCAATCCCCTGATGCCTTGCAGCCAAAAAACCAAAACATAAAACGGAAGCAATATTGCAACAAATTCAATAGGGACTTTAAAAAGAAAGAAAGAAAACTCCAGGAAGAAAAGTGAGCCAGAGCAGAGGGAAGCAAAGGGGAAAAGACTCCAGAGTAGAGACAACAGTGAGGTCAGTACAAAGACATTAGGATGAAGAGGAGAGGGGTGGAGGGCAGGACCAGCGCTGTATCCTTCATCCCGGGGTCCACAGCAGGAGGGGCCCTAGTGTGCACTTGGCCTGCGGGGTCCCCACATCACCTCGTTATCGTGGTAGGACCGGTCCTGGAGGAGGTGGAGAGCTCAGAGAAGGTTGCTTCCATTAACACCTCCTGGGGAAATCCGTCCTTCCGGTTCTGACTCCCTTCCAACTGCAGGAGACCTCTGGGCTGGCCTTTCTGCCTTCTAATCAGACAGACTGGCCTATTGCATTTGAGGACACAGACTTCACAGCAAGGTAAAGGAGCTAGATGCCTCCTCCTCTGTGAAGCCTCCCCTGGTTTCCCCTCTCCCAGCTCTCACCTCCATGCATCCCATTTCTACTCATCCGCCTCTCCCAGCAGCTTGAGGACAGGAACTGTATCGTGCTCACTGTCCTATCTTCAGCGCCTCCCACCCTCCAGGCCCCTAGCCTGGGACATGGCAGGAGATCAGTGAATGTTTGATACAACAATTAACACAATTAACAAATGAATGAACAGAACAAGCTAGTACTCAGAAGAACACAGTACTGAACTCTGTATTCTTCAACAGCAAAGAGAGACTGGAAGCCTCGTGTATGAGTTTTTCCCCTGTTGAGTGATAAGTGTATTCAGCGCTTCTGGACACCGTGGAGGAAAGGTGTAGGGAACACACGCAGTCCTATCTCCTTTCACTGACATCTCTGACCACACAGGGTCACTTAATCCTGTGACTCCTTTTAATTCATTTATTCTTTAAGCTAACATGCATATTCATTAACCATGACTGAGTTTTTTGAATCAAGTATCCGTCTCAAGATATTTGCTATCTTGAGCAGCTGCTGGAACAGCTAGAATGGGTGTCAGGGGCCGAGCTGGGGGCAGGAATCCAAGCCAGTGACTTCTGCTAGGACTGCCAACGGTCAGGTTGTAGACGACTCGAGTGCGGGTGTCCTTGGCAGATAAATCAACTTCCATCTAGATCATATTTTAAAAATAGTTAAGTGTGGTCTTATAGACCACAGTATATTTTGACCAAGGGCTTGACCAAGGGTAATATATACCATAGTATATATTGACCACTGATCATATACTTGACCAAGTATAATCATGACCAAGGGCTTCCCCAATGGGTCAGCAGTAAAAAATCCACATGAAATACAGGAGATCCAGGTTCTGTCCTTAGGTCTGGAAGATCCCCTGGAGAAGGGAATGGCAACTCACTCCCGCATTCTTCCCTGGGAAATCCCATGGACAGAGGAGTCTGGTGGGCTACAGTCCATGAGGTCTACAACCCTGTGGGTTGCAAAAGAGTCAGACACGACTGAGCAACTAAACAGCAATAACAACTTACTATGACCGAGCCCAGACACGCTGGTATAACTATCACAGAAATGGAAACAAATATATAATCATTTTAATTTTTAAGGAAACCTAGCACTGTTTTTTATTTTTTCATTCTAAGCAACTCCTTGTCTGTGGATAAACTTGAGGATTTTCCTTTCTGGAAATGGAACTCTACTAAACTTTCCCTCACCATTCAATCCCTTTTTAAGAAATTGATTCACATTGATCATCTTTCAGAGAGGAAGAATAAGTGAAGGGTATGGTGCCTGACAGAATTCTTACCAGTTAGAAACACAATGGAGGAACCAGGCCAGTAGAACCAGATTAAATCTATAAAATTCCAAGCTGAGTGACTGAGTCTCCCAAAGACCTGTTTGGACACGACATGTTCCCAGTAGCTCAGACCCCCCACCCCCACCCACACGGCCACATTCCCTGGTCTTTATTCTGCAGCTCTTCACTACCATTCTTCCACCAGAGGCCACATCTGGCTATGATGGCCTGAATATGGCCCACAGACAATTTCTTTGGCTCCCTTTGCAGTTTGGAAAATTTGTGTTAGGTGCTAACATTTAAAATTAGAGACTTCATTTTTTCCTAAAAAAAAAAAAAAAAAACTAGATTCCCATCTTCTGTTTAAAAATCAAAAGATGTGGCAACACTGGGCATGGATTCCTGTGTGGCCTCATTGAGCTCAAATAGGGGCAACTGATTCTTTAATAACAATGGCAATAATAATAGAAGTTTTGGCTAACTGTGTAATAACAGCATTGTTACTCACCACACACTCTCTCTGAAGGGCTTTGCAATGTATTCAGCCCTTTAATCCTCACATCAACCCTATGAAGAGGTGTTGTCATTATCGTCAATTTCTAAATGAAGAATACAAGGCAAAAGGAGATCAAGTAATTCGTTCAAAGTCACACAGTTTAAATGGTAGAGCGAAGATTTGACTGAACCAAGCAGGCTGGCTCCAAAGTCTAAACCATTACGTACTGGTAATACATGGTCTCCCCAGAAATGCTAGATAGGAACAGACTGGTGTAGACATATGGATGCCTAGATGTGAAAGCTGCTGAAATGAATGCGTTAACAGTTAAAGGTAGTATGGGGTCCCATGTCAGACTGCCTCCATTTGAATTTCAGCTCTGCCACTGGGAGAACTTGGACCACTTGAACATTTTCAAGTTAATCTTATCTGTAAAATGGGAAAATAGTACCATCCCATGGATTGTTTAAACAATACAAAATCAAGAGAGGGACTCAATATATAGTCCTGACCATAGGTAAATGCTGAAACATGGTAAAGACTCAATTAATGTTCACTATTATTATTTTAGGGCTTCCCATGTGGTTCAGTGGTAAAGAATCTGCCTGCCAATTCAGGAGACAAAGAAGACGTGGGTTCGATTCCTGGGTTGGGAAGATCCCCTGGAGGCGGAAATGGCAACTTGTTTCTGTGTTCTTGCTTGGAAAATCCCACGGACAGAGGAGCCTGGAGAGCTACAGTCCATGGGGTTGCAAAGAGTCAGACACGACTGAGCATGCACACATCAACCCATCCACCACCATTATTATTATTTTATGTGGGTGAATCTTAGCTCCGAAAATTCTGTATTTTGTGTTGGACTAAGAGAAGTTTTTAGTGCTTTCTCCAGTTTCTAACAATTTGTAGTTTAAACTGTTAAATGTTTATAGACAAAAATGATATGATTCTATGTCTAGGAAACACAGTTGAAGTACTAGTTAGCTGAAGAGCATCACTATGTAAAATAAAATTGGCCTTTCATTTTTTTCAGCACACATTTATTAAGCCTCTACTACATCATATTCATTGTTGCAAATCTAATATTTTAGCCTAGCTCAGAGCAGAACTTCAATAAACACTTCTAAAATAAGTAAAAGTGAGAAGTCGAGAAAACTGTTCTTCTGAAAGGGAAGAAGCCAGGAAAAAAAAATCCTGAGAATCGATTCACAAAGAATAAGCAAACAAACCAAAAAAGTGCAATGGCAGAAAATTTTTTCTTGTTGGGATCAGAAAGCATTGAACACTAACGAAAACAGAACACAGACCCCTTCTGACGTATTTTATACTGTTTAAAGATAAACATTTGTGCGCTGCAAGCCGCAAATGGATTTAAACTCCAACGAGGACTTTATAAGCCATCTGCTGGTCTCCTAATGAGGCTGGTAACTAGCATTGTTTACAGTTAGGCAACAGGGGTCATGGATATTTGTTGTAATGAAAGCTGCGATGCATCACTGCAGAATCTAAAAGAGCCTTCTTCACAAGGGCTAATTACAAATATAATAAAACAACATGAAAAAAAAAAGAAAAGAAAACCTCTTGAAGTCCACAGAGAAACCTAACTTGGCACAATGAATACAAACTGGAGTACCCGCTCTGTTTTCATTTCATGAATTCTGATTACAGAAGCCAAATCATATTTAACTACTAACAATACTAGGCCACCAATGGGTCTTTCGCTTCAGATCACTTAATCACAAGATGCTTCGTGGACCATCTGGATCTCTAAGATGTTTGCTGACGCTCTAGCAGACAGTAGGCAAATGATTAGCAAGACCCACAGGTTTTTTGGTGTTTTTTTTTTTTTTTTTTTAAATAAGGTGCTACTTTAAAGCTGTGCCTCCCTGGTGCCCAAATTGAACTTGCTGAGTTAGTTCATTTAAGAAGGCCGCAGGGTTGAGGTCGAGGAGGGGAGTCTGGGAGAAATTTGCTTAGGATCACAGAAACAAAGGTACTGATTGGCTGAGTGAATTTTTCACTTTTCAACTGGCTATTTTAGCTCCCCAGAGATGTAGTCTGAATCATAATTCTTTTGGTCCATATATTATGGCAGTGTTTACATAAGTCACTGGGGGGAAAAGCTAGCATATTGCATTAGTGGATGAGATCCACATCAGTTTATTTCCTCAGCATCCCAGACTAGGGAAACTTAGAGTCACAATATGCAGGGGTGCTTACAAAATGTTTCACACTGGTAGCACGCTCAGCACCTGAGATGGTGAGGGTGAGGCAAGGCTTTTATCTTATTTAAACAGCCTGTTAATAGTCATGATGAGACTACAAGGAGAAGAATATCCTGAATCTGGAGAATGAGTTCATAGTCAAGTACATAAAAATCAAAACTCAAATCAGAGACCACGAAGAAGGGACTTCCCTGGTGGTCCAGTGGTTAAGAATCCGCCTTCCAGTGCAGGGGACACAGTTTCATCCCTAGTCGGGGAATTAAGATCCCACATATGGGGGGGCAACTGAGCCCGGAGCCCCAGCTGCTGGGCCCACATCATAACTACCGAAGCCTGTGTGCGCCAGAGCCTGTGCTCCTCAAGGAAAAGCCCGAGCCACAACTAAGATGTGATGCAGCCAAATAAATAAATATATTTTTTTAAACCCTCTAAGTAATACACACATCCCTGGGGAAAGAATAGCCAGTAAAACTTTGACAGTAGGAGAAACATTAGGTGGATCTTACACTACCAAATACTGAAACATATTAAGCACAGATAAAGTCACCCGGTGGAACTCAGGCTTCCCTGGTGGTTCAGATAATAAAGAATTCGCCTGCAGAGCAGATGACTCGGGTTCCATCCCTGAGTCAGGAAGATCCCTTGGAGAAGGGAATGGCAACCCACTCCAGTATTCTGGCCTGGAAAATCCCATGGGCAGAGGAGCCTGGCGGGCTGCAGTCCATGGGGTCAAAGAGTTGGACGTGACTGAGTAACTAACAAAGTCCTCTGGTGCAGATGAAAGAAAAGAATGAGAAACCAGTAAGTGGGACGGAAAACGAAGATCCACAGGCAGATCCAATATGACTGGAGCCCCAGAAAGTTGTACCCAGGTTTATAAAAAAGTGTGAGCAAAAAATGTGGCATTTGAAATAAATGAAGACAACAAAGATTAGTCAATAAATAACACTAAGTAAGTAATAAGCTAACTTTTTGAAGGATGGGAAAGATACTCACATCTTTTCCTATGCCAAAATAAAGTCCAGAGATCCCACTACTGGGCAGATATCCTCAGAAAACCATAATTCAAAAAGACATGTGTATCCCAGTGTTCACTGCAGCACTGTTTACAATAACCAGGACATGGAAGCAACCTAAATGTCCGTCAACAGATGAATAAAGAAGATGTGGTACATATCTACAATGGACAGTTATTCAGCCATAAAAAGGAATGAAAGGGGTCATTTGCAGCGACAGAGATGAACCTAGAGTCTGTCATATAAAGTGAAGTAAGTCAGAGAAACAAATATCATATATTAGTGAATATATATGGAATCCAGAAAAACGGTTCAAATCAACCTATTTACAGGGTAGGAATAGAGATGCAGATGTAGAGACCGGACGTGTGGACCCAAGGAGGAAAGGGGAAGGTGGGACGAACTGGGAGATTAGGGTTGACATATACACCACCATGAGTAAAACAGACAGCTAGCGGGAAGCTGCCGGATAGGACAGGGAGCTCAGCTCAGGGCTCTGTGATGACCTGGAGGGGAGGGGACGGGGGGTGGGCAGAAGGAGGCTTAAGAAGGAGGAAATATCTGCATACATATACAGCTGATTCATTTCATGGTACGGCAGAAACAAACACAACATTGTAAAGCAATTATACTCTGATCAATCAAATTTAAAAAATAACGTCTAGAGAATTAAAGAAATAAATATAAAAAAATGATACTTTTTTTAAAACTTTCTTAAAATGTAGGCAGATATTTTTCTGAGCCCCAAGGTGGGAAAGGCAGAAACCATCCATCAGTAGAGCTCACAAACCCTCTGCCCCCTCAGTCTATCAAGGAGCCTGCCGGCAAAAGGGGAAAAGCTGCAAACTGATTCTGTTCATACACGTGTCGTACGTTTTAAATGCAGGATGAGCAATGATTTTCACAGAAATGCCCTGAAAGAACTAAAAATGTTACGAATTTAGAGGTTGCCCAGAAACTCCACACTGCGTTGATCATTTTGGAGGGCACACCATCCCGTGAATAAGATTTGCTACCTTCTGACTTCTGTGCTTTCAGATCACTCACACGGTAGTGCTGGCTTAATTAAACATGCCAATAAAAATAAATAAAATTAAAAAACATTTATTTTTACTCCACGCTGAATTTTAGCTCCACTTCTCAAAGGTGCGTTAGTCGCCCACAGGGGTTGACTGTGAACCAAAAAAAAAACTAAAAAAAAAAAAAATAACATACATACCACTCAGAAAAACATCATACACGTATATAATAAACAAGTGTGTGCCTACGTGCTAAGTCGTTTCAGTCATGTCTGACCTTTGCGATCCTATGGATTGTAAACAGCCAGGCTCCTCTGTCCATGGGATTCTCCAGGCAAGAATACTGGAGTGCGTTGCCGTGCCCTCCTCCAGGGGATCTTCCCAGCCCAGGGATCGAACCTGCATGTGTTTCATCTAACTTGCATTGGCAGGAGGGTTCTTTACTGCTAGTGCCACCTGAGAAGCTCTTAATAAATGAGACCCCAGTGCAAATATAGAATGAATCCATGCATGCCAGGATAAGTGAGCCTCCAATGGTGGTGATTTCATACAAGAATTCTAAAAGAAAAGTGTGAATAAGGTGTCAGATAATGAATGTCTAAAAACTGGATTTTGTTCAACAAGGAATCCATGACTCTCTGTTGCTGGGCACCGCCTGTACTGAAATTTTGTCATAGGATGACATGAAGTCATCAAAACTTTTGCATCATCTTCAGACCAGTCAGTGACCCTTCTGTCATCCATACAAGGTTTTCTGGAATGAAAGCAAAATGTTGCCTCCAAGTAAGACTCTGACTCATTCTATCCCTAAAGGCAAAGAAGAGGTAGTGACAGGAACAGATGTCAGTGATAGACCATTACAATATATGAAGTGAAGTGAAGTGAAAGTCACTCAGTTGTGTCTGACTCTTTGTGACCCCATGGACTATACAGTCCACGAAATTCTCCAGGCCAGAATACTGGAGTGGGTAGCCTTTCCCTTCTCCAGGGCATCTTCCCAACCCAGGGATCGAACCCAGGTCTCCTGCATTGCAGGCAGATTCTTTACCAGCTGAGCCCCTAGGAAAGCCCCAGAATACTGGAGTGTGTAGCCTATCCCTTCTCCAGGGAATCTTCCCAACCCAGGAATCGAACCAGGGTCTCCTGCATTGCAGGCGGATTCTTTACCAACTGAGCTATCAGGGAAGCCCATTATGATATATACATGTATCAAATTCACACATGGTCTACCTTAAATTCATGCAATGTTATGTGCCAAACATATTCACTGTTTAAAAGAGAAAAAATATAAAACCAGTCTGCAAGCTAAAGGCCAATATTATGCATAAAGAGAAAGCAGAACAGTTCTTGGCAAAATGCCTCTGGTCCAAGGTCAATGGTGGACATCATCCTAGGTTAATAGTGAACACCATCCTAGGTCCCCGGTGAACATCGACCTAGGCCAATGGCAGACGAAGTGAAGGAGTAATCGCTGCCATGTCCTCCTGCTGCCAGATATTTATTTCTGTTTCTTGTTGGACAAGAACACTGAGGAACAGAGGGCAGCTCTGCTCCCAGCATGTGTGTGCCATATGCACAAGCAAGACGTTCTCCGTGGCTTCTGATTCTGTTAATCTCTGAAAAGCCATTCTACATAAACAGTTATTTCCTTGCTTAGGTCATGATTATTTAATGAATCAAATGACGATTCCGTCAACCCACCCTCTCTTTATTCATGGAGAGCAGTTGGTGGCCAGAAAGATGCCTTTTGATCTTCATGAGTATTGAAAGAAATAGCGCAGTACGTAAATATCATCAAATCACCAGCACTATAAGTGTGCCTTGTGTAGGGGAAATGAATGACTAGGAGGGTTGACCTGTTTTTTTTATACCGAGGTTCCACTGGACAGGGAAGCCTGGCGTGCTGCAGTCCATGAGGTCACAAAGAGTCGGGACACAAGTGTGCAACTGAACTGAACTGAACTCTGGTCATTGGAGAAGGAAATGGCAAGCCACTCCAGTATTCTTGCCTGGAAAGTTCCATGGACAGAGGAGCCTGGTGGGCTACAGTCCACGGAGTCACAGAGAGCTGGACACGACTGAGTGAGCACACTGGTCACTGAAGCAAAGAGATCACCCAAGACTTCAGTCTTGAGATAATTTTTATCACCTCATTAGAACCCATAACAACCTTGGAATGATTTCCAGGGACTTGTAGCCCGCAATTTAATAGAAGCAGATTTACTTCTATCTCCCAAGTCAGAGCTCTCAGTCTCACAGCTTTGACAGTGACAGGCTTCTTGGGCTAGCCTCCATAGAAGAGTGAACATAGACTTGAGCTGAAAAGCTCATCACAGTGTCTAGGTTTATGTTCCATCTTAGTAGGCAGAACTAGCTGACATGCGTGCGTGCTAGTGGCTTCAATTGCGTCCGACTGTTTAGGACCCCATGGACTGTAACCCGTGAGGCTCCTCTGTCCATGGGATTCTCCAGACAAGAATACTGCAGTGGGTTGCCATTCCCTCCTTCTCCAGCTTCCCAACCCACGAATCGAGCTAGCGTCTCTTATGTCTCCTGCATTGGAAGGCAGGTTCTTTACCATTAGCGCCACCTGGGAAGCCAGAACTAGCTGACAAACCCTCTCAAATCCTTGCTGCCATTCCCAAAAATCTGAAATTTAATAGGAATACTCTGGAGCAGGAAAATAACGTCATTCTGGGGCAAGACAGTGAAAGGAAGTTCTCAAGTTCCTGGGCAATGAGAACCGACCCTCCTCCTGATAAGCTGGAAAGAATGTATTTTCCAGAATAGCAGTTGCCTACCATCTACCCAGACGCAGCTAACGTGCTCTACTAAAATACTGTATCCAAAACAGTAGCTAAAATTAAGGTACTGAATGCTAGGTTTGTGACAGCCTGCTGTCATCTAAATGATCCCTCCAGATTTTGCGAGAGGCCAGTCTGGTGCGTTAAAATGGGATCCTAAAGAAGACACCATTTGAAAAAAAAAAAAAAAAGAAGAAGACACCATTTGGAAGGATTTGGTCAGACTGAAAGATCTAAGTCTTTAGGGGTGGCACTAATCTCTGCGGTCTTTCTGAAATGATATATTTACTACCACAGTCAGAGAGGGTAGTTTATTGGGGTTTTTTTTTTTATATGTTCATTTTTATTTATTTGACTGTGCCTGGTCTTAGCTGCGGCATGCGGGATCTTCCGTTCTGGCATGCGAACTCTTAACCGCAGTATGTGGAATCTACCTCCCTGACCAGGGACCGGACCAGGTTACATGGTCGTGAAACTGATCTCTTCTTGAAGCTTAAAACTGCACTGAGGCTTTTAGCATACTAAGTAAGACCTAGTTGGCTGCCCATTTATTTTGCCCCAAGAAACTCCATGTCCTCTTACTCACTACCGACCCCTTAGAGACCCCACCATAGACTAGCCCCCTCCCCAACGTCAGTATAGACGTACTGTCCTTACCACAGTCATGCCGTCCAGCTCCTGACAGTGATTAAGTGCTGCCCCTTGGCCTCTGCTAGCCTGGGGACCCCATTATCCCCACCGGAGAGGCCAGTTCTGTAACCGCATCCCCACAGTCAGCCCCAGTCTGCAGGGGACGACGGGCACCAGAGAGCCTCTGGATGACGCTGGTGCCCCTCGCCGGGCGTTCCTCATCCCCAGGGGACACAGGGAGCAGGCGGTACTTGGGGACCTATGCTCAGGCACCCACTTCTCTGAGCCTTTATTTTTTGCTCCAGAGTCTGCTATGGCCATCTTTACTTCATCTTTTACAGTCCTAAACAAAATCAACCCTGAATATTCACTGGAAGGACTGATGCTGAAGCTGAAGCTCCAATACCCTGGCCACCTGATGGGAAGAGCCGATTCACTAGAAAAGACCCTGATGTTGGGAAAGACTGAAGGTAGGAGGAGAAAAGGGTGACAGAAGATGAGACGGTTGGATGGTATCACCAACTCAATGGATGTGAATTTGAGTAAACTCCGGGAGATGGTGAAGGACAGGGAGGCCTGGCGTGCTGCAGTCCATGGGGTCACAAAAAGTTGGACCTGACTCAGTGATTGAACAGCAAGCACAAATACAGTCCGGCGCTTTGTCCAAGATCCTAGGAGTCCTCTGAGGAGGGTGTCAGAGCCGACTGCTGGCACTCCTGCCTGGGGGTTAAACCCTGCAGGATGGGAGAGGGCCCCCCAGCTGTGAGCGGCACCCTCCTGCAGGCTCTCGCTCGGGGTCCTGCCGGGAAGTTCTGCAGCCACTCGAGTTCAGAACCGCTCTCCTCTCTTGCTGGCTCAGCTCTCCCCCAGGCAGGTCGTGCTGATATATGACCCTAATTGTGGATCCCGCGGCCAGACCCAGAGGTGCAGGCAGACCCTTAGGAAGACAGGGTGTTGTCCTGCAAGGTACCCTCTTGCCACGTGGCCTCCAATCAGAGGGGTGCCCACCAACTTCCAACCAGGACTTGGGAATACAGCAGTTACATCCACCTAGAGAAACCCAGTGTAAGCCTCAGGGTCCCATTCCTTCACTGCCGAAGCCCTGAATTTATCTTTCCACTGAATCAGCTCCTCTCGTTCACATCATGCTTGCTCAGTCACCCAGTCGCATCCAGCTCTTTGCGACCCTGTGGATGGTTAGCCCACCAGGCTTCCCTGTCCGTGGAGTTTTCCAGGCAAGAACACTGGAGTGGGTTGCCATTTCCTCCTTGAGGGGATCCTCCTGACCCAAAGATCAAACCTGAGTCTCCCGCATTGGCAGGCGGATTCTTTACCACTGGCACCAAAAAAAGCAGCATGTATGGAGAGCATTGGGTTGGATGTGAAAATATAAGAGACATAACCGTGCCTTCCTTGGTGGGGTTTCGGTGGATACTGGAAAGCAGGAAATGACATTGGGAAGCATTAATGCAGAGGGGTCAGTATTTACGCCCAATCTCTTGCGGTCACTGCTCCGTCCTTAAACATACGCAGACATGTCCAGGCTTCACTCTTGCAGAGGGCAGCTCTGTCCACAACCAGCAAACACAGAACGCAGGCTTTCGGTATATTCCCCGCTCACAGCATCACTGGAGAACTTCCGCTCCTCCCTTGCCCAAAACTCATCTTCAGATTTCTCGGTCACAGACTTTGCTATTTATTCTCACATCTCTGTCCTTCCCTAAGCCCTCAGATTGGTCACACCCAGCTCCCTTGGCACGGGACCACCTTCAGTGAGACCCCTTCTGGTTAGACCCACCAACCTGAGGCCATCACAGCTTCAACCGTGGCCCCCTCCCAGCTGAGCCTTGTGAGCCTGTGAACTCAGGGCCACACCAGCACCGTGGGAAGGCTGGCAATGAGCGAGTCTGCTCTGTTCAGAGCTCAGGACGCATTTGCCTGTGTTTAGCCAATAAGCTCGGGACCGGAGACAACAGCTCAAGCTAAAGAAGGGAACAGACACTCCGAAAAGCAAGTACAAGCTCCAGGAAGACAAGAGACAGCGCAGTTCCTGACATGACGCTCTCAATTCCCAACAGGGAGAGAAATCCCCGGCTGACTTAGGCAACCTCCTTGATGCTCCCACGAGATCCTCCTTGGCGCCTGAGCCCTCACCCTCCCAGTTCTGTACCTAAGGCTTCACTGTCTGTTTCTCTCACTGTGTTAAACACACCTCGAGAGCAGAAACCGTGTCTCAGCATCACCGCCCCCCATCCACCTGGCCGCCCCTAGGGGCTGGATGGGAAAAGCCTCCTTTCTGCAGAAAGCAGGGAACACTTCTGACTCGAGGCGTCCATGACCCCAGCATGTGTGAATCCGGGGTGAGCCAAGGAAACGGGCCAAACCGCAAGGAGCTGAGAACTGGAGGAAGCCAGAGCAGACAGAGGAAGTGGCCGGGACAGTGGCGTGCCAGGAGGACGGGGCAGGGGCCAGGAGTGCGGGGGAGAAGAGGGACGTGGTTGGGATCACAGCAGGACCCTAAAGGCCACAGGACATCACTGAGACCCAGAGGACTTCAGGATGCGGGCTTGGACTCGCTCTATCCCAAGATGACAAGAACAAGTGGAACTGGAATGCTAGGCAGAAGGGAAAGACTCAGGAAACTTGGAACGAGAAAGCTGGGTCCAAGCGGGGTCCAAGCCTTGCCTTAGTCACAAGGTACAAGGCAAGAATCTGACACCTAAACCAAACAAGAAGTCAGCGCAGCAAGGCCTTACCAGACACATGACTAGGCAACGCGAAGAGACGCAGAGATGTTTCTCAAATGGATGGACGGATGGACGGAAATAAAAAGGGTTTACAATGCTAGACCATCTAGAGACCAGGCCAGGACTCCTTAGATTCCCACCTGCCAGGAATCAGGTCGGGTCCAAATTTTGGATCAAGTACGAGCAGAGTGGCCACTGCTGTGGAGATTCTCCATGCCACAGGTCAAGGCGTCAGCCACCAGCACCTGTGTTTTGGCAGAGATGCAAGAACAGCAGGAGGGGGGAAGTTTCATAGAGGAAAACGCTGACGGCTTCAGGCGTGTCCTGAGTCAAGGCTGCTGGACTGAGGAAGCTGTAGATGAAGTGACTAGAATTGGGGCGTCCTGTGTGGTTAAGTCGGGCTTCCCAGGGGGCTCACTGGTAAAGAATTTGCCTGCCAAGCAGGAGACGCGGGTTCGATGCCTGGATTGGGAAAATCCCCTGGAGAAGGAAATGGCAGTCCACTCCAGTATTCTTGCCTGGAGAATCCCACGGACAGAGCCTGGCGGGCTACAGTCCATGAGGTCACAAAGAGTCGGAGGCAATTGGGAGACTAAACAACAACAAATAACAACAACATGTGGTTAGTTATGGGTGTATATTGCGGCTTTCTCTGGCTGGTCTTAGATTGGAAGCAGGGACAAAATTAAGGAAGTTGTCAGTTATTATTCAAGTCCTGGCCACTGTGGACCGATTGGTGGGGAGGTTATTGTTCCGGTTTGGTTTCCTGCATCGCTCCCTGAGACCAGCCCAACATCCTGTGAGTCTGCCCCGCAGCAGGCTTAAGTCCTGGGCGAGCCGCTGCAGGCTTGTAGATCAACACTGTTTTTATGTATGGTTGGCCCACTGTCCGTGTGCATGTTCAGGGCCTCAATGGATGGACTCCTTTCCCAAACCTACATCAAGAGATAGACTTCTCGAGAACAGTCGGGGAATTGTCTCTGTTGCTAAAACTTAAATAAAAATGTGTCTACTATTTTTAATGCCTGGAGACTGATTCAAATCCAACCTGGATTTGGAAACTCAAAACCAATCTGGGGTGATATTTCAGGCAAGCGCGAAAAAGAGAGAAACAACTTCACCCGCCTCAACTACACAATAATCGGTTTGGATGCCGCACCAAGTGGTGAATGAAAGAAGCCAAAAAGGCATTTCTCAACCTGTTCAGCGTCTTCTGAGCTCTGCAGGAGACACTGAAAAGTTAGTGAAGATTCAGATGGAAGGGACTTCCCTGGTGGCAGGGTGGTAAAGAATCTGTCTGCCGATGCGGGGGACACAGGTTCGATCCCTGGTCAGGGAAGACTCCACACGCGCCACAACTGCTGAGCCTGATCCCCACAAAACACAGCCACTGCGGTGAGAAGCCCACTCCACCACATGGAAAAGTAGCTCCCGCTCGCCGCCACCTAAGAAAGCCCGCACAAAGCGACAAACACCCAGCGCAGCCAATAAATAAATGCAATTCATAAAGGATGGAAGTCTTCCTTCTTGGGCAGAAATTCTGACAAATTAGTGATACATTTCACACGTTAAATAATGTCACCAGTATGGATATAACCTAAGTACAACCACATACCCAGGGTTGTAGGGTATATTTTGGGGCTGAATTCGACCTAAAAAGTGCACACAGAACCATTTTTTTTTTTTAACAACAGAGAAACGAGATTCCAGGATAAGTTTTATCTTTGTAATAATTTCCCTTTAAAAAACAGGCAGCTTATCGGTAAGAAAGCCTCCTATTAATCAATCTGACAATGTTACAGCCACATTTTCACAGTATATGTTCATAAACTTTAATTACTGGAATTAAAAGACAGCGGCACATATGGTAAGACTATCTTAAAATGTAAAGTGACAGATGTCTATAAATATTAAAATTCTGTAATTATCAGTATAGTTCATTAATTATCTGTCTTTGGATCTTAAAAATAGGAATGATATTTATTCACAAACATTCAGCCATTTAATGAATAAGAATTCATCTGAGGAAAACAAGGTGTGGCAAGCTGAGGCCTTTTCAGGGTTAGTATTTACTTTTAACCATCATGCAGTCAGAAGTGGCATGGTGACTTTTAACATGTTCTCATAGTGGGAGTACTGCAAACCAAAACTTAATTTGGATTTAAATAGACTGAATTTCCTCCCTATTTTTTTCTGAGAACTAATGAAAAACAGTATAACTAGTTGGGTCATGGATACGGATGGGAAATAATTTAAGAGTATGACCTGACCTGTTTGATATCAACATTAATATCAGAGTATATAAAACAGTAACATTTGGCTTTCTTTCCACTAGGGAACCTCATGGGATCTGAGCAGGATTATTGATAGCTTCATCTCAAGGCTAAGCCAGGATTTTTCAAAAAATGTACTGTTCATACTAAATGCCTGGGGATCTGGGTTCAAGGTAGGGCCGGGGTTTGCATTTCTGCAGAGATGCTACGCTTCCAGTCCCAGGACTTAAGGATAACAAGGTCCGGACCACCAGACGCCAAAGGTTTTAATGCATCTCATACCTATCAACGCCTTTATACACCTTGGCATGTAAAACACTTTGCAAGCATCTCTAAAGAATGTGTGCGTTATAATGTCTGTCCTTTCGCTCTGATTCCTTTGTATGAGTTGCTCAGTCGTGTCCAGCTCTTTGTGACCCCATGGACTGCAGCCCACCAGGCTCCTCTCTCCATGGGATCTTCCAGGCAAGAATACTGGAGTGGGTGGGTTGCCATTCCCTTCTCCAGGGGATCTTCCTGACCCAGGGAGCGAACCCAGGTCTCCTGCACTGCAGGCAGATTCTTAATCTGTTCCTCAGGGTAAACTTCCCAGGGGAAATCTCTGTGAGCCCGGCAGGGGAAATTTCTGCTTGTCATTGACCACAATTATCCCAGCTCACAAAGAAACACCACCACTCAAAATGGTCATCCTAAGTGTGAATATGGGAGGATATTATAATTCTGATGACTGAAATACAGGCGTCTTTCTATTATGAGATGTTCTGAAGTAGCCCAGTCAAAGATTTCTGCTTGCCTTTTCAAATTATTCACAAGTGAGTACCCTTGCTTTGGGCTATGGGAGGAGATATGTTCAATTAGATTCATTCCTTTGAACAGGGGAACCGCATGGAGGTCCAATTTGACCCCGAAGGTGGACGGGCATCATTCCTCACTGGTTTCTGTTGACACAGTGCCGGAGGCTGGCTGAGAAGAAAGGGCAGTGGGCATCTGAGACTTGGAATACCAAGTCTGTCCCAAGTCGAGGTACTGAAGCCAGAAACCTGCATACTATTTTCTCCTCCAGCTCATCCTAAGTGTCCAGGGACCCCCTAAGGGGTTTTTCATGCCAGACTTTGGGCTCCTCTTTCCTAACACAAATGTGTCTGAACTACGCTCGCCTTTCTTACATGGGTGACTGGACAGTATCCAGTGTTGCATGAAAGGAAAGAGGACTGTTTGTCTGAGTCGTCTCTCCATCTTCTCACCTTCACGTGTCCCCTGAGTTTCAGGGTCCCGGCGGACGCCACCTCCTCCACGGAGTCTTCCAGGATGCCCACAGCTCACTGAGCTCTACCCCTGCATTACGAGGCTGTTGGGTCTCAAGGCGCTCACCTCCATCTGCCTGGTATTATACCTGAGCACCGGGTCTCTCCTGCGAGCTCACAAGGGCAGACTGTCTCGTGCATCTCAAGCAGGCACTCAGGGAAGATTTTGGAATGAAGACATGAATAAAGGCTAGTATATCCTAATGCCTGTCAAGGTGTTATTACAGACTACAGTAAAGCTCGTCTTATCCCTATCCCATGTGTTACCTTATCTTCCATAACTCTAAAGCCACTTACATAGCATGTAAGCATTTTCACACAGTATTTTTTTAACCAACATAAATTTCCAGTGTTGTACGATGCAGGTGATATTTGGGTGGCCAGTGCCCCTGTTCTCAAGCCCCCAGCGCATACCCAGGAGTTGTCTGCCTGCACCCCGATTAGAGACACGCAGGGCTGACAGTGATCTGGTTGCACAAAAGATTCATGACGTGAGCACATCGTGACCACAGCTCTCTAGCCCAGGTGAGGAGAAAAACCCTCAGCTCTGAGAGTTCTACTTAACATATTAACAGAGTGAGTGGTATTTTTTTTTCCCTTTCCTCTCCTCCTTTCCTCCTCTTTTTTGTTTTAAATGACCAGTCCTTGTCCCCACAAATGTTTTACTAGATTCAAATTGCTATTTTGTTTCCTTCTAACTTTCCATCTAGATGAACTTCTATGGTTCTTAGGAGTCCTTCTTTTTCTGCTTCTTGTAAGTTTTCACCTCTTGTTGTCTGCTTCCCAATTCTCCAAACTGTTTGTTTTTATTGCCTAACCATTTGCCACAGACTGAATGTTTATGACCCTCGGAACTTCATCTGTTGAAACCGGATGCCCAGTGCAACGGTATTAGGAGGTGGAGCTTGGAGAGATGCAAGGCCCTGGCGATGGGGTCAGTGAGGTTCTACAAAAGACCCCAGAAAGCCCCTTACCCCTTTCACCGCATGCATGCATTCTCAGTTGCTCAGTCATGTCTGACTCTGCGACCCCCTGTAGCCCGCCATGCTCCTCTGTCCATGTGATTCTCCAGGTAAGAATACTGGAGTGGGTTGCCATGTCCTCCTCCAGGGGATCTTCCCGACCCAGGGATTGAACCCAGGTCTCCCGCATTGCGGGCGGATTCTTTAATGTCTGAGCCACCAGGGAAGCCCAGGCATACTAGAGTGGATTGCCATTCCCTTCTCCAGGGGATCTTCCCAGACCAGGGATGGAACCCGTGCCTCCTGCATTGGCAGGCAGATTCTAAGCCACCAGGGAATCCTTCCACTATATGAGAACACAGTGAAAAGACAGCTGCCCAAGAACCAGGAAGCAGGCCACCCGCCCCGCTCCCAGCAGACACTGAGCCTGCCAGAGTCTTGATCTTGAACTTTCACCCTCCAGAACTGTCAAACTCCTATTATTTATAAGCCACGAGGTCAGTGACATATTGTTAGAGTAACCTGAATGGACTAACACAGCATCTAAAGTACCAACCACAGTCCTCTTTTCTTCAACTTTATTTTTTAGTGATAATTTGTTTTCTGTTCTTTCATCAGTATCTTGATTTTATACATTTTCTGTATCATCACTTCCTCTGTTATCTCAATTATTTTTCCACTTAACGTCTAGATGATCCAAAACCAAAACAGAACAAATAAACAAATAACCAAGTTCAGAGGATTATACTGCAAATACCTGTGGGCTCACTACTCCACCAAATTGGCTTCAGATTTTAATTTTCCTGGAAAATAAAAATAAAAGTAGGTTAAGCAAGTTTTTTTTTTCTATTCCTGTTTTAGTAAAAACAAAATGTTATCATGAATTGATGTTGAATTTTATCAAGTGCCATTTCTGGGTTTTCCAAGATGCTCTCATTTTTTTCTCTTTTAATTTGTTAGTGTGATAAATAATGTGAACACGATTTTCTAATTTTAAACCATTTTTGCACTCAGCAATTAACCCAATTTGTTCATGAAGAATTCTTTTATTTCTATATTGCCGAAGCTCAGTTTGCCAAATTTATTTAGGATTTTTTTAACGATGTTCACAAATGAGTCTTTGTAACTTTCCTTTCACTGTGTGAGTTCGTGAAGTGAGTTAGAAACCTCGCCTCATCATCTATTTAAAAGAGTCCCGATCATTCAGATAATCATTGGGTATGCACTGAACATTTCTGGGGTTAGGTTTTGGGAGTGATTTTTAAGTACTGACAGAATTCTTCCATGATTTTTTGTATTTAGCTTTTCTCTTCCTCTTCCAGTCCCTTGAGAAGTTATGTGTATTTGGGAAAACTGTCCATTTTATCTGTTTTCCCAGCATTGGTATTGTGTTGTGAACAGCACTCCCTCTTGGTTTTCAAAAATCTCCGCTCCATCTCTGGCAACGTGTCTCAGTCTTGGTGAATTTTTGTATGTGCTTTATCTCTCTTTTTTTGCTCCATCTTGCTTGCAGGTCTTACCATTTTATTAGTTTCTGCAGTGAATCAGCTTTGGGTTTTATAATCTCCTCTATTGTTTCTTTGTTTTCTATTTTACCAAATTTATGCTTTCTATTAATTTCATTGCATTTACTACTGTCGGGTTCATTCAGCTGAGTGTATAATTCAGCTACGGCATTTAAGATGATAAACACCCCAGTCATTACCACTTCTGACGCACCCTGCCTGTTTCTGTGTATTTTATTTTCAGTTACAGGCTTATTTTCTAAGTGGAGAAGCAGTTCGGGGTTGTGATAAAAAAGATGGGTCTGCCTCTTGGACGAGTTATTGAATCACTCTGTGCCTGAATTTCATTATCTGTAAGCTAATAGAATATCTGTAATATCATTATCTGAAGATGATAGTTCTTCTGTCTTAGGGTTGTTATGAGCATTAAACTGGCTAAAACGTGTAAGATGCATTAACCAGTGCCTGGTATCTAGTCACTGCTCAAGTAACATTAGCAATTATTATTCCATTATAACTATTTTATTGTCTGTGCTTTAGACGTTTTATCCTCATTTGCAAAAACATGAAACTCTGCTGTCTATTTGTTATTAATTTCAAATTAATAGCAGTGAGGTAAGAAAAGGTGGCCAATATGATAAAAATGCTTTGGTATTTGTTGGTATTTCCTTTGTGACCTTAATTATGTTGCACATATGCCTAAAAATTACATCTATTCTCTATGGGGCATAGGGTTTTTTGTTTGTTTTTTTCTAATATAGCCATTAGGTCACACTTGTTGTATTACTAAAATCTTAGATGTCTTTGCTAAACCTTTACCTACCTGATCCATCAACGACAGACAGTGATATGGTTAAAAACTGCTCTTTGCATTGATGCTTTTGTTTACTTCTCGTTCTCTTCTGTCAACATTTGCACTTTACATGCAAGACTTTGCTATTAGGTACATTGGCTTCCCTGGTGGCTCAGATGGTAAAGCGTCTGCCTGCAATGGGGGAGACCTGGGTTCAATCCCTGGGTCGGGAAGATCCCCTGGAGAAGGAAATGGCAACCCACTCCAGTATTCTTGCCTGGAAAATTCCAGGGATAGAGGAGCCTTAGAGGCTACAGTCCATGGCGTCTCCAAGAGTCGGACAGGACTGAGCGACTTTACTCACTCACTGTTAGGTACATACTATTTCAGAGTTATATTCTTAAGTGCATTTGTTCATTATTTAAGTTTTCACTATCCCCAGCAGTGCTTTTCGCTTCCAGCTCTGTGATGCCCAATATTGTTATGACTCACAAATTTGTTGTTTTTTGGTTCTGTTTTGGTTCTGGATAGTATATGTTTGGTTTCAGTTGTTTGATTCTTTACTTAACCTTTCTAAATCATTATACGTCTCTTGTATACAGAATATAGCACAAATTTTTATCCAGTTATGTTTGCCAGGACTACTGACACACTGGATTTATTTCTACCAGCTTATTTTCATGCTACTTTCCATACTTCTCTTTTCTTCTTATTTCCGCTTGCCTATCCCCTAGTGATAGTGATAGTGATGATTTTCATCATCATTTCTCTGTTATTTTCAATTCATTTGTAAGTTATATGTTCTACTTTTATTCTTTTAGGAGTTACTCTTAATACTCATGATGAATATTTGACTTAAAGCCAAATTTAGTCAGTATCCTTACTCTCTTTTCAACTGACACTAGGATTTCAAAATGCATTTTTAAATGCCTATTACCTTATATGTTATATTCTCCAGTGGTTACAACCTTGTTTACACATTCTCAAGTCAGTCATTATTGTTGTTGCTATTAGTTTACATTCAGTTCAGTTCAGTCGCTCAGTCATGTCTGACTCTTTGCGACCCCATGAATCGCAGCACGCCAGGCCTCCCTGTCCATCACCAACTCCCGGAGTTTACTCAAACTCATGCCATTGAGTTGGTGATGCCATCCAACCATCTTATCCTCTGCCGTCCCCTTCTCCTCCTGCCTTCAATCTTTTCCAGCATCAGGGTCTTTTCAAATGAGTCAGCTCTCCGCATCAAATGGCCAAAGTATTGGAGTTTCAGCTTCAGCATCAGTCCTTCCAATAAACACCCAGGACTGATCTCCTTTAGGATGGACTGGTTGGATCTCCTTGCAGTCCAAGGGACTCTCAAGAGTCTTCTCCAACACCACAGTTCAAAAGCATCAATTTTTCAGCGCTCAGCTTTCTTCACAGTCCAACTCTCACATCCATACCTGACCACTGGAAAAACCATAACCTTGATTAGACAGACCATTGTTGGCAAAGTATTGTCTCTGCTTTTTAATATGCTGTCTACGTTGGTCATAACTTTCTTTCCAAGAAGTAAGCGTCTTTTAATTTCATGGCTGCAATCACCATCTGCAGCGATTTTGGAGTCCAAAAAAATTAAGTCTGTCACTGTTCCCACTGTTTCCCCATCTATTTGCCATGAAGTGATGGGACCAGATGCCATGATCTTAGTTTTCTGAATGTTGAGCTTTAAGCCAACTTTTTCACTCTCCTCTTTCACTTTCATCAAGAGGCTCTTTAGTTCTTCACTTTCTGCCATAAGGATGGTGTCATCTGCATATCTGAGGTTATTGATATTTCTCCCGGCAATCTTGATTCCAGCTTGTGTTTCATCCAGTCCAGCATTTCTCATGATGTACTCTGCATACAAGTTAAATAAGCAGGGTGACAATATACAGCCCTGACTGTATATTATATGCATTAGTTTACATAGCTAGTGCTTTTTAAATTTAGCCACAATGTATATATCTGTTTGCTTTCTATTTATTCTTGCAATGTGGTCTTTCTTTCTAAGCATGGTTTTCTTCTTCCTCCTCTGTCCATGGGATTCTCCAGGCAAGAATACTGGAGTGGGTTGCCACGCCCTCCTCCAGGGGATCTTCCCAACCCAGCGATCAAACCTGCATGTCTTACATCTAACCTGCATTGGCAGGGGGTGTTCTTCACCACTAGTGCCTCCTGGGAAGCCCACTGTCAGGTCTAGTTACCCCAAAACCAAGAAATGACCATACACTGACACCCTTGGTCTGGAACCACGGGCTTTTCCTAAACTACTCAAGGGCACCAGGGCGCAGCGGCTGCTGCCCCAGCCATTCATCTTGTCAATTGACAGGGAGCCGAAAGGAACGTGACCACAGCCTCCCCACAAACACCTCAGACACGGGGATTCTCAGGCATGCAATATCGAACAACTGCTTTGATGTATTAAGAAATAAAAAAATTAGCTTGAAAATATCTCCAGGAAACCAAAAACTATAAACAATACATTAACAACGAAGCAAACAGAACTTCTAAAATTGAAAAACTCTACAACTGAGAAAATTACTCAAAAAGAATTTACGAGCAGATTAGACATAATAACTAAAGAGAACATTACTAAACTGAATGTTGATGCTGGTCAGAAGAAATTACCTAGAATGTAGCACAGAAGGCAAGAAATACAGAAAAGAGGATAAAATCATAGAAGGAAGAATTAAGAGGGCCTTATATACATTTATTGAGAGTCTGGAGAAGATAAGTAAATAAAAAACCATATTTAAAAGAGACAAATCCACAGATTTAAGAAGCTCATCAAAGTCAAAGCAGGAAAAAAGAAAATCCAGCTTTAGACACATCAAAGAAAATGAAAACAAAACAAATTTCTGAAAAGCCCTAAAAGAATATAAATTATTTTAAAATTCGAAGAGAAAGATCTTAAAAGCAGCCAGAGGGGGAGAAAATGAATTACCTTGGAAAGAGGTATAGTCGGGCTTTCCCAATAACTCAGCAGGTAAAGAATCCACCTAAAATGCAGGAGACACAGAAGACATGGGTTCAGTCCCTGGGTTGGGAAGATCCCCTGGAGAAGGAAATGGTAACCCACTCCAGTCTTCTTGCCAGGGAAATTCCATGGACAAAGGAGACTGGCGGGCTAACAGTCCATGGGGTCGCAAAGGCGTTGGACATGACTGAGCCACAGCAGCAGAAAGAATTACACTTAGTTAATTCCTAAGTCTTCAACAGCAACAAAGGAAGCTGAAAGGATGAGATTTTTCCAGGTGTTGCATGCTTAGTCACTAAGTCGAATCCAACTCTTTGTACCCAACGCACTGTAGTCTGCCAGGCTCCTCTGTCCATGGGATTCTCCAGGCAAGAATACTGGAGTGGGTTACCATTGAAAGTGAAAGTGAAGTCGTTCAGTCATGTCTGACTCTTTGCGACCCCATGGACTATAGCCTACCAGGTTCTACTGTCCATGGGATTTTCCAGGCAAGAATACTGGAGTGGGTTGCCATTTTCTTCTCCAGGAGATCTTCTTGACCCAGGGATTGAACCCAGGTCTCCCGCATTGTAGGCAGACACTTTACCATCTGATCCACCAGGGAAGTCCAACCAGGGTTGCCATTAAGAGACCATAATTATCCACCTAGAATTATTTCAGGAAGGAGGGCAAATAAAGACATTTTCAGACAAACAAAACAGAATTTGCCACCAGCAGAAACTCACTACAGGAAATCCTGAAGGATATACATTTGACAGGAAAATGACCCTATATGAAATGCCAGAGATGAGAAAGGAAAGAATAGCAAAGGAAACCATAAATGTTTGGCTAAATCTAACACTGACTGTATAAACCAATAATAATGACGTCTTTGGGGATTCAAAAAATGATAACAACGTCACTAGCATAATCTCTGTGAAGGGAAATTTGGCAATATCTATCAAAATTACAAATGTATGTACCCTTTGATTTAGCAACTCCACCGTGAATTCTAGGAATTTATTTGAAAGTTACATAGTTCTCAAGATTAGTCATCCCAAATGTTTTGATTGCACATGAGAATATTTCAGAAAATATGTGCACACTTTGTAGAACTAGGAGAATTCTGAAATTATGTGATTCTTTCCAAATTCTTTGATTCTTACTGGTTCTGTGTTTATACCCACTGGATTTAGAGCAACTTCCATTTCTAAATGCTTTATAATTGAATCACAATTTAAATGCATTCAGAAGATCATGTTATTTAGCAATTCCATGATAGTTGATCTATGAAGTAGTAAATCTTTTTAATATTGTAAACGAACTAGCCCCTAATTTATGACTCTTAACTGAAGAAAATTTTCCTGTTGACGTGGACTACATTTCAAAAGCTTTTAGCTTCTTTTTTTGGCTGAAATGAATTTTCCCTAAAAGCAGTTTAATCAATGGTGATTATGCTTACAAACAATCTCAGATAAGCTTATATAACCCACAATGAGCTGAAAGTAGTAAAAAGCAACACTTACTATGGCTAGAAATAGAAAATGCATGAGAAGAATTAGAAATATTTTTCTTCAATGTTGGTGCCTCAGGAAAAGTAAAGAAAAAACAGTGTAGACACAATTAGATGGGAAGACAGAGTCCTTTGTGAAACTCCGGGGCCTCTCAAGGGCTTTAGAAGTTTGTGGGGAAATTATAAAATGTATGACTTCCCTTTTCCTTGGCACAATGTCTAACAGCATAACATTTTTGCTTTGAGTCATGGTTATCGTCATTGATGGTGCCCAAATGGAGGCTGAGAAAGAAGGAGAGGAGGGCTAACCGTTTCTAAAGGAGCCAAGCAAGAACTGAGAGACTGGGGCCAAGAGGGGGAAAGAGAATGAGTCTGTTACCAAGAAAGCAATTGCCTGAGACTAAGTAAATGGAATTGTAAATGGTAAAAAAAAGAAAACAAAAGAAAGGAAGAAAAGTAGACAGGGATAGGTTTGTCCCCTAGGGATTATCACAATCCCCGGCCCTCATGTAAATTCAACAAATATTTACTGCGCAGAGCAGACCTGGAACTGAACGGGAGAGGAGAGTTTGGGGGTCAATGTTAGTTACCCCTATTGACCACCAGGTGGCATCATCATCTCATGACCTCTCTGGTGTCGCAGGTAAAACCTAGGGGGCAGGAAAGGGAGGCGTCAGTGTACAAACACTGGATTCGTGTGCGTGAATGTTCATCACCAAGTTCAGAAGTGGGTAAGAACCTGTACGAATGTTCTCAAATCAGGTGAAGTGTGCTGGAGTAGTCTTACTGCTGAAATTTGGGCCCCGAACGCCCTATAAATTTTAACCTAAACTCATTTTGTTCAAAAATTTGTCCCCCGCCCCAAACTACTACATTTGTACATTTCTAACCATTAATATCAAGCTTAAAACACATGGAATGGGTGACTGAGCAGCAGCTTTGATGATCCATATTCAGAAAGAACCACTGCTGCAAGATGCTACCTTTTTAGTGGCAGCTGTGAACTGACCTATTTCCCCAAAATACAATTATTCCAAGCTCCATTATTTCAGGCTGATTCATATATGAATATTCCTCTGGGTATTACTAAAATAAAAATCAAGTGAAACAGATTAAAAACTATATTTAATGGTCCCTAAAGAAACACTTCAAAAAAAAAAAAATCTGCCCATGCTAGAGAATGATACCAAAGTAGTTTAAAAGTTTCAAGCAAGTAAAGTAGAAAGAAAAACAAAATGTTCTTGTAATACATTAATGAAGATTTGGATAAATCCTGAAAAGAAGATAGAAAACATAACTGAGAGATATGTCTTTTCTCCCTCGGCCCTTTTTTTGACTACACCATGTGGCATGTAGGATCTTAGTTCCCCAGTTGGGGATAGAACCTGTACCCCCTGCATTGGAAGGGGGAAATCTTAACCACTGAATTGCCAGGAAAGTCCCCCACCTTTATCTCTTTTTTTCCCCCATTTACCTAAGCAATGACTGCTGAGTTTTCCAAATTTGCTGGCATATTGAGTGCAGCACCTTCACAGCATCATCTTTTAGGATTTGAAATAGCTCAGCTGGAATTCCATCACCTCCACTAGCTTTGCTCCTAGTGATGCTTCCTAAGGCCCACTTGACTTTGCATTCCAGGATGTCTGGCTCTAGGTGAGTGATCACACCATCATGGTTATCTGGGTCATTAAGATCTTTTTTGTATAGTTCTTCTGTGTATTCTTGCCACCTCTTCTTAATATCTTCTGCTTCTGTTAGGTCCATACCACTTCTGTCCTTTATTGTGCCCATCTTTGCATGAAATTCTCCCTTGGTATCTCTAATTTTCTTGAAGAGATTTCTAGTCTTTCCCATTCTATTGTTTTCCTCTATTTCTTTGCATTGATCATTTAGGAAGACTTTCTTATCTCTCCTTGCTATTCTTTGGAACTCTGCATTCAGATGGGTATATCTTTCCTATTCTTCTTTGCCTTTTGCTTTTCTTCTTTTCTCAGCTATTTGTAAGGCCTCCTCAGACAACCATTTTGCCTTTTTGCATTTCTTTTTCTTCAGGATAGTTTTGATCACTGCCTCCTGTACAATGTTATGAACCTCTGTCCATAGTTCTTCAGGCACTCTATCAGATCTAATCCCTTGAATCTATTTGTCACTTCCACTGTATAATTGTAAGGGATTTAAGTCATATCTGAATGGTCTAGTGGTTTTCCCTACTTTATTCAATTTAAGTCTGACTTTGGCAATAAGGAGTTCATGATCTGAGCCACAGTCAGCTCCTGGTCTTGTTTTTGCTGACTGTATAGAGCTTCTCTATTTTGGGCTGCAAAGAATATAATCAATCTGATTTTGGTAATGACCATTTGGTGACATCCATGTGTAGAGTCATCTCTTGTGTTGCTGGAAGAGGTTGTTTGCTATAACCAGTATGTTCTCTTGGTAAAACTCTGGTAGCTTTTGCCCTGCTTAATTTTGTACTCCAAAGCTAAATTTACTTGTTACTCTAGGTATCTCTTGACTTCCCACTTTTGCATTCCAGTCCTCTATAATGAAAAGGACATCTTTTTTTTTTTTTTTTGGTGTTAGTTCTAGAAGGTCTTGTCTTCATAGAACCATTCAACTTAAGCTTCTTCAGCATTAGTGGTTGGGGCATAGACTTGGATTACTGTGATATTGAATGGTTTGCCTTAGAAACAAGCAACTATCAGTCTGTCATTTTTGAGACTGCACCCAAGTACTGCACTTTGGACTCTTTTTTGTTGACTATAAGGGCTACTCCATTTCTTCTAAGGGATTCTTGTCCACAGTAGTAGACATAACGGTCATCTGAATTAAACTTGGTCCATTTTAGTTCACTGATTCCTAAAATGTGGATGTTCACTCTTGCCATCTCCTGTTTGACCACTGCTAATTTACCTTGATTAGTGGACCTAACATTTCAGGTTCCTATGCAATACTGTTCTTTACGTCCATCACTGGTCACATTCACAACTGGATGTTGTGTTCACTTTGGCTCAGCCTCTTCATGGGCTTCCCTTGTAGCTCAGTCAGTAAAGAATCTGCCTGCAATGCAGGAGACCCGGGTTCGATTCCTGAGTCAGGAAGATTCCCTGGAGAAGGAAATGGCAACCCACTCCAGTATTCTTGCCTGGAGAATCCCATAGACAGAGGAACCTGGCAGGCTACAGTCCATGGGGCCACAAGAGTCGGACATGACTGAGCGACTAAACCACCACCACCTCCAGCCTCTTCATTCTTTCTGGAGTTATTTCTCCACTCTTCTCCATTTGCATATTGGGCACCTACCACCCCAGGGAGTTCATCTCTCAGTGTCCTATCTTTTTCCCTTTTCATATTGTTCACGAGGTTCTCAAGGCAAGAATACTGAAGTGGTTTGCCATTCCCTTCTCCAGTGGACCACATTTTGTCAGAACTCTCCACCATGACCCATCTGTCTTGGGTGGCCCTACTCAGCATGGCCCATTGATTGATAGAGTTAGACAAGGCTGTGATCCATGTGATCAGTTTGGTTGCTTATCTGTGATTGTGGTTTTCATTCTGTCTGCCCTCTGATGGATGAGGATAAGAGGCCTGTAGAAGCTTCCTGATGGGAGGGACTGGCTGTGGGAGAACCTGGGTCTTGCTCCGGTGGGCGGAGCCATGCTCAGTAAATCTTTAATCCAATTTTCTGTTGATGGGTGGGGCTGTGTTCCCTGAGGAACCTGGTAGCCTTTGCCCTGCTTCATTTTGTACTCCAGGGCCAAAGCTGCGTGTTACTCCAGGTATCTCTTGACTTCCTACTTTTGCATCCCTGTCCTCTATGATGAAAAGAACATCTTTTCATCACCTGAAGCCTCACTATGGAAGGGGTAATGGCGACCACTTTCAAAAGGACTTATGCCAGCAGATCCAGGACTGTTGTATTCAGTGCTGCTGACCCCGATGCAGGCCACTGCTGACCCATGCCTCCATCAGAGACTCCTGGACACTCACGGGCATGTCCTGCTCAGTCTCCTGTGAGGTCACTGCTCCTTCCTCCTGGGTCCCGGTGCACACAAGCTTTTGTTTGTGCCCTCCAAGAGTCTGTTTCCCCAGTCCTGTGGAAGTTCTGCCATCAAGTCCCACTGGCCTTCAAAGTCAAATTCCCTGGGGGTTCTCAGTCCCTCTGCCAGATCTCCAGGTTGGGAAATCTGTTGTGGGCCCTAGAACTTTCCCAACAGTGTGAGAACTTCTTCGGTATAAATCTTCCCCAGTCTCTGGCTCATCTGCGCAGTGGCTTTATGGCGGAAATAATGGTGACCTCCTCCAAGAGGTTTTATGCCACACACGGGGCCTCTGAGGTCTAATGCAGCCAGAGCTCCTATCGGTGAGGCAGGCAACTGCTGCCCTGCACCCCCGCAGGAGACACTCAGACGCTCAAAGGCACGTCTGGCTCAGTCTCTTCTGGGGTTCCTGGGTCCTAGTGCACACAGGTTTTGGGTGAGTCCTCTGAGCACTTCTGGTGGGTATGGAATTTGCTTCTAAACATGATTTCACCCTCCTACCATCTTGTTGGGTCTTCTCCTTTGCCCTTGGACACAGTCCTTCCACAGGACTGGAAAAGGTCAGTTTTCATTCCAATCCCCAAAAGAGGTAATGCCAAAGAATGTTCAAACTACCATACAATTCTACTCATCTCACACACTAGCAAAGTAATGCTCAAAATTCTCCAAGCTAGGCTTCAAAGTACGAAAACTGAGAACTTCCAGATGTTCAAGCTGGATTTAGAAAAGGCAGAGGAATCAGAGATCAAATTGCCAACATCCATTGGATCATCGAAAAAGTAAGAGAATTCCAGAATCATCTACCTCTGCTTCTTTGACTACGCCAAAGCCTTTGACTGTGTGGATCACAGTCACAAAAAAACTGTGGAAAATTCTTCAAGAGATGGGAATACCAGACTACCTTACCTGCCTCCTGAGAAATTTGTATTCAGGTCAAAAAGCAACAGTTAGAACCGGACAGACTGGTTCAAAATTGGGAAAGGAGTACATTAAGGCTGTATATTGTCACTTCGCTTATTTAACTTAGATGCAGAGTACATCATGCGAAATGCCGGGTTGGATGAAGCTCAAGCTGGAATCAAGATTGCAGGGAGAAATATCAACAACTTCATATATGCAGATAACACCACTTTTATGCCAGAAAGTGGAACTAAAAAGCCTCTGAATGAGAGTGAAAGAGGAGAGTGAAAATGCTGGCTTAAAACTCATGTTCAAAAAATGAAGTTCATGACATCTGGTCCCATCACTTCATGGCAAATAGATGGGGAAACAATAGAAACAGTGACATATGTAGGCTCCAAAATCACTGCAGATGGTGACTGCCGCCATGAAATTAAAAGACGTTGGCCCCTGAGAAGAAAAGCTATGACCAACCTAAGTAGCATATTAAGAAGCAGAGACATTACTTTGCCAAAAAAGGTCTGTAGAGCCAAAGCTATGGTTTTCCTAATAGCCATATACGGATGTGAGAGTTGGACTATAAAGAAAGCTGAGCAGTGAAGAATTTATGCTTTTGAACTGTGGTGTTGGAGAAGACTCTTGAGAGTCCCTTGGACTGTAAGAAGACCAAACCAGTCAATCCTAAAGGAAATCAGTCTTGAATATTCATTGGAAGGACTGAAGCTGAAGCTGAAGCTCCAATACTTTGGCCACTTGATGCAAAAAGCTGATTCACTAGAAAAGACCCTGATGTTGGGAAAGATTGAAGGCAGGAGGAGAAGGGAACGACAGAGGGTTAGATGGTTGGATGACATCACTGACCCGATGGACATGAGTTTGAGCAAACTCTGGGAGATGGGGAAGGACAGAGAAGCCTGGCGTGCTGCAGTCCATGGGGTCGCAAAGAATTGGACATGACTGAGCAACTGAACTGAAGTGTTGACTACTGGATCACTTTCCATGAATCTTCCTTCCTACGTGTGCACACAGAAGATTCAGTTCCCGGTCTCCTTCTGCACTCACTGGCTGGCAATCCATCCTTCAGCAAAGCTCGTTGATTTCCCGGGGAAAAGCTGCAAAGTTTCAGCCCTCACAGAGACTTCCCTTCCCCTACCAAGTCTCACTCCTTTATCTGCTGAAGGCCTACCCTTGGGGGTCTGTGGACCTTGAACTGCCCCAAGAAGGAGAGTGAAGTGAGGTTCCATTTCCTTTTCTTTACTATGCAGGATTTCACATACCAATTCACGTAACATTTGTGGAAGAGGTCTTAGGAATATTTATGCAAGGCTCCCCAGGAAAGCATTTGACTGCCATGGACTTGAGTCATGGATTCCTGACACTTTCCAAGGAGTGCCTCTGATCCTTGACCATTTGCAACAGTGATGCAGGGCTGTGGTGTCCTTGAAGTTTTTTAAAGAGGCCTAGGATGAATGAGGGGAGAAGGAAATGGCAACCCACTCCAGTGTTCTTGCCTGGAGAATCCCAGGGATGGGGTCGCACAGAGTTGGACACGACTGAAGTGACTTAGCAGTAGCAGTAGCAGGATGAATGAGGGATACGTGCACCCAAATTATTATCCTCAGTTCTACAGGTTAATGTGGATAAGATATGAGGAGATCAAAACCACAGTGAGATCTCTAACCTCGTGCTTGTTAGAACTGCCATCACCAAGAAGCCAAGAGATAGCAGATGCTGGTGAGGATGAAGAGAAATGGTAACCCTTATGCCCTGTTGGAAAGGCTGGAAAATGGTGCAGTCAGTATGGAAAACAGTACAAATCTCTTCAAAACGTTCAAAATAGAAGCACCACATAATTCAGCAATTCCACGTCTCAGGATATATCTGAAAAAATGAAGACATTATGTCGAAGAGATATCTGTACCCCATGTTCATTGCAGCACTATCTGTAAGTGTCCAGTGACAGATGAACAGATAAAGAAGTTGTGGCATATATATGTGTGTGTGTGTGTGTGTGTGTGTGTGTCTGTGTATAAATATATATGTTGTTGCTAAGTCGTGTCTGACTCTTCGCAGCCCCACAGACTGCAGAAAGCCGGGTTCCTCTGTCCTTCACTATTTCCTGTGTGTGCATGCGTGCTTAGTCGCTTCAGGCGTGTCCGACTCTCTGGGACCCCATGGACCATAGCCCGGTCAGGCTCCTCTGTCCATGGGATTCTCCAGGCAAGAATACAGGAGTGGGTGGCCATTTCCTTCTCCAACTATCTCCTGGAATTTGCTCAAATTCATGTCCATTGAGTTGGTGATGCTATCCAACTATCTCCTATGTATATGTACACATATATGCATACACACATACATACATATACAAAGGGGTTTCCCAGGTGGCGCTAGTGGTAAAGAACCCGCCTGCCAATGATGTAAGAGACGCGGGTTCGACCCCTGGGTGGGGAAGATCCCCTGGAGAAGGAAATTGCTACCCACTCCCGTATCACACCTGGAGAATCCCATGGACAGAGGAGCCTGGTGGGTTACACAGTCCAGAGGGTCGCAAAGAGTCAGACATGAGTGAGTGACTGAGCACACACACAGAAAAAAACTGGGAGGAAGGAATACACACATGTCTCCACATTTATGCACACGTCTGTTATCTCCACCTTCACTGAAAAAGAAAGAAGCAAGCTGGGAGGAAACAGCAGATTCAGAAAAAGCAGTCAGACTCTCCCGTCTTCTTTCCACAGGGCAGAATGCAGAGATGAAGAGTGTCACTCCACCTCGTGAGTGACAGTGTTTTTTCCTTTACAGATCTTTTTTCTGGCCATGGCACACAGCATGCAGGATCTTAGATCCCCCACCAGCCCCCTGCAAAGGACACGCCGAGTCCTAACCAGTGACCACCAGGGAAGTGCCCTCTTTCCAGTTCCACAGCAGGTCTTTTTAGCTGCACCTGTATGGTCCTGCCCACCCACCCCTTCCTGGATACTGTCAGAGACTTACAGCCAGGGGAGTGTCTGATTTTTACTGATGCCAGAGCAGCAAAGGCATTCACACCCCAGGAATGCTTGCACAGAGCCAAGAACAGGGCTTAATCAAATAGGTGGAAGATTGCTTCACCCATTTGTAAGGAGAGTCTCCCAGCTTGCACCTTGGACTTTTCAAAAGAGGCCAAGAGTGCTCTCTGGTAAAAAGAAAAGCCCCCTTTCTCAACACATGTTTTGCTGTCACTTGTCAACACACTTTTTTTTTTTATTTTGCATTGAGAAACCAGAGCAAAACATAGGTGTGAACTTTGTAGCTATTTAACTCAAAAACCAAAGACCAGCCAGATGGTTCAGAAGCCAACAGTGGTTGGATGACCACGACTTTTAGCTATGTGTTTGCAAACACACATGTATGTTACGTTGTGTACATTCACATAGAAAGTCACTGTAGCACATACAACCTTTCTACGTTCAATGATAATCAATACTGGCCCTATGATACATTTTTCTGCCTTCACAGAGTTAAATGGAAATCCACCAAGGGATTTAGCTAATAGGTGGCTCCAGTGAATATATTTAAGTCAAGAAATTCTCAATATGAGATTTCTCTGGGCATGGAGCCCAAATTAGTCTTATGGAGCTCAATCTCTCATATTTATTTTCAAGTAAATTCTTTATAAATTATCATTCTATTATCCATGATATAAACTTTGAAAGGTCAATATATAAGAGAGAAAAAAGCAGAAGGCTGTGCAACTTACAATCACAATGGCAGAAAAATGGAGTTTTCATGCCAGTTACAATATAAGAGCCAGAAGAGCAGGAGGATTTTCTGGGCTTTATGGCAGCTCAGAGTCCATCTGTTTCATCTGCTATTTGGCTGTCTGAACGGTTGGACTTTATTTCCTCTACATCATCCTGAACTTTTAAGAACAAACAAAAACTTTTAGCCAAGGATTGGGCACAGATGTGTTGCATTACATATTTAAATAGGCTTTACATGCACCTCCTCTATAAATCTTAGATAATTTACTGTATGTGGGCTCCAGAAGCCTATTTCTCTGAGTCTTTAACCTGCCAGTTCAGTGTCCAGCACAAAACAGCTATTTAAGGCAAATATTGTTTATTAACACATATACATGGAATCTGGAAAGTTGGTACGGATGAACGAACCTATCTGTAGGGCTTCAGCGGACATAGAGGACATAGAGGACAGACTGCAGACGAGGGGTCGGGGCGGGAAGAAGAGGGTGGGATGAATGGAGAGAGTAGCGTTGAAACATATACACTATCGCATGTAAAATTAGAGAGCCAGGGAAATTTACCGTATGACGCAAGGAGCTCAAACCTGGGGCTCGTGACAACCTAGAGGGGTGGGAGGAGGGAGGGATGTTCAAGAGGGAGGGGACATATGTATTCCTATGGCTGATTCATGTGGATGTATGGCAGAAACTAACACAATATTGTAAAGCAATTATCCTCCAAATAAAAATAAATAAAATTTTAAAATAAAGAATACTGGATATTTGAAAGTCACAATCGGGCCACATAAACTGCAAAAGCAAGCAAAAGTATTTAGAAATAGTTCTTATTTAAAGATTTTTGTCCAGTGTTTTTAAAAGTTCTAATTATTCTTGTTTGTACTAAAAACATTACTTCACGGGGTTTGATTGTATCACACAGTAAACGCTGTTACATAGGAAATATACAATATTTAAAAGTTGTCCATAGGACATGTATTTCATGGCAATCATAGAGTACTAGCCCATGTTGCACGAACTGTGTTAAATTTCTATCAAGGTGGAATCATAGATCTGGAAGAAATCTCAAGTTAGCAAACGGTTCAGCCTGCTCCCATGCAGGTGGACCAACCAATCTCCTATAAGAGGCGATGGCTGTCTCTGCACATTTAGAGATCTCTCCATAAAGCATCCTCTGAAGGCCAGGGGAAGGGAGACTCCTACAGGGCAGCCGATGGCCCACTGTTGGCTTCAAGGCTGTTGAGTAGGTTGGACAGACACAGTCTCATTGGAGGAAGCCTGTCCTTGTTCCTTTTGTGGGAGAGTTTTTGCCTCATCCTAAACATCCTGGGGTCACTGCCTGGAACCTAGCTTTACTGAATGGGGGAAACCAGGTCTGGCCCAGTGGACCAAGCTGTCCAAAGTAAGGTGCCAACTAGGGAATCAGGGCAACTGCCACACTAGACTACAGCATCTAAGAATGAATGAGGTCGTCTGTGGAGGTGTGTGCCTCTGAGGTCCTCTTACAGTCTGGGTTAGAAGGCCGTGGCGGCAGACACGGCATCAGGCAGAGACAGCAGAAGCGCATGGACCACAGCAGTGGGCACGCCTCCCGGACAGAACTGCTGTTGGGTGAACCGAGTTAGCAGGCCGAGAGCACCTAGAGGCCCGTCTACAGAACACAGAGACACCCTCTCATCGTGCCGACTGTGTTAGAACCTGTGGGATTCTAACTCACGGAGGTGACTCAGTGAACATGGAGAGGTTAATGCCATTGACAGAAATTCTCACATTTTCCGAAGGAAGGGGGGTACACGGGAGCACGTGGAGAAGCACCAGGTTTGGTCAGAGCAGAAGCAGGAGTGGGGAGTCTGCAGGCCACAACCTTTACTGGGGCTTCCCTGGGAAAGGCAAGGTTTAGGGTTGGCTTGACTAATTCTAGCATGGCTTCAAAGCATAGGGGCTGTCCCTGGTGGTCTGGTATGCAGCCCTGGATTGATACAGAGCTGGGGAAATACTGGCTTGGTGTGTGAGTTAAATAAAGGAGGCGGTCGGGGATATGCATTTGGGACTGGGCGGGGGGTTTGTGGCATGAATTTCACACCCCCCCAAAAAAGTTGGATCACAGTGGAGATGGAAACAATTCTGGCTGTTCGTCTGGCTCTGGGATGGCTGAATGCCAAGTGGACAAACACAGAATCTAAGCGAACACAATCACAACACTTTAATGTACCTCATTGTTTTGCCCTTTGGGAACCTCTGTTTTTATATTTACTTATTTATTTGGCTGCACTGGGTCTTCGTTGCAGCATGCGGGATCTAGTTCCCTGACCAGGGGCCGAACTTGGGCCCCTTGAACTGGGAGCCTAGAGGCTTAGCCACTGGACCACCAGGGAAGTCCGTTTGGGAACTTCTTTACTTTCTGGGCCTACGAGGTGATCCAGACACCTCTTGTATTTTCCCTGCTCTAACCCTAGAAGCAGCAGCCTCTTCAAGGATCCCTGGTTGCTTTTATTGGAACATGGTGTTGGAAACCAAGCGGCAAATGCTGGTCCTCAGTACTGCGTCAATGCCACTGAGATGCCATTGTTTCCAGGTCCTCTGATGAGACAAGCCAGGAAATACATGTGTGTGCATAAACCCAAGGATATACATGCATACTTCTTTTTTTTTTTTTTTAATATTTATTCGGCTGTGTCGGATCTTGGCTGTGTTGGAGAATATTCCGTCGTGATGCATGGATTCCCTAGTTGTGACGTGTGGGCTCGGGAGTTGCGGTGCCCAGGCTCCAGAGCACGTGGGTTTCAGTAGTCACGGTACACACGTTTAGTTGCTCTGCGGCCTGTGGCATCCTAGCTTCCCAAACAGGGATCAAACCGTGCATTGCAAGGCAGATTCCTAACCACTGGGCCACCAGAGAAGTCCCACACGCATATTTCTAATTATCTGTATCTACCTATCATCTCTCTGCCTATATTAAACTAAACATGAATTCATACTGACGCCTCCAACACTATTTTAGAACAACGGGGCTCATTCTAGATTTCCCCCTTGCTTATCTGTAACTTCTTTTTTTTTCTTTGACAATGAGAAACCTGGCTCAGGTCTACCCAAAGCACCGCTGATAATAATGAATCAATTTTGAATGAAGACAGAAAATAAAGAAGCAACGTGCTCTTCATAACAACTGTCCATGCTAACCACCACTCTGCTGTGACGTGGTGGAGAACGTGGGTCCTGGGGTCAGCCCCCGGGGTGTGAGTTCCAGCTTCATCACTTAAGAGCTGTATTGTCGGTGGACAAACCAGTTAAGCGATCCATGTCTCAGCTTCCTCCCCTCTCAAAAGGATTCATAAAATGACATAGCTCACAGGGTTGATGGAAGAGAAAAGCAGCTAATAGAAGAAAAACGCTTAGGATAGAACCTGGCTCATGATACGTGCTCAGTAATTAACTTTTTAAAAAAAGTATACACCAGAAGATTTATTTGACCAAAATCTCCAATAGCCAAGAGTGACCTGACGACTTTCAATTTTGAGCATTTTGTAAATACAATTCGTAAATCAATCTAATACAAAAAAAAAAGTCACTTCAGTATGGAAAATTTTCAGCGGTTTAATATTTGTTCGAGATGAATCAATGCATTCCTCTGCAGCAAACTCTTTAACCATAACTTCTCCAAATTACACATCATTCCTTTAGCATGCTGTCATGATATCTACTTTCAATCCTCTTTTATCATTATTACTGTTTTCCACTGGACTTATTTCCTTTTCGCTGAGAAAGTTGATTTTTTTTTTTTATTTGAAGTCTGATCTTCCTTCAGGTCTGAAGTTTTTATTTTATTATGTGCTAGTCCATCACTTTAATATTCCCAATGAGAAAGCAGCACATGGGTATTAGTATGCAACCTTGACATTTCAGGAATATTTTAAATCTCTGCACTGGCAGTTTCTTTAAAAATGTAAAAAATATCTGAAATATTTAGCTTTTGCAAAGATATAAAAGACATGTCTTGAATTTATCATTCAGATATATCTTATTTGAGCATTATAGCTGCTCTGTAGATTGCCCGTACTTTTTCTTCTAAAGTTCACGGCTATTGGTTCATAATTAGTCTTGTACAGTCAGGTGAGATCAAAATATTATAGAACTGGAGACAACATGCAAAGTCGATCACAGCAATACTTACAAAACTCACTTAGTCTAAGGAGTAACCTGGATGGAACTTATTCAAGAGAAGCTCAGGATTCCTGTTAAACACACAGATTCCCCTACCCGCTTCTCCAGGACAGTCTTATGCAATAGCCCTGAGCCTGCAAATCGGAATTTACATTTGGAAACACTTATTTTAATCCAAGATCCTGATTTTATAAGGAAACTGAGTCCCAGGGAAGAAGTTCCCTCGGCCCCACCTCCATCCACCCACCCAGCGTTTGGGAAGCGCCGCCTCCTATTTAGGGCTCTGTTGAAAGTTTGGGGACAGTGTGTTGCTGCTACGCATGGCCGGTGGAGTTGCACCTGGGTACGGACTTTCAGACAGATGGTTTGGCAATACATGTCAAAATACTAAATGTGCTTTATCTTTTGATCCTATGATTCCAGATGAAAACGGAATTTCTGAAATTGTCACTCAGACCACTTGCATCAGAAGCAGCTGTTGAGGTTGTGGATTTCATCATCTCGTGTCAATCGACTGAGTCATAACCTCTGGAAGTGGGACCCAGTAGTCTGCATTTTTAACAAGGTTACCAAGAGGTGAACAAGTCACCGAAGCTGGGAGAAATGCTGCCCTTACAGGCGTGAGGGTCAGAGTCCTGGGGGAGCAGGGGTGTGATGCGGGCATCCACAGAGGGGCAGTTGCCCCCACCCCCGGTACGGGACAGGGAACATCAGAGGCCCAGGAGGGTAAGAGAAGTGTGTGCTTGCATGGGGAGGAAGACGGGCAACGCGAAAATGCTGTCCTCAGGGGGCGGCCACCCACCTGGTGTGGAAGCCCACCGAGCCGAAAGGCATCTGGGAGGGGGTGGGCCAGGCATGAGGCATGCAGGCCGCCTGGGGGCGGGGTGGTACCATCAGGGAAGGCGCCTCTGCAGCCTCGTCGGTTACACTCTTGGGTGTTGATTACATACATAAATACAGTGAGGACAGGAGAGTCGGTTTTCTCCCAGGTTGAGAAGGGAGTGAACAAACACGAAAAGGAAAGAAGACTGGAGTGAATGCTGTGATGCTGGCTGTGACGTGAAGGAATTCCTGTGACCGAGAAAGAGATGGGCATGTAAATATGTTTACTAGGAGGGCTGGGGTGGCTCCCCGACAGCGATGAGTTCACCTAAGTGCCCAAATGCCAGTTTATAAATACTGTTCCTTGCCCACAAAAAGGAACTGGGTGGGGTCCCTGGAGAAATAGCGGAGTTGGGCGCTGGGGCTGAGAAAGGATGAAAGGAGCCTGGAAAGTCTTCTTGTGCCAGAAAACAAGGAAGTGCCCAAAGATGGAGCTACGTCAGAGGACACAGGAAACAGACGGCAGGAGCTCCCGTCCTCGGCCAAATCTAAGACAATTTGAGCATTAAAAAAAAAAAGATGGCGTAGTTGCCAGGAGCTCAGGGGAAGGGAGCATGGGTACAGAGTCTGAGGAAGATGGGGGTCCTGGAGATGGACGGTGTTGATGGCTGCAGAACAGTGTGAACAGTTCTGAGGGCCCCTGAACTGTACATTTAAAAATGACTAAAATAGCAAGTGTTGTATTTATTTTGGCATAAACATGATGGAATGGAGTATAACACACAGAATAAAAAATAATCCATAGGTCCCTAATGATCAAAATTTAAAAAAAAATGACAATAATAAGGGCAAAAAGAGATAGGGAAAGGTCTTCACATAAAATGCTGGCTGAGGGACTTTCTTGGTGGTCCAGTGGTTAAGAATCTGCCTTGCAATTTAGGGGACGCAGGTTCGAGCCCAAGTCGGGGCAACTCACCCCTCAACTAGAGAGGCCATTTGCCACAAACACTGTGCCCGAGCACTCTAGAACCCGTGCTCTGCAACTAGAGAAAAGCCTGTGCACCACAACAAAGAGCCAGTGCGAACATTTAAAAAATAAAATGAAAACAGAGCCAGATTTTAAAAGCTGGCTGATAAATGGAAGGGAAACACACCCCATTTTGGAACCATCAATGTAATAACTGATGTATGTAAGCACGGAAAAAAGAAAGCTGAGCGCCGAAGAATTGATGCTTTTGAACTGTGGTGTTGGAGAAGACTCTTGAGAGTCCCTTGGACTGCAAAGAGATCCAACCAGTCCATCCTAAAGGAGATCAGTCCTGGGTGTTCATTGGAAGGACTGAAGCTGAAACTCCAGTACTTTGGCCACCTCACGCAAAGAACTGACCCACTGGAAGAGACCCTGATGCTGGGAAAGATTGAAGGCAGGAAGAGAAGGGGATGACAGAGGATGAGATGGTTGGATGGCATCACTGACTCAAAGGACATGAGTTTGGGTGGACTCCTGGAGTTGGTGATGGACAGGGAGGCCTGGCGTGCCGCAGTCCATGTGGTTCCAAAGAGTCGGACATGACTGAGCGACTGAACTGAACTGACTGAAGCGTGGATCTTGGATAAATGCCAAATCTAGCGGGTGAGTGGTTTGTTTGGGAAAAGGATATGCATGTAGTCTCCAAGTATCACCTCACAGATGGTTACGAGTTACCGAGAAGAGGCCTTTACACAGGTATCATGTCCACACCTGTCAGACACCACCCTGGGTGACTGGGTCGTGCACGGGGACGTCAGAGGTCTCCTGATGTGATGAGGTGGGAAGTATGAACCTAACCGTGGCGTTTTCTTGACAAAACTTTTCATCTTGAAGAAGTCATCAAAAACCAGACTGGGGGATATTCTGCAAAACTGCTAGCCTTGACTCTTTGTCACTGTCACGGAAGAATTTTTAAAGGATAAAAACTCTTTGTCACTGTCATGGAAGAATTTTTAAAGAATAAAAAAGAATAAATAACCTGGCGGTCCAGTGGTTAGTCTTAACCACTCCCCTGATCCCTGAGCTAAGATCCCATGTGCCTTGGGGCCAAAAACCCAGAACATAAACAACAGAGACCATGTTGTAACAAATTCAATAAAGTCTTTAAAAATGGTCCACATCAAAAAAAAAAAAAACTCTAAAAAAAAAGAAAAAGCCGAAGGATGTTCAAGATTAAAGGAAATGAAAGAGACAGGACAATTCAGTGCTACACGACGTCCTTGACTGCATCCTGTTTTTTTCTTTAAAAAAAAAAACAACACCCAAATAGCTATACAGGACATTTTAGGGTGATCAGGGAGATTTGGGTATGGACTGTATGTTAACTAATCCTTATTATATCGATTTTAACTGGGGGGGGGGGGTTGATAATGATGCTATGGCTGTAGCAGAGAATGTCCTTATTTTTACTTTTATTCATGTTTGAATAGAAAATAATCTTTATCCATAGACAGAGACATAAAAGTAATGTGGCAGCATGTTATTATCTCCTGGTGAATCTAGAAGACAGTTACATAGGTATTCATTTTATCATGCTCTCAATTTTTCTATAGTTTTCACGTTTTTCAAAATAAAAAGAATCCAACTGTCTTGGGCATGTCTCAAGAAGTAAATGGCTCCAATTTCTTATTGTTTAAATATTAACATAACACTATTACAACAGTAATAACAATATTCCACATATTTAAAGACATAAAAACAGGAACTTCCCTGGAGGTCTTTATATGAATGAAATCTTTCTGAACAAATTCTTTTGTTTCTTGCTTCTTTTATTGTGGTTTTTCAGTCACCCAGTCAGGTCCATCTGTTTGCAACCCCATGGACGGGAGCATGCCAGGCCTCCCTGTCCCTCGCCATCTCCTGGAGTTTGCCCAAGTTCAAGTCCACTGCATCACTGATGCCGTCCAGCCATCTCATCCTCTGATGCCCTCTTTTCCTTCTGCCCTCAATCTTTCCCAGCATCAGGGACTTTCCCAATAGTCAGCTATTCACAACAGGTGACCAAAATACAGAAGCCTTAGCTTCAGCAGCAATTCTTTTTTGTGTAGCTATAGTTGATCCTTTTATCATCACTCTATTGTGTTGTTTAAACAAACCACATGATATATTTATCCACTACAGTCTATCAGACATTTGCATGCTTCACTTTTGAGCTATTGTAAATAATAAGCCCTAAACATTCTGGTACATGGATCTAACACATGTATGTGTGAATTTCTCTAGGGATACACCTGGGAATGGAATCAGTAGGTCATAGGATGTGGATATCCTCCATTTTCTTAGATATGGCCAAAATGTGTCTGTACCAGTCTGCATTCCCACCCATCACTGATGACAATTCCTGTTGCTCCACATACTTACCAACACCTGACATTATTACATTTAAGTTTTTTGCCAAGGTAGTGGCCGCATGGACAGAGGAGCCCGGTGGGCTGCATTCCATGGGGTCGCAAGAGTCGGACACGACTTAGCAACTAAACCACCAGCACCAGCAGCTGCATGAGTATTTCTCATTGTGGTTTTAGTTTTCATTTCACTGGTTCTTAATGATGTTGAGCACCTTTCCACATGTTTATTGGCAAAACCTATTTCTTTGAACATGCTTTATTACACAGACCATTTTTCCTCTTTATTCAATTTGAAAATTCACAAATCAAATGCATTTGGGAGATCATATTGTAGTTAATTTCTCAAAGCCAAATTTACAGCACTGAGTCAACATCAGGAAATCAAGAACTAAGAGGAAGAAAGAAGATGAAGAGGAGAAAGAGAGACTGATCAATAATAAGTAGGAAAGAAAGATTTTAGTGGAAAATCCGAGGGATAGGAAAGGAGATGTAAAATTGTTTTAAAAGATAGGGATGAGGGACTATAATCCCATCGCTTATTTTTTATTTCTTTATTTACTTATTGGCCCTGCTGTACACAACTTGTGATCTCAGTTCCCCAACCAGGATCGAACCTAAGCCCCCTGCATTGAAAGCGGGGGTCCCAGATTTCATCTTTTTTTTTTTCCAGATTCCATCTTTTAAAGCTGTTTTTCATGGATTATAGAGTTGGAATGGGGGGGAAATGCAAATTAAAGATGGTAAAAGGAAAATGGAAACTTACATTATTTTATTATGTAAGGAAGAATATAAACGGATATTTATTCTAACAGTCTACCCCACAGAGCATATAAGAGGTCCCTTCTGAGCGCCTCACACATACAAACATGGCATTTGAACTTTTGTTCCTCTGCACTAATAAGACAGCTATTACATGTTGCCTATCCTTTTAGCAATCACGGGGTTTGCTCAGTGTGGCTCTCCACATGCAGTGAAACAGGTAAAATCTAACCTGTCTGAGGCTGCTTACTGCTGAACTGGAATGATGGTTGCTGCCTAAGGTGTTGTGATCGTAATTAAGTGGAAGGGAAGCGGCGTGGTAACGGAGCTTTCTGGTTTGGTCTGGCACTGGGAATTCTTAAAAGGTCATATGCCTCTCTTTTTTTTTTTTTTCTTTTTAAAATTTTTTTTTTTTTGGCTGCACTACTTGGCTTCCTGACCAGCGACTGAACCCACACCTCCTGCGACTGAACCCACACCTCTTGCGCTGGATCACCTGGGAAGTCCCTCATATGCCTGTCTTTTTAAGGACTGTCTAGACAATGTCGTTTAGGAACTGTGGATTAGGGTTACCTATTCATAGTAACTAATAGAGATAGAGATGTTGTTTTAACACTTCAGATGCAGAAAAGCAAAAACAAAAAAGTCACTGTTCAATCTAGGGGAAAAAAAGTTCGTTATTTAGAAGTTCCAGTTTATATAATCCCTGACTTCCTGGAGAGACATGGGATATTAAAATATTAAAAACCAGTTCCTCTTGTCCTACACGTGAGTTGACTCAATAGCTTAACGATAAAGGTTATAACAATAATTCATTCAGAGATGTATTACACGCTAGTAATGAATTCTTACACATATCCTTGAAAATGGAGACCACATTTTACAAAGAAATAAACTAAATCATATCAAATTACTGAAGAGTTCTAGGCCAAACACAGGATTACAGATGGGTTATTTAATTCTATTAGACTTAGATATTTCCTTCCCAAGATTCAGTCCCAAATCCTTAGCCCTTTACAGAATTTTCGGATGGGTGACATTCAATGATATACTCACAGTCCTGACCTTTTGAGTCTTGACCTTTAACTTTCTGCTGGGGTATCTCTAATTTCTAAAAATCAAAGCCCGTATCAGATCCCCTTTTGGACTTCCTCATTTATTTCAGCTCTTTGAGTCTCTCCTGATGGCCTAAAATCTTGGAATCGGACCAGGTTCCTCCTTCTGGTCTAGTCACCACTTAATCTAATCAGGAGCAAATTCTTGCCGGATCATTCCTTTCCATGCCCTCCTCACTTTATTTCTAATCCAGGCTTTTATCTCTCTCATACCTATACTATCACACCAGCCTCCTAACTAGACGGCTCCAGCCAGTCTTGGGTTCTCGAACGCCAGATTCAGCCTGGAGTTTCAGCACCCATGTCCTTCTGTAAGCCCACTGGCCCTGCCAGGCTGGTCCATTTTGGAATCAGGTCCTCGCAGCTCAACCCCATCCATTTGCCCTACTGATCATTTTTGTCACGTACACTGCCTTGATGAGACCTTCCTTTGCGACAGCCCCCACTCTCTTCATTTACTGTCTGAACGCTCTCCCTTGACACTAAAGAAGCATACACAAGACTGTGTTCTTTAAATTTTATGACTGGCTCCATCTCCAATGAAGTTAGCAAGAAAAAAAATAAAAGCTGTTTTTCATGGATTATAAAGTTGGAATGGGGAAAAATGCAAACTAAAGATGGTGAACGGAGAATGGAACCTTATGTAAGAAAGAATGTAAATGAATTCCTTACAAGCAAGTGTCTTTTGCACCTTTTTTCCAGTATACATATATGTACTGGATTAAAAAGAATCCTGGGCATCCTTCCTTATCAGCAAACACATTTTTGCGCAAGGCTTTCTAAATGCCCGCTGAGTATGAATATTTCATTTGCTTAGTCCTTTAATGATGGACACTGGTGATTTTTTCAGCTTTATTATTATCAAGCATGCTACAATGAACATTCTTGCATATCTAGAGGAACTTTAAAATCCATAGGTAAAGTAGTAGCCCTGAGGGACTTCACTGGTGGTCCTGTGGTTGAAGATTCACCTGCCAATATAAGGAACAGAGGTTCTCTCCCTGGTCTGGGAGGAGTCCACGTGCCTCGGGGCAACTAAGCCTGTGTGCCATCACTACCGAGGCCTGCCTGCGCTGCACCAAGAGAAGCCACCACAAAGAGAAGAGCAGCAGAGAGTAGCCCCCACTCTCTGCAACTGGAGAAAGTCCTGGTGCAGCAAGGAAGACCCAGTGCAGCCAAAACTAAATAATTTTACATATCGTAGAACTAGGATTGCTAAATATGTATATATACTGGATTAAAAACATATATTTCAATTTGGACAGATATAACTAATTCTCTGTTGAAATAATTTTCACTCTCCACTCTCATTTTTGATACCACTCAATTTCCGGCCACCCAGGATTTGACATGGGAGCTTTGTTTAATGGCAGCTCATCCCCACCGACCATCAGTATTGGAAAACATGGAAAGCTGGGAGACAAGGGAATTGAAGGCCAGAAAACTGGAATAATCTGGGATCCGGGGCAAGAGACAACATCATCCTTCTGAGCTGGAGCCAAATGAAATCTAAATGTAGCATCTCTAAAATAGTGGATAATATTCATGTTGATTTTATTTTTACAGATGTGAATATAAACAAAATGAAATGTCATCGTCTTAACCCCTAGGGATTCTCTGAAGGGGTGGTACCACGTAAACTGAGTGAACTCAGAACAGCAGAATGAAAACTCAATCAAGACAAAAACCCTGCAGAGGAGGGACTTTCCTTTCTATTATCTGAACTGCTTTTGTGTGGGAGACCTGGGTTCAATCCCTGGGTTGGGAAGATTCCCTGGAGAAGGGAACAACTATCCACTCCAGTATTCTGGCCTAGAGAATTCCATGGACTGTATAGTCAGTCCACTGGGGTGGCAAAGAGTGGGACTAGACTGAGCGACTTTCACTTTCACTGAAGTCTTAGATTTATGGGACACTAAACAACCCTTGACAGCTGTGTGCTATTTTGGATTCCTCATCGGTTTTAGGAGTTGGGTTAGGATACTGACTTATCTGAAAGTTTATCAAATTTGAAATTAACTGAGAAGTATCATGCAGTAGTTTATCCCCGTGAAACAAACTAAATTGTGGCCATGGCAAAGCATGTCACTTTTTCCTTTAGTAGCAGGATGCAGACATTTTAATATAAAACATGTTTTCTAACTGTTTAGGGGAGGGAAGCATATCGGAAGCAAGGTTTAAAGAATGGCTTGGCTGGGTTGCCAGACGATGTTATTATTAATAGTATACCATGACACAAATTTTGACCATGGTAATGGGCCAATTTAGAGCACTCCAAAACAAAGCTTCTCCTTCACTCAGTAGTGTGAGAGATAGGTTTTACTCTTATCTTTTCCCCAGCATTCAGAAGTACAACCTTAAGCTTACACTAGGATGGCCCATCTCACCTGGAACAGGGCGAGGCTTGCCCTGTGGCATCACTTCTTGATGAATGGAGTGAGGCTGAACAACGGAGCAAGGGGAAGGGGGCTTCCCTTAGTCACCGGTGAAGCCTGGCTTCCTGGGTGCACACGAGGAAGACCTAGAAAGATAAAGAAAGCGAATTCATCTTGGCTGGCTACCTTCCCTGCCTCCTGCGCCCTCGGGTAGCTCCTGAGTGCAACCCTCTGAGCTCTCTGAGTGTCTTGTGGTTAAAGTTTCTACTCAGATGCTCCAGGAACGGATACAACCCCTCTAAGGCCCTCGCCCGAGAAGACAGGTCCAGTCCTCACCCCGAAGCTGTTCCAAGCCCCTGAGCCTCCATCCTTACTCGGCGGGACCAACATTCTCCTCGGAGATGGACCACAGACGCCCCGGAGGCCTGGAGGACCAAAGGCCGTCCCCACCTCCAGGGCGGCTGCTACACTAACGGCGGCAGCTCCGCGCCCTGGGGAACCTCAGTTCACTTGATTTCCTTAGGCGAATCCAGGAGGGAAGGCGGACGTGGCTGCAGACCCCCCTGAAAGCCCTTGTGGTGCGCTGTGTCCCGCGCAAGGTGGAGAAAAGTCTTTACTACGAGGCAACATTAAGCGAATTCACACCTAGAGGTGAAGGACTGATCCCCGGGGTCTTCCTCGATTTTTTCGCCCACTATAAAAGCAGCTGCTCAGTAACCCGGAAGACTCTGAATGGTGGGGACGGTGGTGCAGACCTGGCTGGAGAGGAGCTGGGGGACTGGGAGGCTCCCTCCGAGACGGAAAGGCTGGGGGAGCGCAGGCAAGTGCTGTGGGTCCGGGCCCTGCCAAGCCTGCTGCCCGTGGCCCTGTTCGGGCCGACCACGACGTAGTAGCTGCTGAATAAATACTTGTGGAATGAGAGAAAGTCCGCGTTCCTTCCCGGACACGTCCAGGGGCCGGGCCGCCGCGGTTTCCTTCCAGCGCGCTCGCCCACACCTCCCCGGGCGGCGGCTGGGCGCTGGGCGGGGGACTTCCCGGGGCGGGGGCGGACGGAAGGGGCTGGATGCCCCGGGCGGGCACGTCCAGCGCGGGGCTCCGCGGGCCGAGCGGACGTGGACGACGACCAGGGTGGGGTGGTCAGCCGCTACTCCGGGTCTGGCCCGAGTCCTCCCAGCGGGCCCCCCCCCCCCCCCCGGAGACAGGGCGGGACGCGGCGCTCTCGGACCTCGGGACTCGCCTGCGCTGTCCGCCGCGAGGCCCGCGGGGCCCCTCGGGGCTCGGAGGTCCCGGAGGGCCGGGCGCCCTTGCAGAGGCCCCCGGACGCGCTTCCCGGCGCCGGCGGGGCTTTTCATACTTTCTCCCCCACCCCTCGCCCCGGGAACCGCCCCGGGGTCCGAGACGGGCTGCGGAGCGCCGCACAGAGGGAACCTTTTGTGCCCTCGCTGTTCGCTGGGACCTTTTGCTTCCGAAGGGAGCCTCCCCACACTCCTTTCCTCTCGGGGAAAGTCTTGTGGTTTCCCTGGAAGTCGGAAAGAGGTGGAAGGAGAGGGCTGCGGAGCGCTCTCTTTAGTTTCCCGTTCCGAAACTCTTAAAACAACAACAACAAAAAAAAAACCCAACCGTTCGGCCGTAAGGAGACTTTGGGGGTCCACTGGAAGCAGCGAGCCGTGCATTCCTCCGTCCGCCTCCCTCCCACCTGGCCCGCGGCCCCCCTCCCCCGCCGCCGCCGCAGCCCAGCTCGGGCCGGCGCCCAGGCCCGCGCTCGGAGCCGCGGGAGCGGCAGGGTTAAGCCCTGGAATGTGGCGGCGAGGAATGTGCATGCAGATGAGCCGGGCGAGGGGCGGGGCGATGGGCGGGCCAGGATCGGGGGCGTGGTGGGGCGTGGCGGGGGCGGGACCGGGGCGTGGTGATGGGCGGGTCCATGCTAATAGCACGCAAATGAGGAGCCCCGTCGCCGCCTCGGCCGCCGCTCCGCCGAGCTTCCCGGATCTGAGCCCAGACGGCGGCGGCTCGGGCAGCCTGGGCGCCGCGACCCTCGGCGGCCGCAGGGGGACGGGGAGGAGGAGGAGGAAGAGGCGGAGGCTGCGGCGGCGATCGCGAGGAGGAGGAGGAGGCGGAGGAGGGTTCGCTCGCCCGCTCCGACGCAGACATGGTGGACTGATCCCCGGCGGGGCCGAGAGCAGGGTTTCCTGAGACGCCCCCAGTCCCCGCGCGTGGCCCCCGCCGCAGCCCCGCAGCCCCGCGGGCCCCCACCCCCTCGCCGGCGCCGGGATCGGGGGTGCGGCGGCCGGGCCCGGGCAGTCGCGTTCCCGCCGCGTCCCGCGCCCGGGTCCCCTATGGAGGCGCCGCCCGCCGGCGAGGCCGCCGACCATGCCTAGGAGGGCCGGGAGCGGGCAGCTGCCGCTACCCCGGGGCTGGGAGGAGGCCAGAGACTACGACGGCAAGGTTTTCTACATCGATCACAACACCCGGAGGACCAGCTGGATCGACCCCCGGGACAGGTGGGCGGCCGGGCTGCGGGGCGGGCGCGGGGACCCGCCTCGGGAGCGCGGCGGCGGCTGTTGTCCGGGAGACCCGGCCGAGCGGCGGCGCCCGCGGCGTTGGGGGCGTGGGGCGCGCGGGGCGTCGCCGGCCCCCGGGGGGTGCTGCCGGGAGGGGTCCCGGGGAGGAGGCGCGGGGACCGTCCGCCCGAGCCGGGGCTGCGTCAGCCCGGCCAGGCGCCCTGGCCCGGGGGGGCCGCGGAGAGCCGCCGCAACCAGGCCCCCCTTGGCCACCACCTTCCCGAGCGCCCCGGGACCTTGAGACGCTCGGGGCGCGGAGGCGAGGGTGGGATCGACGCCCTGGGCGGGCGCTGTGTCCAGTTAACGGACCCAGAAGGGCCACCTGAGCCCTGCTCGGAGCCCGCCTCCTCTCGCAGTTGACCAGATGGAGGCTGGAGGGCACATTCGGCCTTGGTGGCAGGGCAGGGCGGGGCCCGGGGCCTCCCGGAGGAAGAAGGCCCGAGCGCCAGGTGGGGGGACACCCACTGGCCAGGCCACCTGTGGCATCTCTGAGGGCCGTCTTTGGCTTCCAGCCTCGAGTGCACTTTCTTGACCCGGGGCGCGCCCGCGGGCAGGCCGGAGGCCCCGGGCGTGGAGGGGGTCGGGGCGCTGGGCCCGGGTGGTGGGTGCAGTTGACTTTGCCTCTCAGATTCTGGAGACGCTTGTTTGGGGGGTTGCTGCCTGGTGTTTATCTTCACCTGAATACTTGAACTGCCTCCCAGATCTTGAAAAGGCAGATTCTGTTTTGAAATAAGAAGTGGTGACATGAACCGTGGAACTGAACCTTGGTTATTGAGGAACTAGCGGACTTGAGCTTAGCATGTGTTCCTGTAAGTTTTTAACACACTTTTTATTCCTGCTCAGAAGCGAAGAAGAAAAACATGACATTCTAAGAAGTTTAGGAGCTGAAGTTTAGCTGAATGTTCACAAACATTGTTCCTCTCTTCCATCTTCCTTTTCACCCTGAAAAAGAAAATGTCTCATAGTTAGATTTTTAGAAGAATAATAGGAAAGATTTCTAATAGTAAATTTGTAAACTGTCTATTGAGGAAATACTCCTACTTATAAATTTAAATAATATACCATTAGGGAAAATTCCAAATCTTGGATGGTTGTCATTTCTGAAATTTCTTTTCCACTTTTGTGTGTTATGCATACTTTATGTTCTCAGTTACTTTTATCCTAAGAATATTGTTTTTGAATGCTATTAAAGAGCAATTATAAGAAAGTCACAAGTGGCATTATCAATTTATGGAGCAGTCCTTGTTAAATTATCCATGAAGGTATCAGTTTAGGTTTCTCTCTTGAAATGAGAAGACATCTGTGCTGAGGTCGCGTCTTGCTCCAGCCTGGCTGCCTGCTGCTGGCCTGATGAAAGTTATGACAAGCATCACACCTTCACAGTCTCTCCAGGCGTGTTAGTTGTTGTCATAAACTTCACGCTCCAAGCCAGTTATTGCACTTTGAAACTACTTAACAGATAGTAAATGTCAGTGATGATGGTATGCACCCAACAGTGGCTTTTAAGGCACCTGTATAAATACTTGACTTAAACAGTCGTAGGGTCATTCTTTCTGCTTTCTGATACTTGGAGTTTCAGGTTATTGAAACTTCAATGCATTCTTGAAATATTTAGGCATTTGAGATCTCCTCTGCTTCAGTTTACATGATTTGTTAATATCATCTCTCTTGTGTTTACCAATAAGGACTACAAGACTATGTAATGCCTGGGTAAAGCAAATAGAAAGTGAAGTAAAATTATATGGCTTGGCTTATCTTTATCACCACTTCTTAAACAAGTTAAGCATGTCTTTTATTTTAAATTGTTAATGGATTAACAATTATCATGAACTCTGTTTTCAGGAAATGTGTAACCACTTCATTTGATGGGGACAAACAGTTTTGATTAAGGTGATTTGTTATTATTCCAGTTTTCCTGGAAGCTGTTGTGTCTTTAAGTATTTATAGATCTGACTGGTTATAAATATTTCTGGATTTCAATAATAAGAGTTTTAAAGATATTCTGCAAGGTCAGAGTCAGAGCTGATATTCTTAGTTTAAATTTGGTTGTGTTTTCTTTTAGGGCAGTGAAGTGTCTATACAGTCTTGCTTACTAGTGTAGAAAATGATCGGAGAGGTTATTTGAAGGAACCTGTGGGCAGTTTTGTTACATACTTACCAAACGTGGACAAAGAGTTGTCATACAGGTCAATTGGAGTGTGCCCCTTCTTTTTACAGGATCAAATGAGAAATCCTGAAAGAAAAGTAACTTGATAAACTGTGGGTCTGCAGTACTTTTTAACTTTAAAGCCATTATGATTATTTACCCATATTTATGTTCAGAAAAATAATTTTGTATTTTTAATGGTCTGTCAGAATCTGCAAGGTATTTCTGATTGCATAGGTAATTATGCAGATGTCTTGGAGGAAGAATGGGGGATTTCACAGCAACATAATTTTATTAAATCAATGGTGATTTTAACATACTGAAGTATTATTTTAAAATGCTTTTCAGCTTTTTGGAGGTTGATGACACAATGCAGACTCTGCTGTGACATGATCAGAGCTCTCATTCCTCCGCCTTTATTAGCTGAAAAAAAGCTCAGATGAGTGTCTGAACCCCTCTGAAGCTGAATTTTCACCTCTAAAATGAAGATCATACCACCTGCCCCATAGGGGTATCTTGGGTGCCCACGACGAGGGCCCAGCCAAAGAGGAGTAGTTGTAGTGTTGTCATTCCATTTCAGGAGCCCACTGGTCCTTCAGGGCAGCCCTGAAAAGAACAGATGTTTTAACATTCATTTTCGTGTGATAGCCTCTGCACTAAGCTCTTTAACTGTGATCTCATTTTATTCTGCCAGTAGTCCTGAAAGGTGGGTGTTGTTATTATCTTCGTTACAGTTGGGGAAATGAAATCACAGGGACCATTGCTGTTACACGTGGAGTGGGGATTGGAAGCCAGAGAATCCGACTATAAAGTCTGTGTCCTCTGTCATCCCTCTAGACTCACTGGACATCTGGGCATGCTCAGGGGTCTTTGCGTGGAGGACAGCCTCTTTGCTTAGGGTTGATTTTTTTTAGGCTGATTGACCAGTCTTTTTTCTTTTTTTTTTTTTTTACTTTTATATAATTTTTTTCCATCCTATACAGTTTTTAAATGTTGCTTCCATGTATAGTTAATACACAGTATTGTCTATATTCCCCGTGTTCTATAATACATCTGTCAGCCTGTCTTACACTCAGTAGTTTATACCTTTCACTCCCTCAGCTGTGTTGCCACCCCCTACACTGCTAACCACTAGTTTGTTTCTGAGTCTGCTTCTTTTATGTTGTAGTCACTAGTTGGTTGTATTTTTTTAGATCCCATGTATAAGTGATATCATATAGTATTTATCTTTCTCTGTCTCACTTAGTGTAATACCCTCCAGGTTCGTCCACGTTGTTGCAAATGGCAAAATTTTGTGTGTGTTTTTTTTTTTATGGCTGAGTAGTAGTTCATTGTGTGTATGTATATGTATATATATGTATATATATATATATATATATACCACGTCTTCTTTATCTATTCGTCTGTTGATGGACACTTAGGTTGTTTTCACGTGACCCATCTTTCTTGGTCTTCAGACGATCCTGTCAACTATCTAGGATTCTCTGATGCCTGAGCTCGCCACACAGGGTGAATGCCTTGGGGGTGTGGGCTGGGACCCCTCAAGCTGACCCCACTGAACCACAGTGCTGGTCCAGCTAGAACTTGGCAGTTCAGTGTTCTCTTGAGCACATTAGAAGTTCAGTTTGGGGAAGAGTTAAGGGCTCCATATGAATGTGAATAGATTACAGTTTTACTGTAACAGCCTTGACTTTGCCCTTCCTCTCCCCCTCCCCGAGTCCCGGGAAAACTTCTCCTCCGTGTCCAGGAGTCCTTGGCAACCCTTCCCACCCCAAGTGGACCAACTGTTCTTTTGCAACTCTGCTCCCTCACTCACCTCTTATTTCGCTCAACATAGGCCCCCTTTGACCACACCAAATGGTGTTTATGGTGGGCCATAGATCATGGCCAAATGGCCCAGTGCTTTAAAAAAAAAAAAGTCCATGTTTTCTCCTATTCAATGAAGGAGAAAAAGTTGGAGTGTTGGGTTTATTTGCCTCTTGGAGGAGTAGGTGGCTAAGGCAGACAGGCATCAGGGCCAGGATGAGCAGTTTTACAAACTTCCAGTGGAATTCTCTTCATTTTCTGTCCTCAAATTGGATGTTACAATAGCTTTGTCTCATTGAATTTAAAAGATATATCACCACATAAAGCGACTTACTAAAGAGCCCGCCTGCCAATGCAGGAGAGACTAAGAACTCAGGTTCGATCCCTGGGTCGGGAAGATCCCCTGGAGGAGGGCATGGCAACCCACTCCAGTATTCTTGCCTGGAGAATCCCAGACAGAGGAGCCTGGTGGGCTACGGTCCATGGGGTCGCAAAGAGTCGGACACCAGTGAAGCGACTTAGCACACACACACAGGCAAAGTTACTTTACATTAAAACAGGCAGATGGGCCGTAATCTCTGGTTTATGGCTTGCATCAGACGTTGAGCAACTTGTACTTTCTGACTGGTGGGAAAAAATCCTGGGGATTGGGGAGAGGGGACAGGAAGAGGATGTCAGCTGGATATCACCGGTGTCTAAGTTAACTTTGGCTCTCCACACCCAGCTTGTGGCACCTGGTTAGGCTCTGTGGAAACTCAGTGTTATCTTTCTTTCAAAGTCAAAGCAAGTAATTTTGCTAACTTACTGCTGGAATGTGAATTCTTCAATATTGCTGCCTGTGTCCTCTGTATCTGGTAGGTGTTAAACGAACATTGGTTCTGTTGTTTAGTCGCTAAGTCGTGTCAGACTCTTTTGCGACCCCATGGACTGTAGTCTGCCAGGCCCCTCTGTCCATGGGAATTTCCCAAGCAAGAATACTGGAGTGGGTTGCCATGCCCTCCTCCAGGGGATCTTCCCAACCCAAGGCTCGAACCAGCATCGCCTGCGTTGCCAGGCAGATTCTTCACCACTGAGCCACCTGGGAAGCCCAATGAGGAAAGTTTGTCAAGTTAATGAAAGAATACAAGTGGAGCAACTCTCGTTTCCAATTTCTTATTGTTGGGGGTTTCAAAAACTATACCCATAACCACCAACAACCAGAGACAATTGATTTTCCAGTTAGATTAAAAATAATGAGAGCATTAAGCCGCTGCATTTTGACTAACAGCATAAATATGTGAATTACTTATGAGAGCAAAGAACACAAAATCAACCCCAACTGTCTTGATCACAGTCGCCCTTGTCATAGATGGCTGGGGATTGTCCCTCTCCAGGCCCTGTCCAACCCTGAATGCCAAAATGCTTACTGTGATTTGAGTGATTATGGTATTTGAAGTGTGGAGAGGTTCTTAGAAGGTTTTTTTTTTCCTTTTTAATCTCTCTGGGAAGCCCTAATTTAAACATAACTGTGCTGTCCTCCAAAAGTTCCCAGCAGAAATACTTCTTGTTTTCAACAGTTGGCTGTGATGCTTGCTGGAGTGAACTGTGGGTGCTGAGTCCACGACTGAGATTTCTCCCCTGACTTTTACTGGTCCATAGATTGCAGTTTAATTTTGTTAGAACTCTCAGGACAAGAATTGCCTTTTCCAAGAAAGACTATTATTTATGAATAGGCAGTTGATTGATTTTTAGCAGCAAATCACTTAAGTTGTAAGCTACATAATCAGATGCCCTGATGTGTGGCCTGCAAGCCAAGATCTCACTTTTCTGTGGGTGAGCCCTGCTGGGTCGTGCTCCGCCTGACTCTGGGGCTTGGACATGTTGCCCTGTGGATGGCACGTGGGTACTTTTTCTGCGTGGACGTCTAGGAAAACCACCGTAGAGGAGTGTAGCCAGCCTCACAGACCCGAGGAGGGACTTGAACCGCACTAGCCCTGATGCAGTGTAAATCCCAAAGACTGGGCCCTGGTCCTGTACAGCCCTAGTCCCATGAACTGGACTGAAATTGGTTGAACTGATTGCCTATTCGAATTTTGGGCTGATTTCTTCATCCATTTCTGAAGCTCCTTTAATTGGAAGAATCACCACAGAAATATGAAGAAGAGGAAAGGGATTTTTAAAGCACGTTGTGTATGTAAGCTGTAGGTTAAAAATGATTCCCCAAATATATAGCTTCAGAATGTTTTCAGTGTCTTGAGTGTTTTTTCCCCCAGCTATTTATTTTTTACTGAGATAAAAACATCACATAAAATTGGCCATTTTAAAGTGCACAGTTCAGAGGTTTGTTTTTGTTTTTTTAGTATGTTCATAGTGTTGTGCAACTGTGATCATTATGTGATTCCTGAACGTTTTTTATCACCTCCCAAAGAAACCTGGTACCCATTAAGATCTCACTGCCCATCCTTTCTCAATCCCTAATGCCTTTGGAAACCCCTGATCTACTTTCTGTCTCTATATTTTTGCCTAACTGGGCATTGTAAATGGAGTAATGAAATATATTTCCTGTGTGTCTGGCTTCTCATATTTAGCATAAGGTTTTCAAGATTCATTCATGTTGTAGCCTGTACCAGCGTTTCATTCCTTTTTGTGACTGAATAATATTCCATTGTGTGGATATACCACACTTTGTTTACCCATGTATCAGCTTTGAGCATTTGTATTGTTTCTAATTTCTGGCTACTATGAATAAATGCTGCCATGAACATTTGTGTATGATTTTTATATGACTATCTGTCTTTAATTCTCTTGGATAAAATACCTAGACGTGGAGCTGCCGGGTCATATGTTAATTGTATGTTTAACTTTATGAGAAACTGCCAAACTTTTTTCACAGTGGCTGCATCATTTACATTTCTACCAGCAGTGTGTGAGTGTTCCAATTTCTCCACATCCTCGCCAATGCTTTTTTGTTTTTTTTTTTTTAGCATTTCTAGTTGGATATGAGCTAGTAGAGCTAGTATCTTACTGTGATTGTTTTGTTTTGTTTTGTTTTTTTGCCACACCTCACGGCATATGGAATCTTAGTTCCCCAACCAGGAATGAAACCCATGCTCCCTGCCTTGCAAGCATGGAATCTTAACCACTGGACCATCGGGGAATTCCCTTACTGAGGTTTTGATTTGCATTTCCCTCAGTGTTTTGATAGTCTCAATGTGACCCAAGTTTTCTCCTTGTATCATAACCTTTTAGCCTTTGCTACTGTACCCACTTTTTGTGTCTCCCAACAGGCAGAGGAAGAAGAATTAGGGTGAACTGAAAGTAGAAAATACTGATAAGGTACATATTAATTTTTGTCTTCATCTTGGATAAGATATTCTAAGAGGCATAGATGTGAATTGTATAGATAACAAATCATAATCTGTGTGTATGTAAACAGCCAGCTTATTTGATGATTTGATGTTTAAAAACTTTAAACTTAGTAATATATGGTAAGAATTAAAATCATTAAAAAAAAAAAAGGCAGAAGAAGTGTGATGCCAAAGCTTCAGCCAGGCGATCGAGGTCAGTGTCCATAGTGATAAGTCATGTTGAAGTACCGCTGATACGATGTGATGGCCACTTTTTCTGTGTGGTCTTTCTCCCAGAAAATCAGTCTAATCATGAGAAAAACACCCACCAATTCTCCATAGAGGGCATTTCCCAAACTGTCTGACTAGTATTCCTTAAAACTGATGTGGTCATTAAAACAAGGAGTGTCTGAGAAGCTGTCCCAGCCTAGGAAGGCAGGATGAGTATCAGTAGGGTGTCATGACAGGATCCTGGGACAGAAAAAGGGCACCACGTGAAAACTAAGGGAACCTGCATCTTAGGTAATAACAGTGTATCAATATTGGTTCCTGGATTTGAAAAACCCTAACCGTGGGGGAAACTGAGGGTGGGGTGTATGGAAACTCTGTACCAACTGTTTGCTTTCTGTAAATCTAAAACTGTTCTGAAAAATTTCAGTTTACTTTTTAAAAAAATTACAGAAAAACACGCAAAACAGTTGGAAGTGTTTTTCTTTCGTCAAAGTGTGACCATACTATATAATTATGGTTTTTTGGTATACTTGAAAAGCAGGGTGGGCCAACTATGGCCCAAGGGCCAAATCCCAGACCACAGTCTTCTTTTTGTGGACCCCTCTAGCTGAGAATGGGTCTTAACATCATTAAAGGATTATAAGAAGCAAAAACAAAGAAGAATATGTGTCTGAGATTGTACGTGGCCCACAGAGCCTTAAATATTTACTCTCTGGCCCTTTTTAGAAGAAGCTTGCCAACCTCTGATGTCAAGTGAAATGAGAAAGCCTTTAAAATATTTTATGCGTGCATGCGTGCTCAGCTATTCCAGTTGTGTCCAGCTCTTTGTGGCCCCGTGGACTGTAGCCCGCCAGGCTCCTCTCTCCATGGGATTTCCCAGGCAAGAATACTGGAGTGGGTTGCCGTTTCCTTCTCCAGGGGATCTTCTCGATCCAGGCATGGAACCCACATCTCCTGCATTGGCAGGCAAATTCTTTACCGCCACTGAGCCATTAGGAAAGCCCAAAATATTTTACACAAACACTTAAAAGAAATAGTAGCCTTTTATGATAGGATGGCATGTTTATCAGTGATCATTGACCACCGATTTCACAGTAATTTGGACTCTAGGCACTGTTGTATAAAAATAGATCAGACATGGATGCTGAATGGGAGGAGATGCCTTGTTTCTCTTACTGCTTTTCTTCTAATGACATACAGCACACTCCTGAAAGTTTCCCAGACCTGTTCTTGCCTGTCTTAGCTGGAATTGTACACAGGCAAAAGAGAATCAGGCAAAAGGAGAGAAACAGGCAAAAGAAAATCCCACAAGCTCTTGGAAGTACCATAGTTGTTTGTGTACAGTTTATTCTTGGAAGTATAAACATTACAGTGATCTGTGTTGATCATTGGAAGGGCTGACTTTCCCAGGGACATCTTGATAGTATTTGTAAAGCACCAAGTTGGTGATGATGATCAAACAGAAAATAATTCTGTGTATTCTCTTTACAAAGCTGTCACAAGTGCAGGTGTTGCAAAGATGCTGTGAAGGGGTAAAATCATTTTCCTCTGCAGATAATTTTTCCTACCCTATTAACCCCGATGTCAGTAAAGAAATCACAGTTCTGAGAAGACAGCAGTGAGTAGCACTGGAATCAAGGCCCATGGGGAAGTGGACCAGGAGTCGGGTAACAGAGCTGAGTTCTGAGAGCTGTTCTTTCATTCCAGTAACTTGGGAGTAGTGAGTGTGGTTCCAGTGGAGAATCTGAGCAGAGATGTGCACTTAACCAGCTTTAGTCTCACTGGGGGTGGAGGTAGATTTAATTTTAAAGAAATGTAGACATTATTTGGGGGGCTTCCCTGGTGGGTCAGATAGCAAAGAATCTGCTTGCAAAGCAGAAGACCCGGGTTTGATCCCTGGGTCAGGAAGATCCCCTGCAGGAGGGCATGGCAACCCACTCCAGGATTCTTGCCCATGGACGGAGGAGCCTGGCGGGCTACAGTCCATGGAGTCGCAAAGAGTCAGACATGACCAAGCGACTCACACTTTCACACTTTCAGACATTATTTTGACTAAATAGTGACTTTCAGCCAAGTAAGCGTCCCTGTTTTTTTCTGGGGAAATGAGTGTGTCCGGAATAGGCAGGCAGAGAGCCTTTGCTAGAGTCCATTTGTGCTGTTTTCTCACAGGCTCCAACGTGAGTACCGACAGTTTGCAGGCAAGGTTGACCTAGAGAGATTTGTGCTATAAACGCCTGATGAAAATTCTGACTTAGTGAGAGACCAGTAATCACTTTACTGATACCGCCCCATTGTATGCGAGGGTGGTTTCGTTAAGTGGCACTGTTAATCAAATGTAAAGCATGGTAGATAATGTTTACTCTCAAAGGTTTGAAGAACACACCGTTTCATTTAGTGCAAAACTTTACAGTTTTCCTTTGTGTTGTGGCTTTAAATAGAAATGAATTGAAATGCCAATCTTTTTATTTATTTTTTTCTTTTGAAATTATGACCTGAGGATAAGAGTGTGCCATCCCTGTGAAAATCCAGAGAAGTGTCAAAGCAGAGGAACAGGTTAGATTCCTAGCCCTCCTGCCCAGCACAATAGCGGCTAGGAATGTGTGGCTATTTAAATCAATCGGAATAAAATAAAGTTAAACATGTAGCTCCTCACTAAATATTTAATCTCACTAGCCGCATGCTAAGTGCCCAGTAGCCGCGTGTACAGATATAGAGCATTTCTGCCAGTGCAGAAAGCTCTGTCGGACTGCATTGTCCTAAAGTGCTAGGGAGGTGTTGGATTCAGGGAACTGAAAGAGCCCGTGAGGCTGCAGTGCAGAGATGGAGAAAGAAGGGACTCATGAGAGGAGGCAGAGAGGTAAAAAGGGTGTCTGATCAGGGATGCCTTGTACACCATCACATTTTTAAAGGCATCTGGGAGCCATTGGAGAGTTTTCAGTTGAATGGAGCAGTGATGGGGCTTGTGTGTGGCGGGGGTGGGTATGTGTGTGTCCTTGCCCATTTTTAAAAAAGAGATCATTACTCTATGGAGAAGGAATCATAGCAGCTATTGCAGTCATGTAATGCAGGTGAGAAACAATCAGATCTTGAACTGGAATGATGGCTTTGGCAATGGATGGGAGATTGTTTTTTCAGGTGAAAGTGAAAAGAACTTACATGTACTGGTGGGGAAAGACCATGGAGGGCTTCCCTGGTGGCCCAGACGGTAAAGAATCTGCCTGCAACGCAGGAGACCCGGGTTCAGTCCCTGGTTCAGAAAGATCCCCTGGAGACGGGAATGGCTACCCACTCCAGTATTCTTGCCTGGAGAATCCCATGGACAGAGGAGCCTGGTGGGCTACAGTCCACGGGGTCACACAACTGAGCAACTAACACTAAAGACCAAGGAAGGAATATGGTTGGTTGGCGTCCAGTTGCATCAGTGCTGCAGAGTTCTGTTGCAGATCTATCGGTCTGAGATGGTTGTTAAGACATGTACATGGAAACATCGAATAGGCAGCAGGATATAGAGTCTGGAGTTCGGGAGACAGCCCCAGAACTGGAGGCTCTAAATTTAGGGATACATAGCTAGTGTTTTAAAATTGTGGGATGGAGTGAGTGAGGCTGTTGGCAATGCAGGAAAAGAAGAGGTCCCAGGACTGAGCCCTGAAGCATGGTAGTATTTAGAGGGAGGGCGGGTAGTGAATCCCTGTTGCAGCTGAGATGTTATATTCGTTCTCATGGGAGCATATCTTGTGCTTTCCACCGCTGTGCTAAAGATGATGAAGACGCTGATGATAATGATCTAAGTACCATGCATGTCATTTCAGGCTCCAGGAGGGCAGGTCCTGCCTCTGTCTTATTTACTGGGTTGTATTTCAATGTTCAGCTCTGTGCAAGGTCTTAATAAATATTTGTAGAGTAAATGAAACCTCTGACAGGAACCATTATCCTCCTGATTCTAGGAAGCTGAGGCATAATAGGTGAAGCGTCTTGTCTAGGGCACAGAGGTGTTCAGCCCATGTCCATCTCACGTCAAAGCTGTGCCTTTTGCCTCGTGCAGAACCTCCAGGTGCTACTCACAAGGGCCCTCGGCCGGGGGTTTGGGGTCAGAGGCCACGGCCACCTTTCAAGATTCAGTTTCAACACTGGAAGCTTCCCTGGACCGCTCAGCCCCATGAGATCTTCCAGCGCCTTATTTTTCATGGTGCTTGTTTTCAGCATCAGTATCAAAATTAAATGAATACTTCATTGATTTTTGTAATTGAACTGTTACCTTTTTCAGAATTTACTTTTTATTTTCCCAGACGAGTTGGTAGGCTCCATTTGGTTAAACCGTGCACACTCTTCATTATATAATGCCCCCTCACAGGACACCCAGCCCAATGTCTTGTGCATATTTGGTGCTCAGTTGAAGCCAGATCTGATTCTGTCACTGCTGCCTCATTCCAGGACTTTGAGTTCTTTCAGAGGCTGAGATCTGATTGGCTGTATCCTACGTCTTGTCTTTCTGTTTCTAAAGCCCTTCTGACCTTGTACCACAGCCTGCTCGCAGTCTAGGCTTCCATAGAGCCATCCACAGTACCTGCACCACCCCCCCGCCCGTGTCCCCACCCCAATCTGAGGACAGGTGAACTGATTATTAAAGGATGGAGACTTTTCAAAGTCGTAACGCTGAGCTCCAGCTCTCCCAGATTCTTTGACAGAACTCTGTCTTTCGTATTGATTGAAACCCTGAGGAGCAGTCTGTTGTGAGAATGCCTTGGTTCCACAAGTGTGTACGTTACAGACCTTGATTGGAATTCTTTTTTTACCTTTGAGCCTAAGTCTTGGCGGGGGGCAATCATTTCTTTCTGTAATTGCCCTGTTAGCGTTCGCTTTACTCTGCTTAGATTTGGATTCAGGCTCTGGCCTCGGTTAAGGGGAAGTGGCAGAAACCAAGAGTTACACTTCACCTATTAAGCCCCAGCTTCCTAAAATCGGGTCGCTAATGGTTCCTGTTAAAGGTTTCCTTTATTCAATAAATATTTGTGAAGACCTTGCACAGAGCTAAATGCTGAAATACAATCCAGTAGGAAGTGGCAGAAACAAATAGGTGAAGCTGTGAAACTTACCTGGAAGAGTATGAACGTTTCACTAAAACCGTGGTTGTAAAGGAATCATTAAACTTGCACATTCCTTATCCCTAAAACAAGCTACGCTTTTTTTTTCTTTGTGAGAGCTGAAGCATATACTGTGTTTCTGCTGCTATAGGGGAATCTAATATTCTTACATTTCCACTTTTGACTTGGTTTGAGATCTAAGTTTGTGAATTTCAATTAAATGCTTAGATTATGCATGTGAAAAATCTTTTGTTCCTGTGTTGCTATGAGCAACAGTTGTTAAAGTTAATCTTCCCTTTTAAAAGAATTGTGGGCAAATAAATATATGAATTTTAACAGGTTAAAAAAAAAGGTCGTCCTTGAATGTTGTGAATGTTCTGCCTATAAAGTAAATCGTTACTAGGACCGTAATGATCCCGGTGAAGGGAAGAATGCGGTAGAAGTGAATACTGATCCACACTTTGACAAAACATTCCTAAAATACTATTCAAATGAGGAAAGACGACGGGCTGCAGTCGAGTGTGGCCAAGCCTTGAGTCTGACTGCGTTTATTATTGTGGCCAAAAAGGAGCTGTGTGTAGTGGTTTGCGTAGGAAACCCATGATTTATCTGAAATTTCCCAACTTTCTGGCTTCTTTTTTTTTTTCTTTTTTTTAAAAAAATAAAAGACCTCGCCTCTCCTCCTCCCCACACCACACATTATCTCCTCCTTAAAGACTTCATTTGTCCTCATGTTTATCTCCTTGCTCTCCACCGTACTTCAGCCTAAATTTTCCTGACCCGGTGACGGCTTGCTGTTTGCTTCCGTCTGTCGTGTGATTGTCAGGCAGTGTTCACCTGGATCAGTGGCGGCAGTGAAATCTAGAGCTGGCCCCATGGAGGCTGCTGGGCGGATTTCCGTGGATTGACACTGCAGAAGGGCACCAGGAATGGGGCCGGCCTGACTGTTGCAGGGATGTATGCGTGCATGGGTGTGTGCTCAGCCACTCAGTCGTGTCTGACTCTTTGTGACCCCGTGGACTTTTAGCCCGCCAGGCTCCTCTGTCCATGGGGATTCTCCAGACAAGAATCCTGGAGTGGGTTTCAGGGATGTATATCGATAACGTAATTCATTCTCCCTCGGAGAATACAGGACTCGGTGAAGAGACGCCCTTTGTCCTCATCCTGCATTCTCGCCTCCTCCCCAGCTCACTCCTGAGAGCAAACCCTGAAGCACTAGCCCTTGACACAGTTTGTAAGAAGAAAACATAACTTTCTTCTGTAAATTTCAGAATAACCTGTGGAGCCCTCCACCTTCAGGAAGGGGTCAGACACCCACTTCCCAGCACCTCTGTGTAGCCATCCATACACCTTGTGTGTTGGAAAACAGTTATTTCTTTTTTGAAACAACAGTTTCATTTTAATTTTTAAAATTTAAATTGGATTTTTATATATTTTTTTAAAATGCCAGTTTTAAAAGCAAAGATATAATGTTCGGATGTTAATTCTAAAAGATATTCTGGGTTAAGAGTGAGAGCTTAAATGAGCATATAGAGTTTGAGGTGGATATTCTCTTAACTCATCAAGTAATGTTTTTTATGTGTAACTCATAGAAAACTATGCCTCTCGTATGTAAAGTACATTTCCTTTCACTACTGTCAGTTCTTTTTCCAAGATCAATATTTCACCCAGAAATTCTTTATTCCTATATTTATCTACAGCAATAATTATATAGTTCTTAAGCTGTTCATTCAAGGAACTTGAATTTGTTTGTTGATGACTTTTAAAGAAAGTCACAATGGAAAGAAGTCACCTAAACCTCTGGTTTCATTAAGGTATCAGAAGCATTGTTCTAGTTATAGAGGTAAAAGTTACCTTTGCAAATATAGAAAGGATATTTTACCACTTTAAGATTAAATGCTTCTAAGTTAATAATTTGGGGATTCAAAAAAAGATAGGAAAACTGACTTTCCTTTTCTGGTCTTGAAGAGGAAAAAGAAAAGTCATGTTTGTTGAAAAGCCAGTTATTTTAGAATTTTCAAGGTCACGAAAACAGCTGCCCGAAGGGGTGTGTGTTTGTGTTGTAATATATAAATTTTATTGAAAAACATCTTTATTCATGTTAAATAATTAAGAAAGTGAAAGTGTTAGTCACTCAGTCACGTCTGACTCTGCGACCCCATGGACTGTAGCCCACCAGCATGGAGTTCTCCAGACAAGAATACTAGAGTGGATTGCCATTCCCTTCTCCAGGGAATCTTCCCAACCGAGGGATTGAACCCAGGTCTCCTCACGATGCATGGTTAATGAACGTGGTGAAAATCTCACTTTCACTATTAATAAAGGAAATGCAGAGGAAAATGCCACTGAAAAACCAGCTCATTTTTACCAGATTTACTAAAATTAATAAGCCTGATTGATAGCAATCAGGTGTGGAGCGGATGCAGAGAAATAGAAGCTTTCACCACTGCTGATAAAAATGTGAATTGATAAAACTTCTAAGATAGCAACTGGTAATGTATGTCAGTTTAAACATTTGCATTCCTGTAAGCCCAGAGTGCCACTTAGTATAGATATATGTAAGTATGTACAAGGAATTCATTGTGGCACAATTTATAAAAGCAGAAAATTGTCAGAAATCCAAATGTCCATCAATAGGGGATTGTATTAAGCAACTTTTGTGGTTTAGTCATATAATGGAATGCTATACAGTGGTTGAAACAAATGAATTAGAATATTCCTACATATATCAACATAGATAAATCTCGACAGTGTTTAGAGAACCAAGGAAGGTTTCAGAAGTACATGTATAGTATATCATTTAGTTAAATTATTTAAAAAAAAAAAAACCCAAATTAGAGTGTGTAGCATTTATGGATACATGTGCTCAGGCTTCCCACGTGGCACTATTGGTAAAGAACCTGCCTGCCAGTGCAGGAGACATAAGAGATGCAGGTTCATTCCCCGGGTTGTGAAGCTCCCCTGGAGGAGGGCATGGCAGCTCACTCCAGAATTCTTGCCTGGAGAATCCCATGGACAGAGGAACCTGGAGGGCTGACATGACTGAAGTGACTTAGCATGCATAATAAATTTTATTAATAGATATCCTAATTTTGAATTTTGGTGTAAAGCCCACTTGGTCATTTAAAAAAAAATGTATGGCTAGTATTAGGATTTGGACTTTAATATTCATGAGAATATGATATTAATATTCATAAGTCTGATTTTCCAATTTTTTTTCTTCCCCTCTTTTGATGCTCACTTGATTAGATTTTGGTTCTAATGTTCTGCTGACTTCCTGAAAAGAATTTGGAAGCTTTCACTGTTTTCCATGGAACAGTTCAACTTTCACTGAAATTGTGTGTTCCTTGCAGTTTAGTAGTGTTCACATTCATGACTTACTTGATCTTGTACTTTTTCTGGGGGATTAGTTCTCGTCTAACAGTTTTGGCGTCTATAGGATGGATTAGATATTTCCCTGTCCTCAGGAGCCAGTTTGGTATTAGTATTTTCATGGATAATCGTCAGTGTTTTCCAACTGATTGGACGAGGTAATCCCTTAACATACTTTACTTTCCTACTGTTCTCTGGTCGTTCCCCTGTTCTCATTTATTACTCAATTTGTGCTTTTTCATTCTTTCTTTTCAGTTTTTAGGTTATCTAATTGCTCAGCTGTTTTTCTTATTTCTTTTTAAAGTAACCATCCCAAATTTATTGTTATTAGCTATTTTTTCCAATTCTGTTATTTTGACTTTTTATCTTTATTCCTTCCTTCATTCTGCTTTTTCGTTTTTTGTAACTTCTTGAGATTGCTTAATTTATTTTCATTACTTGTTTAGTCATATTAGCAGCTAAAGCTGTGAATGTTCTTTTTCTCTGATGGTTTGGGGCAAACTTGAACCTGTCACGTTCTTCACGACCATCCCCTCTTCATCAGACTTAGTGTAAGAAGGACTCAGGCCTGACTGTTTCTTCAGATCTCTTTTTCCTTATGAAGGTTTCCCTGTCCTGTAAAGCTTATTAAATAAATTTATGTGTTCTTCTGCTGTTAATTGGTCTTTTGTCCGTTTAATTTTTCAACCCTGCCAAGGACCCTAAGAGGGTTGAGGAAGGCTTTTTTCTCCCCTCCAGATCACTGATCCCTGCTGTAGTTGTATCAGAGCTTCTGAAATGTTAACGATTTCATGGTTATTTGGTACTTAATCACCAGTATTCAATTTTGAATTCCTCCTTATGTCAGAACTTTAAATCCATGATAGCTCAAACCTCTCCACAAAAGCTTAGATGTGCTAGACACACTACCTTTCTCTGATGCAGTGTGTGGCCAAAGAAATCATCTAAAGTGCAGAAAGCGTCCCCAATGCTGAACCACGGTGCTGCCCAGGTGATCCCGACAGTCCTCAGAGTAACTGAGAAGCCTCCGTCTTGGCCATTCAGGTGTTCGGGTAGCTTTCGTCCGCTGCAGGCCAGAACTGGGTGAGAATCAGTTACGTCTTGGATTCTTGAGCAATGACGGTGGTGTTGCTCTTTCAGGCTGACCTGTGCAGTAGTGAAGACCTGATCCTAAAAGCTTTGTCCTACGTCTGATCCCCTGGAATCCTCTTAGGGCAGAGAAGGGTATCAGATGCAGTGACCTTGATACCCTTCCCAACTCCGTGGGTCTCCTGGGGCTCCTCTCAATATCCAGTACCTGGGAGATACAGGGCATAATGAATATGACTCTGTGGGAGATACGTGATGTTCTTCGTACCCACTCTTGTCATTTTCAAGGCAGATAGACCTGACATTTCTTAGGAATAGCAGAGAACTGTTGTAGATGAAATGGAAGCAGTTTCCTTAGAACTCTGTAGGGTTTACATTATTACCATATTTTCAGGTCAAAGGATGGATAGGTTAGCTTTTACATCAAACCTGCTTGTGTGAATATGAAAAATAACTGTAATCTGGTATGTCTTCTGTGTCCTATGTATGCACACACTACTTTATTTTATTCATGTGTGAGAATGGAAAAAGAATTGTAAGAAAGAAGCAGAATGCTGTACAAAAATTTTCTATTGTTACTACGATAGAGTTACTACACCCTACAGTGTGTTGGATTTTGAATGAGGTGCGAGGTTGAGTGTGTGCGTATTTTTAGTATTTCAGGTCTTTATTGCTCAACACCTAGTGGCTTAACTGGGTGCTTCCTTGACTAACACCAGGAGCTGTGTAACCCCCGCGCCGACTTCGCACTGGACTTCCTTTGTTGTAGAGAACCATTTCTCCAACCAGAGGGGTTTTTCCAATGCCTGTGTTGTTTCTGACTCTCCACTCTGCCCACCTTGGAATTCTTTTACCTCTTCATCATCATAAGCCATGTCCTGTGAGTTCGTGAAGAGATGCCTTAAGTTTTCAGTTTCCTGAAATACATCTTTTAATTCTTCATTCTACCTCAGATCCTTAGTATATGCCAACTGTGGACATTCTGGCCCTTCTGTGAAGACTGCTTCAGGAGTGGACAAATGGCCTGTTCTGACTTGAGGGGGCGTCTGCTTGAGGCTGGGAAACAGCTGGAGAAGGGGACTGTTTTTCTCATCCTCCTGGATGTTGTTCTGCCTGGGTGCCTCCTGGAAGCATGATCCCCATCTTGCTGCCAGCCTGAGAACGAAGCCCGCGTGGAGGGCGGCAGGGTCGCGATGGACAGAGGCGAAGTCTTCAGTGACATTGTTGAGCCATGGAGCCAAGCAGCCCTGGAGTCCCAGCTACCCTTGTGTTACATGCAATGATGGTTATTCTTGTGTGTGATCCAGCTGCAGCCCAAAAGCTTTCATTTGCAGCAGAAACCTCACCCTTGTCCCTCTGTGTGGTGTTGTGATTCTGGAACGTAGGCTTTGGAATCTTGATGGAATCAAAATGCTGGCTCTTCTGTCTGCTTGGTAGCTTCACGATCTCGTGTATTAACTTTGCCTTAAAGGGCTTCCCAGGGTGGCTCAGTGATAAAGAATCTGCTTACCGATGCAGGAGACATGGGTTCATTCTCTGAGTCAGAAAGATCCCCTGAAGAAGGAAATGGCAACCCATTCCCGTACTCTTGCCTGGGAAATCCCATGGACAGAGGAGCCTGGCGGGCTACAGTCCATGAGGTCGCAAAAGAGTCGCACACGACTGAGTGACTGAAGAATGACAAGAGAGGCTTAACTTGGTTTGGTGCCAACAGAATTGCATCAGTTAATCCTTTTTATTACCATTTCCTAGATGAAGAAAACGGAGGTTGAGAGAAATTGAGCTTGTGAGTGAATAAGGACTGAAACCAAACAGGCCTTTTTGACCCAATTTCTCAGAGCCTCATTGTCTAATGTGAAAAGATGGTGATATCATGTTAATGCCAACCTCTTAGAATTGTTGGGAGGATTAAATGAGATGATTTTCATACAGGGCATGTTACACAAACATCATTCAATAAATAACTTCTCTTATTACTATTATTGCTATTGCCGTTACTGTCTTCTCTGTTGTCTTAGGGTTTACAACGGAAAATGACCCATGAGCCTTTGAAGTACCTTAATATGTCTCTTCTTCATTTTTTAATTGCCTATCTTCTTGAAATAGTCCTTCCAGACTCAACTCAATATTTGTTGAGCACATGCTCTACAAATGATATGAATGATGGCTGGCTGTTTTTGTTTTTTTTTTTTTAATGCCCTCTGATCTCATTTTCCTGTTCATTGCTTTACTATAATCTGACCTTTCAAAAGTAAACAGTGATCCTCTTAATAAATCCAGTGGGTGTCAATCAGGGTTCATTCAGGAGAACAGGCTCCTGTCTGTATTCTAAGGGATAAAGGGCTTAGTACAGAATCAGCTGCTTCCACCCCTGTTGGAAGAGTGAGGAGAAGCTGCCGCTGCAAGTCAGGGAGGCTGGCGGGGCAGGTGCGGGCCTGAGCCTGCGGGCCAGACGGCAGAGCCGGCTGCCCTTTCATGGGCTTCCACCGATGGCCTGTCTACACTGCGGGGAGGGCATGGCTCTCAGGATCCAGGCTAGGGAGACACTGCCAACCTCCCCAGGGGTCCTGCTCTCTGCTTCACTTCCGTCTCATCTCGGGACAGACCTCCAGCAGCCATGCCCGCTGGACGCGCAGAGATGCGGTCCCAGCCTCTGCCGGGTCCCGAGGGCGGGGCCCCTCGTCCACCCCCCTCCAGCTCTGCTGTCTGCTGTCCTGGTGACCTGCTGCCCCCTCCGCCCACGTGACACGCTCCATGCAATTCTGACCTTGTCCTCTCCCCAACCTGGGACTCCCAGACACGTGGCCCTGAGCGTGAAGTCAAAGCTGTGATGTGCCGCACGTGTATTTTCCATTTAGATTTTATAGACTCTTATGATGTTTACTGTTTTGAATTTTTGTTTCTTTGCTTTTATGCTTTGTGTGCTGTGAGCTCCAGTGCTCAGCTGTGTCTGAGTTTTTGCGACCGCATGGACTGTAGCCTTGCCAGGCTCCTCTGTCCGTGGGGTTCCCCAGGCAAGAATACTCTAGTGGGTTGCCATTTCCTTCTCCAGGGGATCTTCCCAACCCAGGGATCGAACCTGAGTCTCCAGAGTCTCCTGTACTGGCAGGCAGACCCTTTACCACTGGCGCCACCTGGGAAGCCCTAGGCATTTATAAAATGCCTAGAAAACCTTTTTCTGTGTGAAGGTGAAGGTGAAGTCGCTCAGTCGTGTCCGACTCTTTGCGACTCCACCAACTGTAGCCTACCAGGCTCTTCCATCCATGGGATTTTCCAGGCAAGAGTACTGGAGTGGGTTGCCATTTCATGCAAATATTCATTATTTTTCTTCCAGCCTTTTTTTTTTTTTTGAAAAAGGATTCTTTTCTACATTTAATCTTCAAATCACTTTCCCATCATTATTTAACATGTTCAAGGCCAAACCCACTACCACCTGTCCTTTGTCCTTTGTCTGCCTTCCAGGGATGTCTGTATCACTGTCATTTTCCCCATCTGGGCTCAGGGTCCTTGTTTAAAAACTGTTTTTTGCTTTTTAATTTTTGCAATGTTGTGTTTCTGCCATACAACAGCACGAATCAGCCATAATTACACATCTGTCCCCTCTGTCTTGAGCCTCCCTCCCCTCCCCCATCCCACCTCTCTTGGTCATCACAGAGCACCAGACCTGGCTGCCTGCTATATAACAATTTCTCCCCAGCTATCGATTTCACATGTTAGTGCACACATGTCAATGCGGGTTCTGCCGTCATCCAGGCTCTTTCTCAGCCCTTCCTATAAGACATTCTCTTTGCTCTCCCCTGTAATCTTTGACTCCCTGCTTGGTTTTCTTACTGGGTCTTCCCCTAACTCTTTAAAAATAAGTGTTTTTTTCAGAGTCACATGTAGGTAGGGCCAGGTACCTTGTTACCACTGTACCACCAAGGCAGTCATGGTGCCCGACACACAGGAGAACCTGTATGTATCGAATGACGTGGGGAATACCAGCGAGTGAATGGACTTCTGTCCTTGTGATCTGTTTTCAGGATATTTCCACCTTGTGTCCCAAAATAGTCTCCTGCCATAGACATGGTGCATCTACATAAAATATTGTGTACCCTTCTTACGAAGAACGTGGTAAGATACGGACTTGTTAACCTTTTTAGTTAGACATGCTAGTATTTGAGTGATCATACCTAAAGGTGTCCATGAGGGGTCAGTGGGATCTGGAGAGGCAATTTCTTTGGGCTTATTCTAGGATTCTGACAATAGTTCCAAGTTCAGTCTTTTTTTTTTTTTTTTTGTCTATTTTAATTAATATTATAGAGGAAAACGAAAGTTTATCAGACTTGCAGACAGGACAAGGCAGCGAAAGATCAGGTTCATGAGAGAATCAGGATCTTAATGTCGCATAGACTTGGATATGGTAATGAACTAAATGAAATCCAATGCAGCATTGAAAAGCCTTGCACTAGGGTCTAAAAATCTGTCGCATGAATACAGGATTGCCTAGTGGAAACACGAGGGGAAAGGGTGAGAAAGTTTTCATTGATAATTTGGGCTCAGCATAAATAATGTAACCTGATTTATGAAAATGCAAAGGTGCTCTTATATGGTCAGAAGGATAAATTCTGATTTTTCCTGTGATGTTGTACCTAGACTATTGGGTTTGGTTTAGGGATATTAGTCAAAAGAGCTTGTTCAGAGCTCAGGGCTTAGGGAGAGTGAAGAGCCCGGAGATAAAGTCACAGGTGGAGTGGGTGGTAAGAAGGCAAATGTTTAGTCTGAAGAGGAGAGCATCGGGAAGGTATCTCAGAACTCAGTGATCCTATAATTTATTGTCTAAACCAGAACCCTTTGAGAGTGAAAGAAGGTGCTATTAGTGCTTATGCTGGGCTGATGTGCATACATCTAGGACTGTCCTGGGCAAATGAGAACATGATCACCTAATGACAATGATCGGAAATATTTGAAGATCTGTTATATGAAAGAAGGATTGGACTTTACCTGTTTGAGTGATAGCCAGTGGACACAACTGCAAGAAGACCTGCATGTTCTTCCTTATAATGAGCCCCGATCTGATACTTTGGTTGTTGAAGAATGAAATAGATTACCTTCCAAGGTGGTGCGTTCCCCATCACTGCTGATGCCAAGAGCTTTAACTGCCCTTTCTAAGTCTTGGTAATGTACGGATGCGGTGGATGAAATTGTACCAGTCCCTCAAGCGTTCGTGTGCTTCCTCTTGCTGAGTACTCATCAGATGTCCGTTTGCTCCGTGCGTTTGGCACGGCTGTTTGTGAGATGCTGGCCCTGTGCCTGTCCCTAGCGAAGGGTAGAACCGTGGCTGCGATGGCTTTTCCGACAGGCCTGGCTCTGCAGTGAGTTCATCTCCTGTCCCAGCTGCAGACTCCAGTCGCTGTGCGTTAGGGCGCTAACAGCCTCCACTGCTGTTGTCTTGTTCACTTCTCAGTTCCTGCATGCCTCTCTCTTTATTTCTGTCTCCATGAGTCTTGGCTTTCATGCTAAATAGAAGATGTCTCTTCTTCCACGAGGGAGCATCCCCTTATACCATCAGGGATCCCAGCTTCAGGTCTGCTCATGTCTTGCTGTGGGTGCCGTGGTCTTTCCCTGGCTTCCCGGGAGCTCTGATTCCATGCTCGAGTCTCCGGTCCTTTCTTTGGTCCTCTACAGCAGAAGAGGCACCTATGACTGTTTCTGTTTTATAAATGAGGTTTAGAAAGGTTAGATGATCTGCCGGAAGTGACCTATCCAGTAGGTGTCTCAGCTGGATCCAAGCCCAGGTCTCCTCGTTTGTCCATCCAGATTCATCTGAATGATAAACAAACTGGCATTTTTTTAATACTAAAATACCATCAACCATTAAAAGTAACAAACTATTGTAGATGAATCTCAGATGCATTATGTGAAATCAATGATTCTCAGCCTTTAAAAAATTATTATTCCCTGCAGCCCTTTTACATATTTTCCCCACCTGCCTAGTCCCTTCATGATACCACAGAAGTATCATCTCTCTGTTTGTGTACTGTAGCCCTTTGGCAGACCCAGACCATTGAAATATCTAAGATTTTTACACCTGCCAGGAGTCAGTTTTCACTTCTTTGGCGACAGCATCACTCTCACTTGCCCATTGAGAACGCATGGACTAAGGAAGGAAGCCAAACTCAAGTGGTTGCATATGGCGGGAATCCATTTCTATGGCATTCTTGGACAGGAAAATCCATCAGATCAGCATCTTCAATCCATTTTGCATTTGTTTTTGTAAAGGTGAGAAAATGGTCTACTTTCATCCTTTTACATGTTGCTGTCCAGTTTTCCCAAAACCCCTTATTGAAGAGAGTGTTTTCCCCCCCATTGTTATATTCTTGCTTCCTTCATCATCATAATTTTGCTACAGTTTTTCATAATAATTGCCCATATATGTGTGAGTTTATTTCTGGGTGTTCTATGCTGTTCCATTGATCTGTGTGTCTGTTTTTATGCCAGTGCCATACTATTTTGATTACGACAACTGTGAAGTACAGTTCAAAGTCAGGGAGCATGATACCTCCAGTTTTGTTCTTTCTCAAGATAGCTTTGGCAGTTTTCAGGGAAACTTCTCTAGTAATGATCTACAGATATAACCCCAAGCAGTATATATCCTTAAACACATAAAACTTTCTGGAAACATGCACACATACACAATGTGCATCCGAAGATGCCGTGAAAGAACAGTGTAAATGGAGGTTGTCTGGGCAGTCTTAAGGATTGTGTCCTTGACACAGAGGCCAACCTAGACTAATCAAGATTGGAAATCCTAGTTTTGCCTTGGGACTTGCTAAAACCAGGTTGAGATTTAAGTTGGAAAAAAAGAGCAGAAGAAAAGTGGTTTCTGTTTCTTAGTGGAAACTGGCTTATCGTTTCTCAGTCTGACTTTTGGTAAAAAGTTTTCCAATTCCTGTGGCAGCCAACACGGGCAAATGTTTTTCTGTTACATTTGCCTTTTTGTGGTTAAAGCCAAGACTTTCCTCCTTTACTCTAGGCTCCAAATAAAGTATGTTATCATCCTGTATCAAGAGGAGCCTGGAGAAGCAGGGGTGGTGGAAATACAGGTTTTGCTTTTGGAATACCTTTAACAAAAGTATTTGAATTTCTAAATGTTGCCAAGAAATGGAGTTTCTTCCTCTATTAACATTCTTACACGTAATCATTGTATGGCATCTGATTCTGAGCCAAAATGTTATATTTTAAATGGTGTGGTGACAAATGAGCTATTTTTTTTCTTTTGAAAGCCCTTACTGAATTGTCACATACTCTGGGAAGGTTCCCAGATATTGCTGTAGGGAAAATACGCCTTTCATAATCTTTACACTACAGTACTGAATACGGGCTTCCCAGGTGGCTCAGTGGTAAAGAATCCGCCTGCCAGTGCAGGTGACGCAAGAGACTCGGGTTCAGCCGCTGGATTGGGAAGATCCCCTGGAGAGGGGAATGGCACCCACTCCAGTATTCTCAGCTGGAGAATCCCCGTGGACAGAGGTGCCTGGCGGGCTACAGTCCATGGGGTCTCAAAGAGTCAGACACACTGAGCGAGAGAGCCCTTTTTCTAGGAACGTGGAGAATACAAATGAAACTGAAGACGCGGTGTCTTCAAATTAAATCACGTTTTCAGCTGACTCAGTGTATCCTTGGCCCCCAACCTGTCGTCTCCCGCAATTACCACAGGTGTTTCTGTAATGCAAGAATCCGCCTGAAATGTGGGAGACCTGGGTTTGATCCCTGGGTTGGGAAGATCCCCTGGAGAAGGGAAAGGCTACCCGCTCCAGTGTTCTGGCCTGGAGAAGTCCATTGACTCTGTAGTTGGTGGGGTCGCAAACTGCTGGACACGACTCAGTGACTTTCACTCACTTCACTTATCCCTGTTGATGCTGACCTTAATTCAACTGAGGTAGTGTCTGGTCAGGGTGTTTTTGGTTTTTTTTTATACCATGAAGTTCGTTTTTCCTCCTCTTTTTCCATACTATCCTCTTGAAAAGAAAGTCACCATGTAGTAGCCCACACTTAAGATCTGGGGAGTGATGATGTACCTCCTCAAGGGTACAGTATGTACATAAGTTAAAGCAGTATTTTTAAAAAGCTTTTTATTTTGTATTGGAGTATAGCCGATTAACAATGTTTTGATCGTTTCAGGTGACAGCAAAGGGACTCAGCCATACATATACATGTATCCATTCTCCCCCGAGGAAAGGAAAGTGAAAATGAAGTCACTCAGTCGTGTCCGACTCTTTGGGACCCTGTGGACTGTAGCCTACCAGGCTCCTCCATCCATGGGATTTTCCAGGCAAGGGTGCTGGAGTGGGTTGCTGTTCCCTTCTCTAGGGGATCTTCCCGACCCAGGGATCGAATCCCGGTCTCCCACATTGCAGGCAGATGTTTTACCGTCTGAGCCACCAGAGAAGCAGATTCTCCCCCAAACTCCTCTCCCATCCAGGCTGTCACATGACATTGAGCAGAGTTCCTGGTGCTGTACAGTCAGTGGTCCTTGTTGGTTATCCATTTGAAGTTTAGCAGTTTGTACATGTCCACCCCAACCTCCCTAATTATCCCTTCCCCCCATCTTTCCTCCAGGCAACCATAAGTTCGTTTTCTAAGTCTGTGTAAAACAGTGTTTTTATAAGCTAACAGTGGATAATTGGAAACCAAAATGAGATACTTCTGCATGCCTATTGAAATGGCTAAAATGAAAAAAATAGTGACATTAGCAAGTGCTGATGGGAATATGAAGTACCCAGAACTCTCATCTGTAGCTGATGGACAGCTTCTGTGGAAGAAAGTTGGCCAGTTTCTCATAAAACCCAACAATCCCACTCATTGGCATTTTTTCTAGAAAAGTAAAAACTTATATTCACACAAAAACCTGTGCACAAATGTTCACAGCAGTTCCGGTCATAATTCCGCCTAACTGGAAATGACCCAGATGTCCTTCAAGGGGTGAAGGTGTGAGCAGATTACCGCTCTTAAATCCAGTTGCACCCTGCTCAGCAGCGAGAATGGTGGCAACAGCTTGGATGCATCTCATGGCATTTACTTAGTGAAAGACTTCTGTCTCAAAAGATCCAATGCTGTATACTTCCACTTATACAACCTTCTTAAAAAGATCAATTTATAGCGATGAAGAACACATTAGTGTTTGCCAGGGTTTGGGGGGCAGGCTGGGAGGAAGAACGTGTGACTACAAAGGGCTAGAATGAGGACGTTTTTGGGTGTGATGGAATATTCTATATTCTGATTGTGGCAGTGGTAACTTAAACCTGTACATTTACTAAACGCTCCAAAAATGTCAACCAACTAAAAAATAGCTTATAATAAAAAGACTCCATTAAGGTCAATACATAGTTAAAATTTAGAATTTATCCATGTTGAGAGTGTTTTCATATGTTTACAGGGCATTTGGTCACCTTTTATACATATATATATATATTTACTTATTTATTAGGCTGAACCGGATCTTAGCTGCGACACATGTGATCTGCGATCTTTGTTGTGGTGTGTCTGTTAGTTACAGCATGCAAACTCTTGTAGTATGTGGGATCTAGTTCTCTGACCAGGCATTGAACCCACGCCCTCTGCTTTAGGAGCTCGGAGTCTTAGCCACTGAACCACCAGAGACATCCTACCTTTTCTTTTAAACTCCTGGGTGGGGATTTTTTTTTGGTTGCTCATCTTCCTGTTGGCTTACTAGTTTTTTTGTTTTGTTTTTTTATTTTTTAATATTGATTCTTAAAAGAGTTTCTTACATATTTTAGAAACAAATTTTTGTGAATTATATGCGCTGTAAGTTTCTTCTCCCAGTTCGTAGCTTATTTCTCTCTCCCTTCCAGGGTATTTGATGAATGCCAGTTCTTAAGTTAATATAGTTGGGTCTGCCCATCATCTCATTTATGATTGTACATTTGTTTCTTCTGTAAGAAAACTGTATCCTGAGGTCATGAAGTAGTCTACTGTATTATCTTTGCAAAGCTTTAAAGATTTGCCTTTCACACTTGGATCTTCAGATCACTCGGACTTGGTTTTTGATTATGGGGGATGGAATGAAGCCAATTTCATTTCTTCCCCTTTATATCTAACTTGTCACCACAGCACTATGTATTGAAAAGTCCAACTTTTCCCGATGAGCAGTAATACATCAATATATCTTTTACATCCGTTTCTCTGTATGAAGTGTCAATCTTTATGTGGTTCTATTTTTGTATTGCTCTTCAATTTATATTTATTCATCTATATATTCAATCCTTTCACCATTATAATATTTTCTTAAATATTATAGTTTTATAATGAATCTCAATACTTGGTAGGAAAAGTCTCCTAGATTATTTATATGAAAGGAGTGATAACATTTGCAAATAATGACACTTTTGTTCTTCATTGCTAATCCTTAATCCCTTTATGTCTTTTTCCTACCATACAGTACTAGCTTGGACTCACAATGCAGTGTTGAAATGAAGTAGTAATAATGGGCACCTTTGTTTTATTCTAAATCCTACAGGAGATGCTTCCAATGTAAATAGGCATTTTGTGGACACCTCTATCAGGTTAAGGAAGTTCCCTTCTGTTCTTAGCATGTTAAGGTGTTGTTTTTTTTTTCTTTCTTTCTCAAATGGTGTTGAATTTTGTTAAAAGGTTTTCTGTTCTGTTTGAGATAATCAAATAAGTTTTCTTCTGTGAATGACATGTTGCATTAAATATAGTAATTGATAGTTTAATGTTAAGCCAACCTTGCATTTCTAGGATAAACCCAAGTTGGTTATGAATTATTCTTATTGTTAGAGTTTCACTTACCAATACTTTTTTTTTTTTTCCCAATACTTTTTTTCAAGTTTAAAATGCCATTTAAGTAACATGCATTCCTATTTCAAGAATATTAATATTTTAAGTGGCACATGATGATTATAAAGTATCAGGCTGTAAGATGTATTTTGGTTTCAGATATGTTAAAATACTTTAACTTATAATGTCCTATTGTTTTGTTTTATGTCTACATTCTTAAATTAACTTGACCTATAATTGTACTTCCTCATTCTTTCCTTGTCAGATTTGTTATGAAGGTTATGTATTTATACCATGATAAAATGAGTTGGAATGTGCCCACTTTTTCTATTCTATTGATTAATTGATATGGTATTGGCCATAATTCATTCTTGACTGTTTGGTTGATCCCGCCTGTGAAATCATATGGGTGTAACATTTTAACTGCTGATACAGTTTCCTCAATGCTTTTGAAACAATTCAAGCTTTCTGTTTCTTCTTGATTCAGTTCTTTTGAGTTTCAGTGTTCAGGAATTTGCTTATTTTGTTCATATGGCCAAATCTGTTAGCGCAAAATGATTCATGAGAAATTCATATATATTTAATCTAGGTAGTAGCATCTGTAGTTGTACTTCCTCTTCAGTTCTGCTATTTTCTATTTGTATTTTTATTTTCTTCCTTTCTCTGTTCCTGTAGGACGTTAGCCAATTTTACTTTTTGAAAGAAACTAATTTTGACATTGATATTATTCATCTTTCTTATCATTTGCTTTCTATTATTATTTTCTGCACTTATTATTTCTATCCTTCTAATACTTTGGGTTGATTTTGCTGAGTGTTTTTTCTTAAAACTTCTTAAAAGAGATGGTTAAGATTTTGGTCTTTTCTCTTTAAAAATTGTACTTCCTACCTAGTGACATTGTTCTTGAATTTGTTTCTGTTTTTACATGTAGGATTTTATCATTCTGTTTCACACATTTTATCATTTTTAGCTATTTTTTCCCCCATAAAAAAGGTTTCTCATTGATTTTGATTTCTGATGCAGTTAAACTGGAGTCAGAGAACATGTATGTATATTGCCATTTTTGTTGTTGCTGTTTAGTTGCCCAGTCATGTCTAATTCTTTTGCAACCCCATGGACTGTAGCACCAGGCCCCTCTGTCCATGGGAAGAATACTGGAGTGGATAGCCATTTCCTTCTCCAAGAGATCTTCCCGACCCAGGGATCGAACCCACATCTCTTGCATGGAAGGCAGATTCTTCACCACTGAGCCACCAGGGAAGCCCATTGCCATTTTAGTGAATCTTATTCAATACGTGTATGCTTGAAAATACTGTGCATTCAGCAGGCTGTTATTACAAAGTTTCTTTCCTACATGAGACTTGAGACCACTGTTTCGAGGGAAGAGTGGTCAGGCGCTGCCCATAGAGAGAAAGACCAAAGCCAGCTTCCTTCATTGCTATTGGTGGATGGTATTAACTCCCATAGAACTCACAAACCTGAACTACTTACTCAGAACTTCTCAATACTTTCAAGAATATATCCAGATAACAGCTATTTTTCATGTACACAAAGAAGCATTCTCTTTAATAAGCAGATAAAATTAAGGTTTTACTGTTGATAAAATGATTGATGAGTCCTTATAAGAACAGCATGGGAAAAAATTAATTGCTTTCTTGATTTATGTCCTATTTTGTTTACTTTTACTAATATGGTCGTGTGGCATTAGTAATGAGAGCAGTAACCTTTACAGAGTTTTCACCCTGAGCCAGTTGCCGAGTTGAGAGCTTAGACCCTGGAGTCGGGCTGCCGACCTTCAAACCTCGGCTCCCCCACTTAGACCTGAGTGAGCTTTCTTTGCTTCAGTTTCCTGAAACAGCGGTACTGGTTGTATACACTGCATAGTGTTATTTTGGGAGTAAAATTGGATGATCCTGCTTCTGATAATAGTTGTTGTTCAGTCACTCAGTAATTTCTGACTCTTTGCGACGCCATGGACTGCAGCACGCCAGGCCTCCCTGTCCATCGCCAGCTCCCGGAGTTTACTCAAACCCATGTCCGTTGAGTCAGTGATGCCGTCCAACCATCTCATCCTCTGTCGCCCCCTTCTCCTCCCACCTTCAATCTTTCCCAGCATCAGGGTCTTTTCAAATGAGTCAATTCTTTGCATCAGGTGGCCAAAGTATTGGAGCTGTAGCTTCAGCATCAGTCCTTCCAATGAATATTCAGGATTGATTTCCTTTGGGATGGACTGGTTTGATGATCTTGCAGTCCAAGGGACTCTCAAGAATCTTCTCCAACACCACAGTTTGAAAGCATCAATTCTATGGTGTTCAGCTTTCTTTATAGTACAACTCTCACATCCATTGGGTTGCCTTGTGGCTCAGTTGATAAAGAATCTGCCTGCAATGTGGGAGACCTGGGTTTGATCCCTGAATTGGGAAGATCCCCTGGAGAAGGGAAGGGCTTCCACTCCAGTATTCTGGCCTGGAGAATTTCATGGACTGTATAGTCGATGGAAGAGTTGGACACTACCGAGCGACTTTCACTTTCTCACATCCATACATGACTACCGTAGCTTTGACTATATGGACCTTTGTGGGCAAAGTGATGTCTCTACTTTTTAATATGCTGTCTAGATTTCTCATAGCTTTTCTTCCGAGGAGCAAGTGTCTTTTAATTTTATGGCTGCAGTCACCATCTGCAGTGACTTTGAAGCCCAAGAAAATAAAGTCTGTCACTGTTTCCATTGTTCCCCCATCTATTTGCCATGAAGTGATGGGGCCAGATGCATTACTGATAATAGTAACCAATATTATATGACATTTACTCTGTGTGACACAATGTGCTAAACTTTTACCATAGGTTAATTTAATTTTCACAGACCCCTGAGAAGTTTGTATCAATAAACCCCCCTATTTAGACTTACTGAGCCTTAGAAAGATGTCGGGATAGAAAGAAAGGCTTTCTCAGGCCTGCTGACTTGTGTTCCTGTGGTGGGGAGTCCCAGCCAGAGCAGCTCCTGCATGAGGACAAGCCGGGATTGTGGGCACCACGCTGGGAGGATTTGGCTGGTGTTAATTTTCATTCAGCTATAGTTGCTTTACAAAGTTGTGTTCATTTCTGCTGTAGGTCAGACTGAATCAGCTGTATGTTTACATATACCCCCCCTTTTTCACCTGGGGAGGAGTTAACAGGAAAGGAGAAATGGGTTTTAGAGGATTTCAAGGCTGTTAAGGGTCTCCACCCTCTGCCCGTTAGTCCATGCTGCCGCAAGACAATGCCACTAGTTCTGGAGACTGGAACTCCAAGACCAAGGGCTTGGCCAGTTTGCTTCCTGCCGAGGGCTCTCTTCCTGACTTGTAGATGACCCCCTTCTCACGTGTCCTCACATGGCTCTTCGCCATCAGTGTGTGTGGAGAGGGGAGAACTGCTGTCTTCCTTCTCTTATTGGGCTTCCCCGGTGGCTCAGCAGTAAAGAATCGGCCTGCAATGCAGGAGATGCGAGAGACTCGGGCTCGATCCCTGGGTCAGGAAGATCCCCTGGAGAAGGGAATGGCCCTTCTCCAGTGTTCTTGCGTAGAGAATCCCATGAATAGAGGAGCCTAGCGGGCTACAGTCCATGGGATCACGAGAGTTGGACCTGCCTTGGCAACTAAAGCACCTCCTCCACCTCTTCTTTTAAGACCACCAGTCCGATCAGATGAGGGTCCACCCTTATGACCTCACTGAGTCCTAATCAACTCCGGTTGGGGCTTTAACATTTGGATTTCGGAAGGGCACAGTCTGCAGCACCCACCACCCCTCCAGGGGACAAATATGACGTCTTCTGTGCCTAGTATGTTCCCTGCTACCTGTTGGTGAGTGTCAGTTTAAGAAAAAAAAAGGTATCACCAGAGGGACTAGGTTCACCTTTGTATCACCAGTGGGCTTATCTCACAATATTTGGCATTTCTGCGGGCAATGAGGTGTTGTGTGTTCCTTAAATAAGGCAGACAGTGGCCCTGCTGGGGAGGCCTGGGAGCCCGTCTTTCCGTGCCGGGAGGGGTGTGTTGTAGGCGTGCAGGTCTGACGTCTTCATGTCTCCTGTGATGCATTTCTGAATAAACAGATACATCTAGTCGTCAGTCATGTCGCAAATATTTAATCCTCCTACTGTATGCCAGGCAGTGTTTATGGGCTTTGACAATATGTGATAAGCAGCACAGAATGCTGGGCTGCCTTAGCGGTGTGTTCCCTGCAGGTTAACTGATCAGTCAACAGAAACACGTAGTACAGTATCTGTGCTGAGAAGAATACAGACAGGTGAGGCCATTGGGCAATCAAAGTCTTGATGGGGTGGGGCACTATTTTAGAAAAATGGTGGAAAAGTATCAGCAAGAGTCAAGGAAATATCTGAGAGAGAACGTTCTGGACAGAGGAGATGTAATACAAAATACAGAGGTTCATGACTAGATGGAATATTCTTGGCAAGTACTGGAAGGGGGACACCAGGTTCTGGGTCATATTGCCTGGAAATGCTCAAAAAAATGTTTAGTATTGCTACCATTAATGTGATTATGGTGCAGATTAAGAAAGAGAACTTTTTCGCCCCAAATGTACTTGTCGGCAGTTAAGTTGTAACCAGGATCAGCTTGCCACCCCTCTCCCCTTTTAAAATCAAGATAACTGTTCCATTTTCCAAGTCAGTCCTTACTTTATGGACACCAATGGAGTGATGCTGTGTTTCTCTGAGCTTTCCACCAAAGTGTTACAGATGCAAAGACTGAACCCAAGAGGATGTGTGTGTGTGTGTGTGCACGCGTGCATGCAGGTCTTTCCATAAAGGGAACATTTTTTTGTAATCTCTTTTCTCCTTCTAGAGATCCATGCCAATTTTACGTTCTTCTAAGTAATACATTTGTGCCTACTTTAAAACCGAAATGCCGTTTTAAATGCCCGGCCTGTGCTGTGGGTTTGCGTGCCCTCACCCCCGGGCACATTCCCGGGCTGCACCAGGCTAAGCAGCTCTGGAGCAGAGCCCCGTGTGGATGTCCTGGCCCGCGTCCAGCAGCAGCTAATGTTACCCAGGGGGATTAGGGTGTGGGCTGGGTGGTTTTACTGTTAGTATCCTGTAAAGTGAAACACAAGAATGTTCAACTTCCTTCCATAAATTATATATAAAGTAAAAACCAAGAAAATGCCGTTTTCTTCCCAGAATGAGCAATGTAAAGTGAAGCCTAAGAAAATCCAATCTCCTGTCAAGAATGAACAGTGAAATTGACCCTGGCGCCATCGGAAGAGAATCACCAGATAGTTGATGTAGCAACAAGCATTTACCCCAAATCGCCTTTATTTGGCTTTGGAATGTGGAATGTGCCACTCACTCTTGCAGGCTCATTTTCTCTCTAGATTATGTTTGATTGAATTATTATCCTGGCGGTCTCTGAATATGTATTAATAGTGGGCGGAGGTGACTCCAGCATGGCACCCAGGCTGCTATACTCTTCACTCGCATCCCAGCGCTGGCCATGCTGCCTGAGGGTCCTTCTCAAAAATGTGCTCTGGGAGATCATTACTAATTGATGAGGGTTGCCGTGGAGATGAGACCCACTTGCTGTCTCTTTCATGTTAAGCATGTGTGGACCTCTTTGGATCATTGGGAACCAGCTATAAATAATCTGATGACCATTCTTTTAGCTTTATGTATTTTTAATAATATACAAACATTTTTTAAGTTAAGAATTACATTCAGTTCTATTTTTAGACTAGTAAATGAAATCTAATGAAAGTTTTTAGTAAAACTGAAAATGCTACTTGTTTTGAGTCATGAATTTTTATGGCACTTATGTTCTTAGTGTGAACTCTTCCTTAGCTAACCTACTAGTGAATATGAAATTAAGATAATGGATTCAGAAGCACAAAGAAGGAAGTAATAATCAACTGTTTCCAAGGGTCTTTAAAGGGTGTCTGTATTTCAGAATCTTGCCTGAACCCGTGCCATTTACACATCTTCAAAACTTCTCCTGAATAATTTGTTTTTCTGGCTTGAGTATTCAAAAAGTTAACGAAGTTTAGTTTTCTTTCAATGGTTGATTTGTTGTTCAGTCACCAAGCCCTGTCCCACTCTTCAGTCGGTGAGTTAACTTCATTAGTGTTTAGGAATGTTTATTAGTCTGAATCAGGGAGCTTTTCCTCTGGTTGGTGTGTGTGTGTTGATAAGGTTGCAGAGATGATTTAATAAGGTAATAATTGGGTGAAATATGACCATTTTGACTTGAATAAATAGTAATTATTTACTGTCAAAACTTAGTGCTTAATTTAGTAACCTGTTTTGGAATTCCAGGCTTCCCTGGTGGCTCAGATGGTAAAGAGGCCTCCTGCAATTCAGGAGACCCAGGTTCGATCTGAAGAAAGTCTGCCAATTTAGAGATTGTTTTACTAGGAGGCTAGTACTGAAAGGTACTCAAGTGAAGAAAACTGCTTGGTTTAATTTCTTAATCTTGGAGCATTGCTAAATCATTCTTTTGAAGGTTAAAATTAATATTTGAAGGTAATAATTAAGTCCGTGGCTGCCAGGACTAATTGAAATTTTTATAGAGAGAAAATATACTATCCCAGATGTCATTATCCATTCATGCCATGTCTCATTAATAAGAGGTTATTCCAGCTTCATTTGTTTTCATATTAAGTGTTTTTAACAGGAGATTTGTTTAATGATGTTCGTTGTACATGGAACTCTGTTCATTGTAAACACATTGTATTCTAATTAGGAGATTGTATGCAAACAATGTTATTATTTTTAAATATTGAGGAAACGTGCCACCTCAGTAACATCTAGGGCATTCTTAAAGCCACTGTGCTCTTCTCGTGTTTCTGAGTACCGGCTGCATTTGGTTTTATTTAGCTGATGAGATCTGACAAAAGTCACAGCTCAGGGGAGGATGGCCATAGACGAGATCGGGTGCTCACAGAATTCTCTGTGCTTCTTAGAGTGTGGACTCCATAGAGGGGGTTGAATGAGTTTAGTCCCGCAGCTAAGAAGCCCAGTGGCCTGGCAGTTGAGGGTGTGGTTTTGATTCTGGCATCGTGGATTACTTACTGTGCAGCTCCGATGGGTTTCTCTGCCTGTTTCCTCAGAGGGTTGTTTTACTGATTAAATGTGTGTCATTTAGAAAACACTGAAGGATCACAGCGGCCTCACAATAAGTGCATGTAAGTAACTTTTACATAAATACAGAAACTTTCGAGTAATATTTCTTGATCTCTTCAAGCTGTTTGAAAACATACCTGGCAAGCTTGTTTTCTCACATTGTTAAGAAGATGACAGACCAGCAGTACTAAGGAAGTATTTACAAATAATTACCCATATACCCAATATTCAAAAATAATGCTTGCATATTATCTTCTAAGTATAGTTTATTTGCATGAATATTTTATATTAATTGAAGCAATCACTGTGGGCAGCCGAATGTGACTGGCCCGTCCTGGTTGTATCCTTGCCAGGGAGCAGGCTGGGCACGGTGGTGCCCCCTGTAGCCCCAAAGGAGGGGGCAGGACATACTCCTTCTTGCAGACAGATGGGGTACGAAGCAGCTGAAGCAACAGAAATCACTACGGTGCACAATGGGCTCCTCATACTGTGTGGACGGTCTTTCTCATCCAGAAATATTTGTCTATTATAAATAGGTATGATGCTTTTAGTTGGTGTCTCAGCAGTAAAGAATCTGCCTGCAATGCAAGAGACCGCCTGCAACGCAGGAAACTTGGGTTCAGTCCCTGGGTCAGGAAGATTCCCCCTGAGGAAGGAATGGCTACCCACTCCAGTCTTCTTGCCTAGAGAATCCCAAAGACAGAGGAGCCTGGAGGCTATAGTCCATGCTGTTGCAAAAGAGTCGGACACAACTTGACAACTAAACCAACCAACACACATAGATATGATGCTCCTAGTCCAGGCCAGTAGCCACGAGGATGTACACCTCCAGCAAGGGTCCATCATAAATTGTTTAGAGTATTTATTTGCCAGAGTGTTGCTCTTTTTATGTTAACTTGAGGCAGAATGGTTGAAGGGATATAAATTGCAATGAGCTGTCTCCAGAAGGTCGAGATGTGAGGTGTGAGGTGTTCAGACGAACCCTCTCTGCAGCTGGGGCAAGGAAGCGGGATGTGGGTGTGGACTCAGTTCTGGGACCTGGACCAGCTAGATCTGTAAGACCTTCCTCGGTTGACTTGTCAATTCCAAGGAAAGCCTTGAACGTGAGGTGCAGGGAATTCAGAGTTCTTGCAAGTTCTCTGCCCCAGGCTGTGGGCTGGCAGAATGATGCGTTTTCTGGACGAGAAGGACCACTTGGTATTCAGATGGGCTCAGGTCAGCCCACTCCTGAGAGCACCATGCAAGTTGAGTGGATACCTGTCTGTCTAACAGCACGGTCCGGGGATGGCGATGTGAGGGTTACCTCGCTGTCAGCAGGAGAGGACTGCAGGAGGGACAGTCTGGGAAGTGAGCCAGCAATGCCAAGAGCAGAGTCTCCAGGGCCGGGCAGTGGCAGGAGCTGGCGTGGCGAGCGGATCGAGGAGGCGGCCAGCCCGGGTCAGGAAACGGGATGAGGGGTCGCGAGAGGCCGCCGCCCATCAGGACTCTGTGTTTTTGGAACAAAAGTTGTCAGACTTTAATGGTCTTAAGAAACACCTAGGGACTTCCCTGATGGTCCAGTGGTTAGGACTGCATGCTTCCACTGCGGGGAGCAAGGGTTCAGTCCCTGGTCGGGGAACTATGATTCCACAAGCTGAGCAGCAAGGCCAAAAAAAAAAAAAGAGAGAAGAGTAAAAGAAACAGCCAGAAAGCTTATTAAAACACAGTTTCTTGGGCTCATCCAGAGAGATTGTGGTTTGCTAGACTGAGTTCGGGCCCATGCCATGAATTTGCCTTTTTAGCAGGCTCACAGGCCATGTCAGCGCTACTGGCCATGGACCACAATTGAAGAGCCAACTATTCTAGACCAAGAGTGGTATCTCAGGCAGACTCTTCCCATCCCTCCACTCTCAACACCTCTGATGAGAAAAGAGAAGGAAATAGGAACTTTTGAGTTCTTACTCTAAATCAGAGGAGATATATATATATATAGCTTCATTTAATTCTCATGCACGTAGATAATGTAGTCTATTTTCTGTGAGGCTGTGGAGGCTCAAAGAGACCAAGTAATTTGCCCAAAGCCACACAGCTAGCCTGTGTTATGACTGGTTTTCTGAGCTAAAGCTAGATCCTTCTTATAATTCATTATTTTCCTTAAAAGTAACTGCACAACAGGGCAGTTGGAGGGAGCCTTCACCCCTGTGATAAGGAACAAATGCTTGGATTCCTCTGGTGCTGTTGTAGATTGCGACATTCACCAGGACCTAGATTCTGGCACGTGAATCGCAGAGATTTTTAACTGGTAAAACCTCTTCAACATTTTGCTGAGAATGTGGTAAAAAGATGACACTGAAAAACTAAAAAGTTTTAAAAGGTTAGGATCAAGCTGAAAATGGTACAGAAATTTCTGGCACATTTTTCTTTAGGATTTCAGTTAAATCTTGTAAGTGATCTTGAATGATGTTAAAACGAAGAATCGTCCAAACAATTTATTTCTTTTAAGTTCTGTTTTCTAAAACATAAAGACAAACACAAAAGCAAATGAGGGCAAATATAAGAAGAAAAGGTGAAACATGCTTTTCTCTGGTGAAGTATATATTTGCACGTGCTAATATATTCCATTCTGTGTCATTGTTCAGTATGAAAACAAAGACTTAGAATGATTGTATTGAATAATCCTTTTGTTTTGAGTAGTTAAAAAAAATAAAAGTAGGTTATAAGAAATTTTAGAACTCTGTGAAATTATAGCTCTGCAGCTAGCTGATCTTACCAAACCGCCCTTAAACTCTGGTTTACCTCCTTGAGTACAAAAGCTATATGTAGCGTGTGAGATTGTGGGTGTCTCATTGTACTTTAGGTATGCACGTTTCTCCTCCATAAAAATATACCTGTCTTGGCTAAGCAGTGGTTTTGGGATATAAAGTGGTTTTTTGGATATATATGTATATATGCTTCCTGGGTGGTTCAGGAGAGGAGCCTTGTGGGCTACAGTCCATGAAGTCACAAGAGTTGGACACGACTTAACAACTAAACAACTACTGCCATAGAGAGAGAGATGTAGATACACCATTCAAGAATCAATCTGGTAATGACATATCCCATGTTTATATCACTGTTAATGAGTAGTGAAATTTAATAAACTTGATATGGAAAGCCTTTTGACCCTTATTTAAATTATATCTAGAGCTTAGATTTTTAACGAAGTGAACATATTTAGATTACCATGCTGCTTCTATATCCTCCTCCCCATTTTGAAATTTTTAAAGAAACTTAGATACGTCTCTGATTTTTCTTGTGAAACTAATGTTTACCGGACTCTGCTTTTCTGTTCCCTCCTGCTGCCTTCATTTCCCTGCAGTCCCTGCAGAGTTAACGTGGCTCCCTTCCCCTCCAAAGATAACCCACAAGAGTCGGCTGTTGAGTTCAGGGGATGGTGGAGCACCTTAGCCCCTCTGTCTGTATCCCAGCTCTGCTCTCCGCTCACCAAGCAATTATCCATGGTTGTGCCACCTCTCTCCCTGCGTTTGAACTCCTTGCAACATGGACTTTCTTATTCAAGTTGGAATCTCTAGAAGAAGCTCTCTCTCCCTAATCAGGGTGTCATGAAAGAGCTAGAAAAAAAGATCACAAGCATTTAGTAGAACTGAGCAGTTAAGAACAGATCCACCAAACTTCCGTCTCACCCCCACGATAAGGCCAGAGGTTTACTTTTTAAGAAAAGACAGAGCAAATACAAACCTTTAGGGCCCCCGAGCATTGCAAAGATTATATGATGTTCCTCCAGGAGAGCTCAAAATAAAGAGTACTAAAGGGTAAGAGAATTATAAAGGATCTCCTCAGGGTTCTGACTTTTTCTAATGACCTCTTCATTTCTTTTTTTTTAGGTATGAAATCCAAAATTATTCTTTCTAATTGGTGTAAGAACAGGAAAGGAGAGGTTTTTTTTCTTTTTTTTTTGAAAGGGTAGTTTTAAACTTTTTTTTTTTAAGTGTGTGTTTGTGTGTAGGTAGAGAGAGAAACTAGATTTAAAAAAAAATCATGTCAATGTGTGGCAAAAACCACTACAATATTGTAATTAGCCTCCAACTAATAAAAATAAATGAAAAAAAAAAAAAAAGAATGAGGCACTAAAAAAAAAAAAAATACAAAGCTTAATGAACTGTTATAAGTGGAATACCTTTCTAACACCACCCAGGATGCTAGAACTTTACCAGCCACTCTGGAAGGCTTCTATATCCCTTCTTATGAAGTAATTATCCTGAAAAAACTGTAAGCACCATGAATCAATTCTTTAAAAAAGAATTCCTCTGAATACTTTTTTAATCCACAACTTCTTTCTTCACCCTTTTTTTTCCCTAATAGCATTTCTGTTGTGCAATTTTGTGTTTCTTGTAAATGAATAATAGTTCTACAAATCTGATCAAATTCAGGATAGATAATAGAGATATTATGGTGGTAGAAAGCATACACGTCTGAGATGTTTCTCAATGAGGTTGGGAAAACAATTAGTGTTTGAGTCATGAATGTTCATTGTCTAGACCTATGAATACTAGGGAGTTGCAAAACGATGCTGCCATTCAGGCATTCCTCATTCATTTGTTAACTGGACTATTTCTGTAAGGAAGGATTTCCTTCATCTGCCCCTCTGTTACTCCACACAGAGTTCATGGGAGCTCCTGGGGTGCTGGGACCTGTCTGAGCCATGGAGTTCTCCCGCCCACCTGACCGCCTGAGATGATAATCAGACCTGGAAAGGGCCACTGATAGGCATTTTGGTTCTTGACTTGGACAGGGAACAAGTGATTGTGGTCTGCAAATTGTTAGCTGTTACCTGCTCGCTACCAGTGAATCTTTTTTCAGGAGAATTAACTCTACCTTTGCTTTGGAGCTACTCAGGTTTTCTTGATCTATTCCTGTTTGTTGACAAATCTAAAACCTTATTTTGCTAATGTGTGCATGGGTGCTTAATCACTCAGTCCTGTCTGACTCTTTGTGGCCCCAGGAACTATAGCCCCAGAGGCTCCTCTGTTCATGGGGTTCTCCAGGCAAGAATACTGGAGTGGGTTGCCATTTCCTCCTCCAGGGGAGATTCCCAACCCAGGGATTGAACTGGCATCTCCTGCGTTGGCTGTGAAACCACTAAATATCATCTGGTCATACCTCTTGCCTTCAGTGGGTCATGTGAAGAAATCTCCCTCTTACACAGAGTTTGAAGTCATCACAGAGGCTCACAGAGGCCAAAGTTGTCAGTTTTTTAAAAAAGATTTTTTAAAACAAAATAATTTCAAAAGTTAAATTTTAAAGTAAATATTTTTGCATGAGCCATCCGTATCAATTGGAGTATATTACTGCAATTGTTTTCCTCAAAGTTTCAGAAATGGAAAAGGGGGCTATTGACACATTTCTTGTCTCTTGGACTCTGGAAAACAGCAGTATAGTTTGGACTTACTCATGAGGGGAGACCAAAAGTTATCTATCTATTGGGACCTCCCTGGTGGTCCAGTGATTAAGACGCCTTGCTGACAATGCCGGGGGCATGAGTTCAATCCCTGGTCAGAAAATTAAGATCCCACATGCCTAGCATAGTGGCGAAAAGATTTAAAAAAGAAAAAGGTAATCTGCCTGTTCTTGTTTCTCTTATAACAAAGAAAAGGATTTAACGTTTATTTCCTTGAGGTATGCTGCCTTGTGTATATTACATATTTTTGTCTTCAAAATAACTTGAGGCTGTTGGTGTTAGTTACACAGCTCAGAGAGGTTAAATACCTTCCCCGAGGTCACAGAGCTGGAGAATGGACCAACTGTCATTCTAACAGTGCTTCTCAGCCTGGAGGTGGTCCTCTGTGCTTCACCAGCTCTCAGGAAAAGGGATGGGAAGATGGAGTCACATACCAGTTACTTTTTCATGGTAACCCAGCTGAAATGTTCTATTTCATTAGTGTTTATTTCATTTTGGTTTTAACACTATAATTCATATTTCAGTTCAGTTCAATCGCTCAGTCCTATCCAACTCTTTGCGACCCCATGGACTGCAGCACGCCAGGCCTCCCTGTCCATCACCAACTCCTGGAGTTTACTCAGACTCATGTCCATTGAGTCGGTGATGCCATCCAACCATCTCAGCCTCTGTCATCCCCTTCTCCTCCTGCCTTCAATCTTTCCCAGTATCAGGGTCTTTTCAGATGAGTCAGCTCTTCGCATCAAGTGGCCAAAGTATTGAAGTTTCAACTTCAGCATCAGTCCTTCCAATGAATATTCAGGACTGATTTCCTTTAGGATGGACTGGTTGGATGAAGGAGTTCATATTTAAATATGTAATTCATATTTACATCTAAAATATTTAAGCATTTAAAATGTTTATTGTTTTATGCCTTTTAAAAATGATTATTGTTATCAAAGAAAAATCTCCATACCACGTTAATGTTATTTTGATTAAACTAATAATTAAAATGCCAGTTTTTAGGAATTGTTATTGCCCTCCAAATGGTTATGATTAATGAGCTCGCTATTTTAACAGTAGTTTAGGTAGCTTTTAAAAGCAAAAAAAATTGTTTTTAATCATTTAATTCTGTTTAAATTAGACTGCATTCTAAAAATTAACCCCCAAATATGCAATTAAAATATTATAAATTATATTTTATATATAAATATTTTAAAATATAATATAAAATACTATACTTTTTGCTTAATTTTTAGAATGCATTTGTTTGATTTTTTGGATATGTTTGTATTTCTATTGAAAGTGTGGACTCTGGAGATTGCCTGCATCTGAATCCTGGCTCTGCTTTCTCTGGAAGTGTGATTTTCGGCAAGTTACTTAACCTCTCTGAGCCTCAGTTGCCTCTTACGTTAAGTCATAAGAGTACCTAACTCAGAGTATTGTTAATGAAGAGTAAGTGGTTAGATACCTGCTGTATATGTGTTAACTGTTTCTTTGATTACCTTGAATTGTGCAGACTGAATATTAGAGTTACTACCATTCCTGAAGTTTCTGGCCTTTCTCTCTCTTTTTTTTTAATCAAAATGGTCAACTATTTTTTCTATGTTCTCACCATTCTGGCTAAATATTTATTCTCATAACAAACATTTTTAGGGCCCATAAATTGGGCTGGGAGCAGTAGATGCATAAATAAAAGTTCTTTGCTATCAAAGAACTCAGTCCATTGGAGAAGTGGGCAAGGGAATGCAGGGTTTTCATAGATGGAAACTTGGGGAATGAAGGGTGTAGCTCTCTGGGTTGAGGCTGATCCTTGGGAGCATTGTGGGGGATGCAGAATGCCATTACTCAAATGCTTTTTGTCTCTCTTTATTTTAAAGACTTTTGAAAGAGGAAACACATTTTTTAAATTTCCCCCTTTGAGCTGGGCTATTGAGTTTGTATAACTGGACTGCAGTTATAAGAATTTTTCTTTCAAAAAATTCATTAATTTAAAAGATTTAGAAGTAATTGACGTATATCCTGAGTGTAGGTGTACAACGTAATGATTTGATATTTATACATCTACAGTGAAGTGATGTCCACAATAAGTCTAGTTGACATTGGTCCCCACACATGGTTACCCCCAGGGTATATCTTGAAATGACCTTGAACCTCCTGTCCTGAATGAAGAGGAGGGAAGGTCAGGTATAGCCTTGAGTCTGCCTCAGTGCATTTACCAGCAAGATCTCTATTTCTGTAATCACATGGTTATGTCTTCCATAGAGAACCTACCCTTTATTACTGCTATACTTTGAAAATGTGGCAACGTTTCACTAATTGAGATTTCTCTAATTATAGCAATAATTTGAACTGGATTAGGACGTAGTTCGGCCTTGTGTGTTTGATGGCATTCGATGCTGACCAACCATCAGTCCCTCCCTGGTTGGCACATAGCCTTGTGTACATCCCAGCCTTGTATTCCTGGCTGGGATAGAGCCTGTGGCCTCTGCTGGAAGCGCCCATTGGCAGCGCCGTCCCCACCCCGCCCCAGCACCCTGCTCCTTCCCTCCATCCCGGCCCCTTCTCTCAGAACACAAGCGCCAGTTCTTCATTTCATGCTTCTTTGAGAACAACAATTCCTTTGCTATCTCTGTGCCCTCACAGCTGCTCTGTATTATAGAATGGTGGTGGTTCAGTCACTAAAACATGTCTGAATCTTTGCAAACCCGTGGTCTCTAGCCCACCAGCCTCCTCTGTCCATGGGATTTCCAGGCAAGAATACTGGAGTGGGTTTCCTTCTCCAGGGGATCTTCCTGACCCAAGGATCGAATCCACGTCTCCTGTGTCTCTTGCATTGGCAGGCAGATACTTTACTACTGAGCCACCTGGGAAGCCTATATTATAGAATAAGAATGTGCAAAACCGGAGCAATAAAATGAATGGAAGGAGGGGGGGAAACTGATAGGCAAAATTAGGTAATCGATATTCAAAAAAAGCAGAACTTTGTAGGGCTTCTATTAATACTCCCTTCCCTCCTTCTTTCCATGGTTTTTTTTTTTTTTTTAACGTCCATGCATCAAGTTCTAATTACTACATCTTCCAAGGAGAGGGAGGTAGTTGGGATGGTGAGAAAAGGCTTCACCGAGTTGATGGACCACCAGATGGGCTTCAAGGAACAGCGGGGATAGTTGGGGGTCAGCACAGACACAGTAGCCAGTCTTGGTTGAAGGAAGATTAGAGAACAAATTGGGAAAAGATTCTGAAGACTAGCTGGTAGGAGACCGTGAGTATTGAGGGAAAGAGATTGAACCTGATTCTTTATAAGTATCTTTCAAAGGGTTTTGATAAAGGAGTCATGACATGGAAGGTGTATAGAATGAAGAATCTGGAGCACGTGGCTGGAAAGATTGAAAGGAAGAGTGCTTGGAGGGAGGGGGAATAATTGGGACAAAACTATGATGATCTCAGGTGATGAGGGCGCCTTGGTCAAGTGCTGCTGTTCGAATGAGGATATGTGAAGTTGCATCATTGTTCTTTCCTCTGGTAGCAGTTGGTTGGACTGTGTGCACTTGAAAGAAAACCTCGCATACTGTAACCTTTTTGGTTGGCCCTTCTCTGTATGTGAGTGCCTACTGCTGTATACTTAGAGTCACTCATGCAGGAACACCCAAGGAAAGACTGAAAGAATTTTTCCCTCTGCTGCTTGGCAGGCTTGGTGGTTTAAAGCAGGATTTTGCAACCTATATTATTATGGAGCCTGATTACTTAAAAGGTGTTGTCGTCTTTTTTTACTTTCTGAGTTCAGATTTGAGGATGATGTAATAATGTTATTTGTGAATTTCCCATTCTCTTTTGTTCTTTGTTCTTTAATTACACTCCCTTCTACTGTTGGTTGGCTTTGTTGTTCTCAGTGAATGAACTGAGAGCTTGACCGGCAAGTACTAATGGGAAGGCTGGGCAAAATTTATCTTTCTCTCTTTTTAACGTATTTTGAAATCATTGCATACTTATAGTTGCAAAAAGAGTACAGAGAATTCCCATCTATCCTTTCCCCAGTTGCCTCAAATGTTAACATTCCTCCCCCTTTCCCCTGCCTCCCTCCACACACACACACACACACTCTCTCTCTCTCTCTCTCTCTCTCTGTCTCCCTTATATACATTAATTTTTATTAACTATTTGAGAGTAAATTACAGACTTGATACACCCTTCACCCTTAAGTACTTCAGTTTACATTTCCTACAACAAGGATGCTCTTTTCCCTAGTCACAGTACAATGATCTGTTCTATGTACTTTAAATTGTGCTACGTCGAATTTGTGCCCCACCACTGGCCTTTTAGGACATGTCCCCCGTTCGGTTCTGGCTCGCCTGTTTTATTTAGTTGTAATGTCTCTTCATTTTCTCACAATCTGGAATAGACTGTCAGTACTTCTTTGCCTTCCTTGAACCTAACATTTTTTTAAGAATATTTTTGGAAAAAAAAAAAAGAATATTTTTGGTATTTTGAATACCAAAAATTGGTATTTTGAATGCCAGTCATTTTTTGGTATATTGAATGTCGCTCGATTTGTGTTTGTCCGGTGTTGAGTCATGATTAGATTCAGGTTGTGCATTTCTGTTTGAAACACTGGGAAGTGATCCGGTGTCCTTCTGAGTGCATCATGGCAGGGCTGTGTGACGTCTGTCTGTCCCATGGCTGGCAATGTGAACTTTGGCCTCTTGTTTCGGGGGGTGTCCCCCGGGGTTCTGACGGTGTCCACGGTGTGGCTGCTCTCCTGGATGGCTTCTGTGAGGGCCAGGGGTGGGGAGGATTTGTGTGTCCCTCAGTTCTTGGCTTGTTTCTTCTCTTGCAGTTTTCTGAATTCCCACCTCCTGGCTTTTTCCTCTTTACCATGCAGCTTCCAGAGAGTGCCTCCCCTCTCCTTTCTACCTTGTTTTCCCTCAAGTAGTCGTCTCACCAGGACTGCCTCCTGGTGTCTGGATGTACTTTTTTTTTTTAATTATTAATTTAAAAAAAGCTTTTTTGTTGAAGTGTAGTTGAATTATAGTCTTGTACTAATTACTGATGTACAACAAAGTGACCCAGATTTGTACGTACATATACATTCTTTTTCATATTCTTTTCCATTTTGGTTTCTCACAGGATATTGAAAACAGTTCCCTATGCTAAACAGTGGGACCTTGTTATTATCCATTCTATACACACCAGTTTGCATCTGCTAATCCCCCACTTCCAATCCAACCCTCTCCTTCATTTTCCTCCCCCTTGGCAAACACTAGTCTGCTCTCTGTGTCCTTGATTCTGTTTCACAGATAGGTTCATTTGGGTCATGTTTTAGATTCCACATGTAAGTGATATCACATGGTATTTGTCTTTCTGACTTTCTTCTCTTTGTATTATCATCTCCCCACTCCCCAGTACTTTCACATTTAGAGGGACTTCCTCTTTTAGGCTATAATTTTGTATTGAAATAGAGTTGATTTATAAGGTACTAAAAACACTTGAATCACAGTAAGTCAACTTCGTGAATAATTGACTTTATAATGAAATGTTATCATAACCCTTCTCTTCTGTTTCCATACGCCTTATTAAATGATTCATTTTCCCTATTCAGTCAGATTTTAGAGCTCTTTTTGTCTTCCCCTAAAGTTTCATCGTTTCAGTAAAATTTTAAAATCTTCAGCCTGATTCAGCCCTGATAATTTTTAAGCAGGGACTGGAATGAAGTAGGGCAGAGCTCGTTTTGCACGATTCTGATGTGCACGCGCGTGGTTTCTGGGTGTAACACCAGCCACAGCGACAGGGTTCAGGTTGCAGCTTCCAGCGCATGTTAACTGTAACTGTGCAAAGTACAAGCCTCACTTCCATCCACAAATCACTGCCCAGATAACAAATGTGTGCAATTATCAGTGACAAATCGTGTTCCTTTTTTCAACTCTGCCAGTGATTGTTCGCCGTGCGTCAGTTATTCAGTTCACGCACAGACAGCAGAGTATGCAGCTATGCTGCCTCTTTATCTCCCAGTGATAAACCCCCGTGGCATTTTACAAGAATAATTGAAAGAGGGCATCGGGCCAACAAAAAATGAAGGCGCAGCAAAGAAATGAAAAGTGAGAGTGCTAGAAGTGAAATTGGAAGTGATTAGAAGACGGGAAGGTGTGACAGCTAAGCAAAGACAAGATGAGACTGAGGCCCGCGTGAAGCGTATCGAACACGTCCTGTGAGTGTGGAAGGAAGTTGAAGTCCATTCAGCATCTTTTAGTTTAAATTGTGCTAGGAACTGAAAGTTGCTTTTGGTTGACATGGGGCGTTTCCTTACATTTTGGATCAAAGACTGTAATTTTAAATATCCTTGTCAGCTTGATTATCATTCAGGCCAAAGCAGGGGAATTAGTTGCTGTGTTGAAAGAAAACAGTAAATACGTGAATAGTGAAGAAGGCATACTCTCTGTAAAGACTGGCTTCATTATTCAGAAGTTGGCATGAATTGATTACTACTAAGCCATCAGGCGAATCTATAGCACAGATAAGGATGCTGCTGAGAAATTTGCATCCAGGTCCCTAGGATTAGTAGCTGCAGGTGACGATGATGAAACTCAGATATTAATGTTGATGGGACAGGTTGGAACTTATGCCATAAAAGATGTCAGGTCTTGACGTGGTTATGAAGGAAGAGGCTAAACACAGTTACTCTGTGTTTTTGATTCAAACTTAGTAAGTGTTTACCCTGTTTGCGTTGGTTGACTTTAAATTAAAACTTGTGTATCCATCAATCTGAGAATCCTAGAATATTAAACAGTCCTGAAAAAGCATCTCAACCAGTCATTTAGCACATAAATAAAAGATCATGGGTTATGGTATCATTGTTTCAAAACTCGGATCAAGTGTGTTTATGTCCAGAAGTATGCAAAAAAATCTAACTTTTGAAGCACAACCCCTACAGTTATATTCTCTCAGGAACTTGCATGAAAATGGCAAAATTTGCTTTTCAATAGATTTTGAAGCATGTTATCATAAGTGGAGTTTCAGACTGATTATTGATGCTATAACCAGAGATCGTGTGTTTTCTGTAGCTGAATTTTGGAAGAAATACAAGATGAAGCATGCACTAGAAAACAACCAAGCATTACAGTGGAAAGTAACAGTGAGTAATAATGGCAGAAACTTTTGCCACACTGTAAAAATGACATTGCGGGGTTTAAATCAAATGTAAATAGAATTATAGAAGAAATAGTTGACAGTGGAAACGTTGACACTGCCAGCATATGAAAGACGAGATGTGTGGCTCTAGGAACTTAGCGAAGGCAAATTTTTTGGCTTAAATGAGGCAAGTGACTATGATGAAAAAGATGAAGATATCCCAGATCAAGTGATACCACCGAATTATCTTAACGTTAAAGCAACTCTTAGAGATAATTCACAAAGGATAAAGTGTTGGCAATTGATTCAAATTTGGAAAGGAGTGTGGCAGTTTGTCAAGGTTTAGAAGAGATTCTCTTTTAGAATCCTAAGTTATGCCACATGAAGAAGACAAGCCCTGTTTAAACTACTTTTGATAAGTTTTTTTCACAGAGAAACACTTTAATTATGTTTTAATGTTTTAAATTACAGTGTGAAAGTGAAGTCGCTCAGTCGTGTCTGACTCTTTGTGACCCCATGGACTATAGCCCACGAGGCTCCTCTGCTCGTGGGATTCTCCAGTCAAGAATACTAGAGTGGGTTGCTGTGTCCTTCTCCAGGGGATCTCCCAGACCCCGGGATCAAACCTGGGTCTCCCACACTGCAAGCAGACTCTTTATCAGCTGAGTCACCAGGGAAGGCCCCAAATCACAGTATACTAAATAATTTAGTAAATTACAGTATACTAAATAAATATTAGTTTTACCGTTTTTTCACTTCCCTATATATTGAGAGCTTTTAATATTTTGTTGAAAAATCCCAAAGGTCCTGAAACAACTGAAACCTTTTCTCATTAATTATTAAGATTATTTTGAAAAAAAGAAAAAAAAAAGATTATTTTGCACAATTTTGGCTTTTACATTCATTTTTCTGGTGCTACACTGCCTCACAGACTACCTGTACTAGAAATAAAAGTTCTTCATCTTCCATTGCCAACACTGCAGCAACCATTATCAGCTGTTTCGTTGTGTATATCTTGCTATATTGTTCTTCATGGGGTTTCCCATTAGCATGCTACCCATTATTCTATTGGGTTGGCCAAAAAGTTCATTTGGGTTTTTCCATAAGATGGTTCAGAAAACCCCGAATGAACTTTTTGTTCAAACTAATACATGATACCTTGTTCTCCACTACCCTGGCCTTGTTTCTAGTCTGCAATGTGGGCAGAGGTGTCCTTTTCTTTTCCTTCTTTCTTTCTTCATGGGACTTTTAGGTTTTCTGACTCACAAGGAACAACTCTGTTATTCAACTCTATCACCCAACTCTTCTCACTTGCCCCACCCCATACCATTGCCAAGTTTAGTTAATCTAGTGCAGTGGTTATCTTTGGTTCGTAGGGCAAGTACTTGAGTCCCATCATTAACCCCAAGGTCTTATCAAAGGCCTTTGATACGTTTGCCTTTTCAAACATGTTCCTCTTTCTTTTGTGTTCCAAGAGGCATTGTTATTGCCAGCGTTCAAGCTTTGTTCTTCTATAGCACCTTGGGCTTCCCTTGTGGCTCAGCTGGTAAAGAATCCACCTGCAATGTGGGAGACCTGGGTTCGATTCCTGGGTTGGGAAGATCCCCTGGAGAAAGGAAAGTCTACCCACTCCAGTATTCTGGCCTGGAGAATTCCATGGACTGTTTAGTCCATGGGGTCGCAAGGAGTTGGACACTACTAAGCAACTTTCACTTCACTTACAGTGCCTTGGCGAGAGAAGATGACTTAAAGGAAGAGAAGCCCCTAAGAGACTAGCAGTGAGAAGCCTTAGGATATCACGGTGACGGGAGGAGGGAGCAAAGAGGACAGAAGGAAGCGATGAGACCGTTTCCCCAGTGAACCTAGAGGAGGAATGCTCTGGATGGTGAAAGGCAGTGATGACAGTAAAAAGGGAAGCAGGCAGGCACATCTGAATGGCCAGAGGGATCAGAAGGCCAGAGTCTTGGGAGACGTGTGGACTCAATGTCCCGGGGTTATGTTATCCACACCCTGTGTTCCCAGCTCGCCTGGGCTGCAGGACCTGATGAACTGGAGCTGGAAAGTGTCTCCTCTCAGCTGATGGAAGTAGTCAGAACAGAACGACTGATCCTTCTTCCAGTGATAAAACTTGTCGTACAACAGGGAAGATGCGGAGAGCTTTCTTTACGTAAACTATGGGTTTGAGAGACTTCTGTGGTCTGATTTGGGGGCCTAAGCAAGTAAGTAGCCCAAGAGCTCAAGCAGCTGATTTACAATAAACGAACTTTTGGAACTCAACTGCAGTGTAAATTAGAATGTGTTCTATTTCCTTTATTATTTTTCATTTGATTGTTTGAATTGACCCAAATGACTTTGGAAGTCTCTTCCGTCTTGACTGTGTTATGGTGTGTAGATTGCCCAAAACTATTAAATTGAATCTAAATGTTTTCAATTTCATGAAGAGATGTTGGGTATTTTCTAGGTCATTGTACAAAAGTGATTTGTGATCTAGCTTATAATTTTATAACATAATTACACATAGAATTGAATTATTGAATAAGGTGGCAAGATTAGTGGGTGTGGTTTGCTCTGTTACAGGTTGTATTAATTTTAGGAAAAATGAAATTAGTGTTCCAGTGGACAAGTGAGCTAAGCCCCTGAATTACTCCATTCAGTTGGGACAGACTCAATTTAACAAAATGGTACTTTTAGAGTTTTTGAGGGTAATGAGAAAATGGAACTGAAATTAAAATTCTCTCATGCCGTTTGGACAAAATAATTTCTGTGAGCAGCAATTAGGAAGGTCCATGTAAGAAATTCACTTTCTGCTCTAAATTTCATTTAGTAAGACTTCATAATCTTAAACTGCCTATTACTTTACTTGTAAAATATTATAACTTAATGGCAGGTCAGTGTCCTTTGTGATTATGTGATTCAACCTTTTTTTTCTTAAGTAATGGAAAAAGAAAGAAGAGATTGGGAACTGGTCTTCAAAAGACGGAGTTTGAAGTAAGCTAGAGATTCTGCTTTCTTAAAAATCAGGGCTATTTTAGAAAAGTCTTAAGGCAGTTTGCACTGTTGGAGAAAATTCTTATGATCCATATGACTTTGGAGTAAGTCCTTTCTTGTGGGTATGGGTCCCGGAAGAGCTCTGGTTTAGGCCAGCTTGACCCTAAACCATATCATGAGGATGCTCCTCAGTGGAGTCAGCCCTCCTGGGTATTCCTTGACCTTGATTGGCTTCTGGGGTCATGGATAGATGTTTTCAAAAGATCAGGCAAATTATGACTGGCTGGCTGCCAGTTCTGTGTGACAGCCTCCAGTGTGGTGACTTCCACACCCTCATTACCATAATGATACTTCTCCTGACCAGTGATGCCCTGTGGAAAAGGCACTCTGGGGGCATTTCATAAACCAGAAGTACTAATAAATGTTACTGGCGACTATTGCAGATGTATTGCGTGCGTGATAAATCACTTCAGTAGTGTCCAACTCTTTGCAGCCCCCTGGAGTATAGTCAGCCAGGCAGGCTCCTCTGTCCATGGGCTTCTCCAGGCAAGAATACTGGAGTGGGTTGCCATGCCCTCCTCAAGGGGTCTTCCCAACCCAGGGATGGAACCCGTGTCTCTTAGGCCTCCTGCATTGGCAGGCGGGTTCTTCACCACTAGTGCCACCTGGGAAGCCCATTGCAGAGGTATTAACAACTAATAAATGTTAGCCTCATCTCAGCACTGTATTTACAAGCTTTACCTCTAATGGACCATCAAGAAACATTTCTTTGGTTCCAGAGTCTCACATATACTGGGTAAACACCCATGGGAGCTCAGACCATGGTTGGCCAGCGCTGATCTGAGGGTCAGGGGTTGGGGGGTGTGGGCAGGGGTGGAAGGCCTGTCCCAACTCGGAGGGTCAGAGGCACGTTCGTGTCACGCCATGGAAGGGCCTCTCGACGAAGGTTTGGTATGTAGAGAGTGGAAAGCCAAGTTGGTAAGCTTTCTTTTTTTTCCTCCCAAATTCCACTCTGATAACAGCAGAAAAGCAAATTTGGCCTGCGTGGCATTACAGGATTTGAGCATTAGAGGTCAGGGACTGGCTCGCCCAGCCGTTGAAGCCAGGCCACCGTCCAGCCTCAGCAGTGGCGTCCGAACGAACCAAGGGGTAGATGCGCTGCTTCTGAGGGCGACGTGTGTTTCGTTTTTAAGGAGTACAGCAGGCCTTTTGAAGGCAGTTTAAGGAATGGGTGTGGAGGGGGTGTGGGGGAAGGAAACCTCAGCAGCATGCTCTTAGAGATTTCCTGTTGTATAAACGCTACATACTTCTCATGCCTTCAGACTCAGCAAACGGGAGCAAAGCCCGTTGGGGCTGAAATTTAATTACTGTTACAAAGGAAGAATGTAGAAACTCTATAGGTAATGTAGGAATTTTAGAAAACTGGCACCAAATACAAGTTTTAATTTTTCATCCAAACCCTATGTGTGGTGTTTGAAATAGGGTATCATGAAAATACTTGGACAAAAATATAAGTGTGTTTGATTTTTTTTTTTTTAATGCTCTGGTTAAATTCGTAAGACTTTCTGTTTTAGTAGAAGTGTCCATCTTTGGGGGGGTGAGGGGGACATTCCGGATGATAAAGTGCCTGCTTTATCTTGTCCCCAAAGTCACCTGACGCATTTGTGTGTCTCCAGTGTGCTGAGACGCAGACGCAGAGCACCCCCGATACCCTGACACTGCAATCTTCCTCCTTCTAGTTTTGTACTGTGTTAAATTCTCTCTTTCTCTTACTTATGTTGCCTTTCCTTCCCCCCCCACCCCCATTCTAACTTAGCCCGTTCCATCTATACCAGTAGTTGAAAGAAGTAGCTACTGAAAGATGTTTTTCCCTCTCGTTTTCAGAAAATCGGCAGAACTGGGGCAGTTGTGCATCGTAGCCTGCGGCGTTCAGGGCTGAGAGTGGTGTTTTCTGTTACGCAGATGCCATATCTGTGAGTTCATTGCAAGTGTCCTGAGGGGACCACAATAGGCCTGGTGGTCACAGTGTCTCGATTTAAGACCTGGCTCCTCGCTTAGCAGCCCATTCTGGACAGGGCTCTTCATTTCTGTGAACCATAAAATGTTCGTAAAATGGGAACTCATTGTATTTACTGCACAGGATGTTTTGACACATGGAGGAGCCAGGATCCAGAGGGTGAAGCAGGCCCGGATCAGCGTGTGTTTACAGCGTGCTTCTGCCCGACCTCAGGACCCTTATTCCAATGCAGTGAGCCCAGGGCCATCCCTGTGGGAGACGGGTCTGCGGGGTGACCGAGGCGTGTGGCTCCTCTCTGTGTGAATGGGGGTGCTGGTTATACAAGGGCCTGTGCTGACTTGAAAGAACCTGATGTTGTCTACTGGAATCACACGTGCTTAGGAAGAGGCTCATTTATCAAACGTTTGCTGAGCACCCACTATGTGCCAGGCATTGTGGGGAGTCAGACACCAAATCATTCCGTGATTCAGACTGTTACACGCATAACCCAAACGCACAGCAGAAATGATCTTCGAAAGGAGATACAAATTTCCGGTGTGATTTGTGTTGGTGGAAGGAGAGAAATTGCCTGTAGGTGTGCCCTCACAGGTCCCGGCATGTTGGGGGAGCCCGTTTATTCCTGGTGTCCCGATGTCCTACCAATTAGCATCTGCTGTCACTGTCAAAATTGTCCCAGTTTGGATGATATATGGTCCCCTTAGCTTTGAGGATCAGGTAAAACTTGACCCTTTGGAGCTAGAGAGCAGTCCAGGTAAAGATAATACCACGAGCAAAACACATGGGCGCCGGGAAGACTTTGGTATTCTTGAGAGAAACATGTTTAGGCACTTCTCTAGTGGTTAAGACTCTTTGCTTCTAATGCAGGGGATTTGGGTTTGATCCCTGGTCAGGGAACTAAGGTCCCATATGCCGTGTGGCACAGCCAAAAGAAAAGAAAAACAGGTTTAGTTTGTAGCTTTGGCAACAAGAAAGGGACTCTTTGGCGATAACAGCTGGGAAGGTGGGTTGAGGTCGGATTCTGAATGTCCTAAATGCCAGACCACATCGCTTGGATTTTATGTAGTTGGCACTAGAAGTCAGTGAGTGGCTTTTTCTTTTCTTTTTTTTTTTTTTAATTTAAGAAGATCCTTATATTTCCTGCCAGATGGAGTGAAGGGCTTTTTTTGGAGGGCACAAGGGTTTGAAACACAATTGTTAGGGGTCATTGACAATAAAGAAAGCCGAGCGCCGAAGAACTGATGCCTTTGAATTGTGGTGCTGGAGAAGACTCTTTAGAGTCCCTTGGACGGCCAGGAGATCAAACCAGTCCATCCTAAAGGAAGTCAACCCTGAGTAGTCATTGGAAGGACCCATGCTGAAGCTGAAGCTCCACTACTTTGGCCACCTGCTAGGAAGAGCCAATTCATTGGAAAAGCCCCTGATGCTGGGAAAGACTGAGGCAGAAAGAGAAGAGAGTAGCAGAGGATGAGATGGTTAGATAGCATCACCAACGCAATGGACATGGATTTGAGCAAGCTCTGGGAGACAGTGGAAGACAGAAGAGTCACAAAGAGATGGACACGACTTGGCAACTGAACAGCAACTGCCAATTAAGGATCATTTAGATTTCTGTCTGAATCAGTGGGAAAATAAAATATGAATCACAACACACTGCAAGGTGGCAAAATCTAAAATATCATCAAACTTGAAGGCGTAAATTGACTCTGAGTCTTTGAATCAAACCCTGTTGTTTTATAGTTGAAGAAAATTAACAATCAAAGAGATTGCTAAGTGTTAGAGCTCTCCCAGCAAGTTATTGGAAAAGACGGGGTCAAGCCCAGATGCTCTGATTTTCGGTGGGGTGGGTGTTTGAGTTCACTGTAGAGCTGTATCTTGGGAGACTCCAGGATTACTTCTGGTGCACACATCTGTGTCTCTGTGTCTTGGCTTAGTTGTGATGGAGTGAAAAACGTCTACTTCAACGTCAAGGATGTTGAAGCTTATTTTTTTAAGTGTCTGGTGCCTAGAAATTCTTTGAAGAAAACAGACATTAAGGACAGGTTGTTAAGCCATTCATCCCCTCCCTGTCTGTCGCTGAGTGTGAGGGTGCACACCGGCTGCGGTAGAAATTGTCCAGGACAGAAGCCTAAAACAAGGAGAAGAGATACCATTTTCACACATTGAAACAGGATTTTAAATCATGACATGTGTGGAAATACAAGAGGTTTTAAAAAAGTTCTCTCTAAATATGAAATATCTTTTTTACAGCATAAAGTATTATGAAGTCTGTATCTTTGTATTTTTAAAAACCTTTGGAAATATTAAAATTAACAAGATTGATCAAACAAGTACAAGCTTAAAAATCATTGGCATGAAAGAACTGTAATTACATAATCACATTTTTGGTACTCATTGTAATTAAATGCATTACTGTAAAGATGTTTGAGGAAGAAAAGACAGGCATGTCATATTTTTTATACTTTTTGGAAAGTTAGAGCTTAGGTTTTTTTATCACCATATTTTTAGATGTCTATCAGAGAATTTCTGAAATACAGTTTTGGAATGACTCTGGTGTACCCAAACGGAGTATAAATCTTGATGCATATAAACCCAGGTAGTTTATATCACATAGTTTTTGTATTAAAGGAGGTAATTTTGGAGATTCAAGACCTAGGGTAGAGACATGGAAGTGTTAAGTGCTACAGCTTTCTGTTGTAAACCGGAGAATTACTGAGTATCTGATAGTTGAATACTCAGTATGAATATCAAAATAATATGTTCTCACACCAGAAATTTTTGAAACCCGATTCTAGCTTACTTTAACATAAACAATCAGGTCGTTGTTCACCTGTGTAAGGAAGTGGCTCTCAATAGTTTCTCATGGATACCAATCTGAGCTTCAAAAGAAGAGCCTACTTCAAAGGCTAATTTTATTTTCTTTGGAAAATGAGTTTTCAAGGTACTCAGAGAAGACAGTAGTAGGTTTGTTGGACAAAATGAGCATAAAGCCACAGCAGAAATAATGATGAGAGGATGGTTCCAGATGTACAGTTCAGGTGCTTATTCACTTAAAAAAAAAGACAAAAACTTTAGGTGAACAGTTGCTGTGCTGGCCAGAGAACGATTTCGACCCTCTAGAAAACAGTGGGTTTTCCAGAAAACAGTGGGTCCTCTTTAACACAACATCAGCTTAAGACATCAGATTCGGGAGGCAGACTGACCCACCACTCTTTGCCAGTCAACCACTTTGACACATTTAATGGCTTTTCTTGGTATTCACCTCTGTATTTTTAAATAATGCTTGGACATGTCTTGACTTTTTAGTTAGTAGATTTTGAGAACTGACTTCCAGCTGGGGGTGAGGACTCTGCTCTCCTCGGTGCCCGCCCCGTGTACACATTCCCCTTCCTTTCATCCTTGAGTATTAACTTGTTGTTGCTCAGTCACTCAGTTGTGTCTGACTCTTTGTAACGCCATGGACTGCAGCACTCCAGGCTTCCCTGCCCTTCGCTATCTCCCGGAGCTTCCACAAACTCGCAGCCATGGAGTCAGTGATGCCGTCCAACCATCTCATCCTCTGTGGCCCCCTTCTCCTCCTGCCTTTAATCTTTCCCAACATTCGGGTCTTTTCCAATGAGTCGGCTCTTCGCATCAGGTGGCCAAAGTATTGGAGCTTCAGCTTCAGCGTGAAGTCAGTATTCAATGTTTATGTTTTTTCTGGCTATGTAAATATTGTTTCTGGATGGCCGATCTAGTGTACTACAGTTGAATTTCCTTTGGTTCTCTCTGTAGTTAATAATTGTCTCTTTTTTTTTCCATTGGCTTAATTGTTTGTGTCCCTGTCACCCATTTACTGCCAGAGTCTCCGTTCAGCACGTTTAAGCACAGCAGGTTTTCTCCCAGTTTCACACCTGCTGCTCCTTCTGTTCCTGGCCTCCAGTTCAACCTGGTGAGTCACGTGACAGAACTGTTGCATGTGTCATACGCTCGTGGGATGTCCGTTTACTAGAAGTTGAAACACTTAAATTTTTGAAACCCATGTCTTCCAGTTTTCTTTTTTTTTTTGAATTGTACATTTACTTTATTTATTTATTATTTTTTTTGTGGGTTTTGTCATACATTGATATGAATCAGCCTGTCTTCCAGTTTTCTTAATTTTGTCTCCCATTTTGGTGGAGTTGCTTTAGAAAGGAGACCTAGGAGATAAATTTGTTGAGTCTTTGCATCTCAGAAAATGCCAAATGATTCTATTCTCATACCTGACAGATATTTTACCTGGGGGTATAACTTCAAATTGGAAATAATTTCTACTAAAAAATGTGACCGTATTTTTCTACTGACTTCTTAGCCTCCAATCTTGTGTTTGAGAAGTCTGGTGCCTTTCTGATTCTTTCCACCTGACCACCCCCCCCGCCCCCACCGCATTTTATTGAGAGAGAATTGACATGCAGCACTTTATCAGTTCAAGACATACAGCGTGATGGTTTGATTTATATATATGGTGAAATGATCACCACCATAGGTTCAGCTATCTCATAGTGTATCTTAACAGATATACTAACAAGAAAAGGAAGAAAAAAGAAAAAATTGTCTTCTTATGGAGAACTCTTAAGATTGACTCTCTCGACAGCTTCCCTGTACATCACACAGCAGGGCTCGCTGCCGGCTGTAATCATCATGCTCGACGTCACATCCCCAGGACTCAGTTACCTTAGAGTTGGGAGTCTATGCCTTGGACCATCTTCCTCCAGTTCCCTCTTCCCTCACCCTCCTCCCACCACAAGTCTGATCTCTTTTCTTTACTGAGGGTTTTTTTTTGTTTTGCTTTGTTGTTTGTTTGTTTGCAGATTCCACAAATAAGAGATCATACAGAATTTGTCCTTCTCTGTCCGGCTTATTTCACTTAGCCTAATGCCTTCAGGGTCCATCCATGTTGGCACAGATAATAGGATTTCCTCATTTTCTTATAGTCGAATAATATATGAATAACATACATATATATAGTTGTGCTATATATGTATCGCCAGCAGAACTTCTTTACCCATTCATTCATTGATGGAGCCTTAGGTTGGTTCCATGTCTTGGGTATAATAAATAACACTGCTATGAACGTAGAGGTGCAGACACCTTTTGGAGTTAGTGTTTTGTTTCCTTTGGATATATTTCCAGAAGTGGAATTTCTGGACCATATGGTAAGTTCTATTTTTAATTTTTTTGAGGATCCTCCATACTATTTTCAATAGTGGCTGTATAGTCCCACCCCGAGTTCACAGGGCTTTCCGTTTCTCCACAGCCTCGCCAGTATTTGTTATCCCTTGTCTTTTTGGTGATGGCCATTCTAACACTCATGAGGTGATATCACAGTTTTAATTTGCATTCCCCAATGACTAGTTTGCAGAAAAACTGGCAACCCACTCCAGTACTCTAGCCTGGAAAATCCCATGGATGGAGGAACCTGGTAGGCTGCAGTTCATGGAGCTGCTAAGAGTCGGACACGACTGAGCAGCTTCACTTTCGGTGACTAGTGATGTTGAGCATCTTTTCCTACCTATTGGCCTTTTGTGTGTCTTCTTTGGAAAACAATCCAAAGAAGAGCATCCAAAAAATGGTCCTGTGCCCATTTTTTAAATTCGGTTATTTGTTTATTTTTGCTGTTGAGTTTTAGCTTTGCTTTTAGTTTTAGTTTGCTTTGGCTGTTGAGGGTCTTTTGTAGTTCTGTATAAATTTTAGGAGTATTTTCTTTACTTCTATTTAGCAAAAAAGTCATTGTTATCTTGATAGGCATTGCACTGAATCTATAGTTGGCTTTTGGTAGAATTGACATTTTAACGATATTAATTCTTCCAATCCATGAAAACAGAATAGTTTTCCATTTATTTCTGTCGTCTTCAATTTCTTTCATCCATGTCTTATAGTTTTCAGAGTAGAGGTATGTCACCTCTGTAGTTAAATTTATTCCTAGGTATTTTACTGGTTTTGGTGCTGTTGTAATTGAGATTGATTTCTTTATTTCTTTTTCAGAAATGTGTTGTTCGTGTATAGCCTTTCTCCTGCATTGGCAGTCAGGTTCTTTACCATTAGTGCCATGTAGGAAGCCCTAGCCTTTCTGATTCTTGATTTTTTTTTTTTTTTTTTTTGGTGACCTAGTTCTTCTTGAAAGTTTTTAGACTTTTCTTGTTGCATCTATGTTCTAAAATTCCACAGTATTGTGCTTTGACGTGGGTCTTTTTTTTTTTAAACAATTCTTATGGGTGGGCTATTTATAATCAAGAAACCAGTTGTTCAGTTCTGAGAAATTTTCTTGTATTGCATCTTTGATAATGTCATCCCCTTCATGTGTACTTTGCTCTCTCTCTTTCTGGAACTTCCACTACTCAGATAGTAGACCTCACGTTTTCCACCCCCACACCTCTCCAAAACCAGGCCTCCAATTTTTTTTATCATTCTCTTTCTATTTGTCTTACTTTTTGGGAAATTTTCTTAATATTCTAACACTTTAATAGATAGGATCACTTCTTCTATCATATTGTTCATTTCCAAAAGTTTTAAATTTCTTTCTCCACATGTTTATTTTTAGACGGTATTATATCTCTCCAAATATGGTAATTGATTAAACTTCCTTCAATTTCTCTGAACGAAGTTCAAATTTTCTCCTGTGCATTAAATTGCATGTTTCATTGTTTTAGTGTATTTGTTTTAGATTCTGCTTTTATTTAAGAGGCTCAGGGTTCTTAACTTTTGCCTTAGAATAGCTAATACCATTCTGTTTCTTCCACTCCTTCCAGGCACATGAGGGTATTAATTTCCCAGCCTCCAAGAGATGTGTTTTGGCCATGGGATGTGAACAGTATGGATGTACATGTAACCCCCACCCACAAGACTGACCGATTAAGATCTGTCCATCTATCTAATATTGTAATGGAGGTGCCAGTCACCCGAGGTATATCTGGGAACCCTGAGCTGTACTGTGGAGGCCAGCTGCCAGGGGGGCGTCATGCAGAACCACTTTGAACTTGGCTTGAGTGTGAAATCAGTCTGCTGTGTTCAGCCACTGAGACTTTGGTATTGTTTTTTATTATAGCATTCATTACCTGGCCTGTCTTAGTGATACAACTTGGTAAATGCAAGCCCCTCTACCAGGGGTTCTGAGAGCTGAGTAGGGATGGGGCACCTGTACCAGCTGCCGGGAAGTGCAGAATCTCTGTGACTGAGTCGCTCTAGGGAGGAAATCTTCAGTTTCACCCAGGTTGGGCAAAGGCAAGCTGATGGGCTGGCTACTTCTTAGACTTCCGGCCAGCCACACCCGACTCTCCGAGGTCCTTGAGGCCGGAATCCCAGACCTTTCAGGGGTTTGCAGCGTGAATCAGTCAGCTGCCTGGCTCTCCCCTGCCGACTTAGGTCTTCTGTTTCTCCGCTCTGCCACCTCAGTTACCACACACCTTTCTGCCAGCCCAAATTTTGTGGCTCTGGTCCCCAGACCTGCTCTCTGTCCTTCCGTGCTTGATTTTTTAAATCCCTTTCCTGCCGTTTTCTTTATGGAATGTATTGAATCTGTTGTGTTTATTGAAATTTCCTTAATGAGGAATTTTTTTCCCTTAATTTTTTATTACGAAAAATTTGTAAATCTGACAATTTACCACCACATTTCTTTTATTCTCTCCTCCCTCTCTGTTTAGATATGTGTGTGTACTGTGTTTATGTTGGGTTTTTTTTTTTTTTTGCTATAACATTGGAAAGTATGTTACAGATATCATGACCCTTCACTATTAACTAGTTCAGCATGCATCTTCGAAGGAAGAAGTATTCTCTTATAAACCATAACACCGATTATTACAACTATGGAAAAATTTTTTAAAATCCTATCATATCATCTAACATCTGTCATCCCACATCTCTAGTATAACATCTAGTATATTTAAATTACCCAGTAGTTCCAATAATTCTTTTATCCTTTTTTTTTTTAATTAAAAATTGGGATCCAATTGAGATAAACATGCTACAGTTGGTTGTTATTTCTCTCCCTCTTTTTTTTTTTTTTGGCCCCACCTGGAAGTTTGCAGGATCTTGGCTCCCTGACCAGGGATTGAACTTGTGTTCCCCTGCAGTCGAAGCCCAGAGTCACCCCTGGACTGCCGGGGAAGTCCCTCCTCAATGTTTGTTGTATTTTTTCTTTAATCTTGAGCAGTACCAACACCTACAGAACTAGATTAATGACTAAAAATGAACCCCTGTTAAGGAGATGCTTGTGAAAGTATACAGGAACAGGGCAAACTTTATAAAGTAATTTTAATGGTTGGTGTTTCTCACTCAGGTGTCACTAATCGAAAACTTAACCAAGCGATGCTCCGCACCTTGGGTGTGTGAACATTTTGGATAATGAAGCAGTCTTTGTCTTTGCTGCGATGAAGAACGGTATTTAGAGCCTTCTCAGCCCACCCGACAGCGGCCTGTGCGCTTGGCCAGCACTCAGCCTCATGACTTTTGTTTGCTTCGAGCTGAATTTGAGTCTGAGCTCAAAGGGCATTTCTGTTTATGACTAATGGGTGAGCTCCGAAGTTAGTGTAGTTATCAGACATTCCTGACATGCCACACGTCTAATTCCTAGTGCTCGGAGGACCTGGTGCCCTGCCAGAGGAAAACAGAGCCTGGAGGGCACAAGGAAATACCGCCACAGAAAGTCTTCCTATAAGTTACAAAAATCCAATCATGTGTTTAGCCAGCAGACCAAATGCTGGGGATGGAATTGATTTGTAGCATGTTAGCGCCATTCCTTGGGCCGCTTACGAACATTTCTTCGTTTTCTGATACTTGATTCTCAGAATTCCATTCCTGTAGCTTTAAAAAAAAAAAAAAAAATCTGTGATTCTTTTGGTTGTACTCAGAACCAGAATGAGGCACTTTTTAATGCAAAAGCCTATACCCTGAGAGGGTCTTAGAGTGTATTGGGGGGGGGGGGATGGGGAGTTGGGCGTGGCGTCCATCAGGGCAGATGCGGTCCTCAGCAGAGAGGACAGGCAGAGAAGACTGTCATCGAGCACGTGTTGGATGTAGCCGTTGTTCTGGGCCCCAAAGACTCCTGCGGTGGACAGGACAGGTCGTGGGGAGGCGCGAAGAAAGATAAATCAGTCTTTAGACTACCTGGATGTACCACTAAAACATGCTAAATGAAGCCAGACACAAGAAAGCACAGATTTCCATTTGTATGAAAGTCCAGGAAAAGTAAATCTGTAGAGACAGAAAGTAACTTAGTGGTAGCCGGTGGCGGGGAAGATGGAGTTCCCCGGTGGTGCAGTGGGAAAGGATCCTCCTGCCAATGCAGGAGATTTGGGGGGTTCAGCCTCGTGGGTCAGGAAGATCCCCTGGAGGAGGAAACAGCAATCCACTCCAGTATTCTTGCCTGGGAAATCCCATGGACCGAGGAGCCTGGCGGGCTACAGTCCATGGGGTCCCAAAGAGTCGGACAGGACTGAACACAGCAGCTGGAGCAGGGGGCATCTTTGGGGGTGGTCAGAATTGCTATACTTAGATTGTGGGGTGGTTTTAACTCTATAAATTTACTAAAAATGTCTGATTTGTACACTTACAGTGGGCAAATTTTCTGGTATATAAATTAAACTTCAGTAATGCTATTAAAAAAAAAAAGCTCTAGGCTTGGAATTATTAAATTCCAGCATGACCTGTAGCTGCTTCCTGTGGTCAGAGTGACCAGGGTAATTACCGTGGACTCAGTGGAAAGGAGAGAGACCACGTCCACGGGGTCTCTGCGCGGGCTAGCTTTCCAAGATTCTGGAGGTTACATCCCCTGGTAATAAACATTGAGCCTACGGACATAAAAGAGAAATGGGCGCTTTGGTTCCAGGAGCCTAGCCCTGTGTTGTCGTTACAAGGATGGCTTTGTGTTCCCCTCAGCTCTACCCACGGTCACAAACACTGGTGGTTCATCCGTGACACCGCAGGGAGGCACAGTCTTTGTCTTTGTCTCCAGAGCAAACGTTTAGCCACCGCCGGCCAGGCGATTTCTATGCAGCTCCCACCTAGGGGACAGGCGCTCATGGACTGCAGAAGCAGTGGTGGGGCCAGAGCCAGACTTCGTGCGTCTCGTGTGTCCCAGAGTTTGAGAGAGGCTGTCAGTAAACATCGGAAGACCCAACGGACGCATGAATGAAATGTCTCTTTGTGGGTAGTTTTATTGTTACTTCCTATTGGCAGGAATAAAAAGACTCAAGACTGACGTGTCTTGCGGTTGTTTTTCCACTTCTAGTTGAAGTCGGTTTCCTCGGCATCCTTACCGTGACCTCCTTCTATCACCCTAAACGTGGGCACATCCCAAGGCCTTGCCTGGCTCATCAGTCTCACCCATTATCTGATCTCCACCTGGAAATTTCACCCCGCATCTCAGCTGCCTTGTCCCTCTGGCAGCTGGCACATGACATATTTTTACGTTAATTGATTATCATTTTGTTTACCTGTGCTGGTATCAACACACTCCTTTGAAACGGCAAATCATAGCCTTGTGGACTTTCTCAGTTCCTGCTGTCACGTCTGTTGAGCGCACTGTTTGAGTAACACCCCCAGCGTTTCATTACCCAGCTTTTCCGCTTTCAGATATCCAGAGACTGGGAGGGCTGCTGGCCCCAGGAGCCTCGAATCCTGTTATTTCGTTTCCCTGCCCTCCGCGTTGCCCCCAGCGCGGTCGCCTTCCTGCTTGTCCCTGCGGTCGCCTCCTCTCCAGTGGTGAAAGGGAAGATTGGGCTCCGTTTCAGCCTCTCTGCAGCTCTCACAGGCATGAGGATCCCTGAGGATCCTGCAGAGAGCATGACCATGCCCTCCCCGTTTCCGATTTAGTAGTTTGGGGGGGAGGAACTTAATAACTTGCATTTCCACCCAGGTTCCAGGTGGTGCTGACACTCCTGGATCAGGGGCCGCACTTTGAGACCTGCTACTTTTGTGCACCCGGTCCATCACTCTTAGGTCGACTTTCCTAAATTAAAATTTGCCCCAGGTCTGCATTCCTTGCTGAGGTCTTCTATTCAGCCCAGGACTGTATTTCCCCAGGTAGGTGCAGTGGAGTAGGAAAACCACATTAAGTAATTTTTAGGCTTTTCTCCCCCCTACTTTTCAAGTCTTCTTTTTAGATCAAGGAGATCTAATGGTGCTAATATTATGTCTTTAGCACCTTTCTAATACTTGCTGTTGTTATTCAGTCACTCAAGTTGTGTCCAACTCCTTGCGACCCCATGGACTGCAGCACACCAGGCTTCCCTGTCCTTCACCACCTTCTGGAGCTTGCTCGAACTCATGTCCTTTGAGTCAGTGATGCCATCCAACCGCCTCATCCTCTGTCATCCCCTTCTCCTCCTGCCTTTTGTCTTGCCCAGCATCAGAGTCTTTTCCAATGAGTCGGCTCTTCGCATCAGGTGGCCAAAGTATCAGAGCTTTAGCATCAGTCCTTCCAATGAATATTCAGGATTGATTTCCTTTAGGCTTGACTGGTTTGATCTCCTCGCAGTCCAAGGGACTCTCAAGAACCTTCTCCAACACCACATCCATTCTTCAGTGCTCAACCTTCTTTATGGTCCAACTCTCACATCCATACATGACCACTGGAAAAACCATAGCTTTGACTAGGTGGACCTTTGTCGGCAAAGTAACGTCTCTGCTTTTTAATACGTTGTGTAGGTTAGTTATGGCTTTTCTTCCAAGAAGCAAGCATCTTTTAATTTCATGGCTGCTGTCACCGTCCACAGTGATTTTGAAGCCCACGAAAAAGTCTGTCATTGTTTCCCCATTTATTTGCCATTAAGCGATGGGACCAGATGCCACGATTTTCATTTTTTTAATGTTGAGTTTTAAGTCAGCTTTTTCAGTCTCCTCTTTCACCTTCATCAAGAGGCTCTTTAGTTCCTCTTCACTTTCTGCCACAAGGGTGGTGTCATCTACATATCTGAGGTAGATATTGATATTTCTCCTGGCAATCTTGATTTCAGCTTGCGCTTCATCCAACCCGGCATTTTGCATGAGGTGCTCTGCATATAAGTTAAATAAGCAGGGTGACAATTTACAGCCTTAACATACTCCTTTCCCAATTTTGAACCAGTCTGTTGTTCTAATACTTAATTGCTTTTTTAACAAAGAGAGCAAGCCATTAGCTCAAAGCTGCTGCCAGCAGTCTGATAAAGTTTTATATTACGGTTTTGTTTTCATTGTATTTATTTTCAACGGCAAGTGTTAAGGGGCTACAGTTTGAAACCCTAGGTTAAGGGGTGGAGTCCAGAAGTCTTAAAGAATTCTTGCCTGTCTTTTCTCCCAGTGGGTTTCATACTTCAATTATTTTCATGTATCACATATAGTTCTTTGGATTTATCTGAAATTAATTTTGTTGTAAGGAAGAGATAGGATCTAGCTTTTATCCCCTAACTGGCTATCCAATTAGCCTAACACTTTTAAATAATCAGTCTTTTACTCGTCATAAACAATTTTTTTTTTTCGTCATAAACAATTTTATGGATAAATAATATCCTTGGAAACATATTTATATTAAAAGTTGCCACAAATCGTTAAGAAGGACAAAGAACATAATTTTAAAAAAGGACAATTCACAAAAGAAGTGAATAAGCATATAGAAAGATTATGAACCTTAGTGGTCATTATTAGATTCCGCCCCCCTTCTAGTTATCTTGTCGAGGAATGGTGGTATATGGTTAAATGAACCTTCACTTACTTTGTGGTGGTTTGTTTCATTCATTAAGTTGTGTCTGACTCTTTTGAGACTCCACGGACTGTAGCCCACCAGGCTCCTCTGTCCGTGGGATTTTCCAGGCAAGAATACTAGAGTGGGTTGCCATTTCCTTCTCCAGGGGATCTTTCCAGACCAGGGATTGAACCTGTGTCTCCTGCATTGGTAGGCGGGTTCTTTGCCACCTGGGAAGCCTAGTTGTTACGTTTTGATAAGAGTAACTTAGGTTCATTAGTCGACCTCTGTAAGAAAGAGGTTGAATCTAACAAGGTTCTGTCCACACAGAGGGTGAGTGAGCCGTGTGTCATCTCTTTGTTGTTGCGATGGGTATGTTCTCCAGAGTGAATGTCAAGCTTCTTTCCATCCTGGTCCTTGAACAGCTATTATCTGTGATGCAATCTGTTACCGGTTGTGTGTTGTTTAAACTCTAGGTAGGAGAACAAGACCACGGTGGTGGGTTTTTGTTTGTTTGGACAGTAATCTCTTAAGCCCTCTTCCTCTTTCAAACATTCCTACCTTCTTTGCCAACATATCCACTTAAATTCTCAAACTATTTTCCAAAACCGAATAATCCGGCAAGCAAACATTTCTTGGCACTTAGCAGAGAAAAGAGGTACAGGTTAAAGTGTTTGCTGACCTCTGTGTTTTCTCCGGGTCAAATATTTAAAAAAAAAAAAAAGCTTGCTGAATTTTTGAAACACCTGAAATAAATTCCTTGCCCTCTTTGTAACTAAGAATCTGTTTTCTGTTAGCTATTCATTTCTGATACATAATGTAATGATAGTCAACTAAAATAAATTATGAGACAAGTATTTTGATTCAGGTTTTAACGATGTTTTTCTCCTATCCCGTCCCATGATGTAAGGTCAACTATCATCTTAATATCAACCTTCATATTATGCTTTTAGTAAATGCATTTACTGTTACATCTGTGTAAACTGAACATTTTTTAAAATCACAGTTCTTCCATGGTGTCCTTGTTTTCATTTTTTGTCTTCCTTTCTAACCTGCACCCACTTGGTCAGCCGACACAGTTGCTCTGCCGACTGCGTGTGAGGAAGGCCTTGGGCTAGAGATGCAGAGAAGGCTGAAGGGGCCCTGGCCTTGGGAAGCCCGTAGGCTGATGAGAAAGACAGGAACCTAGTAAGATGCTTAAGGCAGCTCCTCAGTCTTTCTGGGGGTGATCAGGTGGGACGGGGTTCGGGAAACACTGTGTAAAAATTGCACTCCTAGGTTACATGGGATCAACAGTGTAATGGTTTTTTAATACTGCCAAACTGTTTGTTAAAAGGATGTATCAAGTTACAGAATCACCAGCAATAAATGAAAGGAACTGATTTCCCACATCTTCCACCAGAACTGAATTTCATCCTTGGGACAAAGCAAAACAAAACAAAAACTTGATATCCTGAGAGTCTTAAAATCAAGCCTCATTATTGTTTTATTTGGCTTTTCTTTTTATTATTAGTGAAGTTGAGTATTTTCCCATATTTTTATTGTTTTACTTACTCCAAATAATCACTTGGAGTCTTGGCATTCTTAAAACTTGTCACTAATTTTATGAAACAGTTTATTGAGGTGAAATTCACAGAGCACAGAATCAGTCACTTTAAGGTGAACAATTCAATGATATATATGCATTCACAGTGGAATTCAACCCCCACCTCTCTCTAGTTCCAAAACATTTCCGTCACTCCACTACCGATGGGCACTTGTCTATTGCTTCTCTCTGTGGACCCTGGCAACCATTGATCTTCTTTCCATTTGCATGTGTTTATCTATACTGGATATTTCATATACATAGAATTATAATATGTGACCTTTGTGTTTGGCTTCTTTCACTTACCATAATGTTTGGAGGTTCATCCACATTGTAGCATATTTAGTATTTCCAGGTATTGATACTTCATTCCTTTTCATAGCTGAATAGTATTCCATTGCACATATATACCACACTGCTTATCCTTTCATCCACTGATGGACACTTGAGTTCTTTGCACCTGTTGGCCTTCAGTGGTGCTATGAACCTGTAGGTACGTGTAATAGTTTGGGTACCTGTTTTCAATTCTTTTGGTTATTCACCTCAGAGTGGGATTTCAGGATTATACAATAGCTCTGTGTTTTAACTCTTTGAGGAACTACCAAACTGTTTTCTATGGAGGCTGTACCGTCTTAGCTTCCCGTCAACAATGTCCCGTTTCTCTATATCCTCATCAACACTTGATATTTCTGTTTTTTAAATTATAGCCATCCTGGTGGGTACCTCACTGTGGTTTTGATTTCCATTTCCCTGATGACTAATAATGTTGAGTACTTGTTACTGTGTATTTCATATATAAGTGAGAAAACCGTGTTTCTGAAGATCTTATTTTCAAATTATTTAAGTGTTCTTTGAGGAGAAAAGTTTACATAAAATTAAACAAAGTGGCCCAAATTTGAGAATTAGCAAGCTACTAATTTTGCTAAATATGTCATAGTTGTCATAATAGAGATTTCTGAAGCATAGGCTTTTGCTTCCAGTTTTTTACCACCACCCCCCCCCCTCCCCCCGCCATGCTGCAAGTCTTGCAGGATCTTAGCTCCCTGACCAAGAATTGAACCTTTGCCTTTGGCAATGAAAGTACAGAGTCTTAACCACTGGACTGCCAGGGAATTCCCTCCAGTTTCATTTTCTCTGTCACTGGGTGGATTGGGGCTGTCTAATGTGCCTTTAAACAATGGTTCTCAAAAGTGTGGCCCAGGGACCAACAGCATATGAGCATTGTTGGGGAACTCGTTACAAACGCAGATCCTTCCTTTTCCGCTCTTTGCACCTTGTGGCCATGTCTTACACAATTGGGAAAATCAAGGACTTCCTGCTCACAACCAAGGGAAAGGACACCAAATCTGTCCAGGTCAAGAAAAATTAAGGAAAATGTGAAGTTTAAAGTTCAATGCAGCAGATACCTTTACTCCTTGGTTATCACAAAGAGAAGGCAGAGAAGCTGAAGCAGTCCCTGCCCCCAGATTTGGCAATGAAGGAGCTGAACTGAACCACAAGCACTGATTTGAACTGTATGAAAATTTTAAAAATTCTCAAAAAAAAAAAAAAAACACCCTGCAAATCCTAGTATCAGTAGATCAGGCCCCCCCGCCCCGATCTGCTGAGTCCCAGACCCTGAGGTGGCCCCGGCAATCTGTTTTAATCATCATTTCAGATGAGTGGAGTATGCTCTCAGGTTTGAGAACCTCTGCTCTAACTCAAAATTTCAGGTCAGTACCGGTATTAAAGAGCCCCTGAGGGAAAGGAATTCACAATTTTGGCTTTGCTAGCATCAACTCTTCTTTTTAACTTTAATAGGCAGGCAATACAAACAGTTAAATTGAATCGTATTATAGTCTCCTGCTAATTCTTAAACATGTATACATCTTATAGTTTTACCTAGAAATTGCTGTTCAGTCTACTTTTGATCTTTGATCAAATCTCTAAAGAATTTAAGAGCTGTGTGTCCTTAGAGTGTATCTTCCATTCATCTGCAGTTGGGCTTTATTTTTCACTTCTTTGAAGACCCTCCTGCCAGTTTCTGGTGTGAAGGTCCCCATGGGCACTCACAGCCGCTACTGCTGGACCCAGATGTGCACAGGCAGAGGCCGCGATGGACCCCTCCTCAGTGGGGTCATCTTAAAGGCCAGGGCCCCTTCCACCTCCTCCTGCCAGAAGTTCTTTTTTGGGGGGTCCACACTACAAGTCATGTGGAATCTTAGTTCCCCGGCCAGGGTTTGAACCTGGGCCCTCTGCACTGGAAGCATGGAGTCTTTACCACTGGACCGCCACGGAAGTAGCCCTCCAGAACTTTTTTAAGGAACTCCTTTCTTGCCATTTCTTCCAGAAATTGGTGGCCAGTCAATCCAAGTAAGGTATCAGTAGTTAAATCCGTGCCTGGAATTGGCGGTACCGATGGCTGTATCCTGCACAAGCAACTTAATGGCTGGAAACCCCCAGCTTGGACTAGAGGGGCGTGTGCAGCACAGTCACAGGCTCCTTTGATTTTTGTTTTTCCTGCACAGGGTGTTCAAATGGAGATAATACTTGCCTCTACTTGGCAGGATTTTATGGGGATTTAACTCATACATAGATATTTAAAGCGTGTGTGGTACATGGAAGGACTCAGGAAATGTTTATTAGTAGTATAATTTACTCAATGTGAAAATTAACTTTTTTTTTTAACATAGAATATTGGAAGTATTGACATTTTTGTAGGTACTGTGTTTGCATCCCCAAAGCAGCAGCACTTTGGGGGCACACAAGCTGTGTGTACTTTCAAAGGTGAATTACTCACAAATGTTGCCTTTCAGGCGTCTATTTCTGAAGGAGTGAGAGGATTCCGTTCGGTGGTGTAAGGGAGATGCTAATCGGGCCTTCTGCCATCCTCCAGACCTGAAATCTCTGCTCCAGAATTAGAGTGAAGTTAGGATGTAAATGTCCAGTGGTTAAGACTCCGCCTTCCAATGCAGGGGGCACAGGATCAATCCCTGGTCTGGAAAATAAGGCCCCAGATTGCCTGGGGTGTGGCCAAAATTAATTAAAAAAAAAAAGCCAGAACACCTGAGGAAGGCTTTTTGAAGGGTCAGAGGGGACTGTTCTTATTGTTCGCTGTTCAGTCAACGGGATGGGGCGTCCCGGGCTGTAGCCGAGCAGACCCAGAAACAAGACCGCTGTGCTTAAATATCTGAAAGCCCGCCACGAAGAAGAGGGATGAACCTGGCTCTCTGTGGCACCACGAATAAAATCAGCCGCGGTGGGGCTCAGCTATAGGAAGGCCAGAGTCTAGCAGAGGAGACCAGGATGGGAGCCAGTGGATCAGAGAGGACGTGGACTCAGGCTGAAGAAGTGAGCCCGGCTAGACGCCCCTGTGACGCCCCTTTCAGCTGGTAACCTCGGATGAGCCCTTCAAGCCCTGGGGCAGCCGTGCCCTCCCCGATCCGTGGTCCTGCCCGTCTGCCAGCCCTCTCCTATCCAGTAGGACCCGCTGAGAAGAATTTAAGCAAATTTTCCCAAAGACGCAAAACCAACTGCGTTACCCTCCTCCGAAGAGGTTTGTGTTCTTAAAAGTCGGTTCCTTCTCGCTGCCTCTTCACTCAGCCCTGTTTCCCCCCGTCCCTTTCGTTCCTTGGTGTTGCCAGTTTGCCTGATAAGAAGAGTGATGGAAACTGATCTGCATCATTGTAAATTAAAATTCTTTCAGGAGTAGAGAGAGTTCTGTTATTTTTACCTGCCCTGTAAAATTCATGTTGTGAGCCTCATCTTTAATCCCACCGCTGTTCTCAGAGCAATGCAAGCAGGTTTGTGTGGACCGATTCTGTAGCGATCGCTGTTGACCGAACGAGCTCCGCCTTGAGTTAAACGTCAGCAGCAACAGATGCTGTGCAGTAAAAATAACTCTTCAGACCTTTAACATTCATGCTCAACTGTACATTTGGGAGGCTGGAACCGTGGCAAGAGTTTTATTAACCTGAAAATGGTTCTCTCTATCAAGCGCCGTTTCATCCAACGTTAGTTAGCACAAACTCGGTTGCAGTTAGCACGGGTGAGTGTGTCTGGCCGCACTTGCACACACAACAATATTCACCATCATATAAGCGGGAGGGGCACATTCATCTGTGTGCGACATCTGTCATAGGACCCTGACTCCGTGGCCTGACAGTAAACACTCAGTGATGGGTTGTATGAAAGAATGATATAATGCCCTCAAGGAGAGGAAATACCATGCAGAGTTCAAGTTTTGTATGTAAACTGTGGCAAAGTGCTGCAGTAAATTGCCATTTTCTTCACATTAGTCACGGTGCAAAGGAAGACTGTTTTTTAAGCAAAGAGTAATCTCTGGAATTTAGCATAAAGACGCTCGGTAATTTCAGGCTTTCTGCCTGCTGTTGCTCCTTTGTGGGAGAACCAACAAACTGCATCCATTTTTTACTTCCTCGACATCAAAGGAAGATTGACTCTTTCAGAGATTCCTCCTGCAAAACAAGAGGAAGAGATTTAGGAACATTTCTTCTGAGTCACGTTGTGTCTGATTTTGGAATATGTCTGTTATTTCTTTTTGTTTCTGGTTACTTCTTAGTGTATCATAGTAATATGTTTTCTTTATCAGGATAGCAGCATATCTGAGTGCTTTTGTTAGTTTAGTACCTGAGAATGTTGCTCTATATCTGTTTCATAATTTGCAAAAGAATTAAAAGTTTGAAATTTATTAATGTGTGTTTAATGGTTTTACCCTTATCAATAGGGTGTAGAGAAAAGATCTGTGTTTATCCAGAAACAGAAAATACAGTATTGATTTTTGAAGCAAGACTGCAAGGAAGCATTTATGTTAAAGTTCCAGGAAGGGAAATGTCTGAATTTTTAAGTGAGTTCACAGTTACATTTATACTTATAGAAGTAATGCAAGTATTAGGACAGTGACAGTTAATAAAGTGCTTATTGTCTGCTTTGAGCAATAATAGAAAAGGCTGGATTATTTCCAAGTGTAATCAAGTTACTATCATAGTAATCATAGTGCATGTTCTGAAACTTTTGTGACTTCTGATTCTCGAAGTAGTAGGTATATTCACATCATACTTAGGCTTGAACATGTTGCTTTGGTGCTGGGATAAAACTTGCATAATGTCTATCTTTTGTCATTCAAACATACCATTTCCATGTCTCCTTATCCTTTATTTCTTTGGGATGCCTGTGCCTTTTAGACAGCCGGGATAGAGGAGGTTAGGGAGAGAGGATCCTCCAGCAGAAGGATGCGCAAGGGGCTTTGTCCAATCAGGCGATGCAAGCTCAGTCTCACAGACAGAGTATGAAGACAGGGCCACGTCCCGTGACGTGGGGAGCTTTTGATACACATAGTATCTAGTACCTTTGTCAGAAGAAAACCCAGTTTTCCTGCACATTTTTCATGATATAAGGTGGGATTTGAGCACAATTCTAAGAGCCGGATTTTGGACTCAGATTAAGTTCAAATTGGCTCCAGGTTTGCAGTGAATGTGGCGAGTTGCCGTGTTTAGATGCCTTGCTTAACACGGCTGAGATTCATTTCGCTCGTCTACTACATATGGAAGCTTTCCACTTGTCAGGCATCACACCAATTGGTTCTCGTTTAAACTTCATGATCTCCTCCCCACTCCGTCCCCACCTTTTAAAAAAAAAATAATAGATTGGAAAATAGAGGCTTTTAAGGTTGATAACCTGCCCGGCGTTGTAAGATGGCAGAACAAGGACTTGAATCCAGGTCCCTTTGATGCCAAACTTCAAGTTCTTAACTTCTGAGCCAAATTCTTTCGAATTACTTGGAACACTTGATTAAACAAACACTGCTGGGCCCTAGAGTTTCTGATCCTGTAGGCATAATGTATACTGTACTCCAGGGCCCAAGGATTTGATTTGAGAAACACTGCCTGACTCCGTTCCCCTGGAGAGCGAGAGAGAATTCACGTGTCCTGCTTGGGTTCATAATCGCCAGCATTTATTGACTGCCTAACCATGTCCTAGACACTCTTGAGTTAATCCGTTCTCATCCGTTCATTCATCTTAGCCAGTAGTCACATTGCAAAGAGAAGATGGGGTTGTGACCACCACTTAAAATGAAGAGAAAGAAACTGAGGTAGGGAAGGCTGTCCAGTAAGATAGCCTCACCTTATAGGTTATTTTTTTTAATGTAATTCAACCTTTTCTGTAAATTAAAAAAAAAAAAAGGGTAACGATAAACAAGATGTGAAGTTGCTCAGTCATGTGTGACTCTTTGCGATCCCATGGACTGTAGTCCTGCCAGGCTCCTCCGTCCGTGGAATTTTCCCGACAAGGATACACAAGATGATCATACAAGGATCCCAGTGAGCTGCAAGCCCTGGATATAAATGGAAAAGGTATCATGACAGTTCTTAGCACCCCTTGCCACCCAAGTAGATACAGTGTCCACACTAGTCCTCAAAAAAACTGAAGAAAAGCCTCCTGTGTTGAAATGGGGGTTTTAAAAGAACCTTTCCTCAAGTCAGTTCCTTACAATGCAAATACCCTGTGGTGTGGCTGTGTTGACCCTCGATGTTTACAACAGTGGCCAGACCAGTCACCTGCTTTCACTTGATGTTAACAGCAAGCTTGGGCCTGTGATGTGGGCCTCGCCGCTCATCAATGTACTGGCCGTATCTAGAAGAGCTCTAGAAAAAACCTGGGGAATAAACAGCTCTCTGTTCAAAATCATTTTCTTAAAATGATTGCTTTCAGTTCAGTCACTCAGTTATGTCCGACTCTCTGCAACTCCATGGACTGTAGCACGCCAGGCCTCCCTGTCCATCACCAACTCCTAGAGCTTGCTCAAACTCATATCCATCGAGTCGGTGATGCCATCCACCCATCTCATCCTCTGTCGTCCCCTTCTCCTCCTGCCTTTTGGGTCTTTTCCAGTGAGTCAGTTCTTCACATCATGTGGCCACAGTATTAGAGTTTCAGCTTCAGCATCAGTCCTTCCAGTGAACACTCAGGACTGATCTCCTTAGGATGGACTGGTTGGATCTCCTTGCTGTCCAAGGGACTCTCAAGAGTCTTCTCCAACACCACAGTTCAAAAGCATCAATTCTTCAGTGCTCAGCTTTCTTTATAGTCCAACTCTCACATCCATACATAACTACTGGAAAATGAAAACAAGGAAAATGATTGGTTTAGCTGGGAAACTAAAGAGGAAAATAGCTAAGTCAGGAATTAGAAATCATTCTCTTGGTGGAAATGAAGTGACTTGGCCCCAAGGTCGGTCCCGGGAGGGGATTCTTCATGACTCGTCTCTGGGCTGGACTGCTTCGGAAGGCCAGGACCCCTGCAACCATGTCCAGAAGTGGATTTCATGCTCAGGGAAGGTTGAGAGAAAAGGAGACACTTCTTTCTTTGGATCCTTGGAGGAGGGCTGTTGCAGGCCACTCCTGGGAAGGAAGGATTTCCTTCCTTTGCATGTTTTCCTCCCAGAGTTCTGAAACGCGACACAGCTCGTTACTCTGATGAATGATGCAATTCTAGAAATGACCTATATTTCAGTTGCGCTGTGAAATCACCGATACTCACCAGCAGGGATCAGAGAGTCCAGGTAGTTCACATTTGGAACTGCGCTGATGGGGCCCGAGCGTTAAATTAGCAGACATGTCACCTGAAGTTGGCCGCCCTACAGCAGGGTGGTCACCGGTCTTTGGCGCTGGCCTGCCTGCAGCTGCCAAGGAAAATCTGAGAAGCGAAAATGAAGAAAGTGAGAAAGAAAATCAACCCATGATAAAGTCCAAAACCTGTACTCTGCTTAGATACCTTGTTTCCCCATTAGCTTTAAGGCTAAAAGAAAAAGTATAAGGCATTTCAAAAGGTGAGGTCTCATTGATATATAAATATTAATACTTTGTATGTTTGGGTCCATTAAACATTTTGTTGAGGGACTATTAAGTCCAAGTGTAAAAATAAGATCTGTTTGTCCCTCCTGTCAAGGAGAGCTCTTCATGGACCTTGCAGTCGAGATAATTTTTAGAAGAGCAGCCAAATCTGTAGTTGGTGTAACCAGATGTATATCTTGTCTTGAGCATGTGTGCATGCTCAGTCGCTCAGTCATGTCCGACTCTTTGCGAGCCCATGGACTGTAGCCCGCCAGGCTCCTCTGTCCAAGGGCTTCTCCAAAATACTGGGGTGGGTTGCCATGCCCTCCTCCAGGGGATCTTCCCAACCCAGGGATCAAATCCACTCCTCCTGTGGCTCCTGCATTGACAGGCAGATTCTTTACACTGAGCCACATGGCAAGCCCTTTTCTGTTTGGTGGGAAGGCTATTTAGCTTCAGAGCTCACTCTGCATCCCAGCCATCCTGACCCTCAGATTGAAGTTCTTCCTGGATGACCTTATTCATTTATTGTACAGTCTTAAGCTGTAAACTTTCAAAAGGTATCATGACTTGCTACTTTTTTGGATATTCATCTTTGCATTTTAGCCCTGTTTGTTTGTTTGTTTGTTTTTTCTTTAAAGACTTCAAGCACAGTAGCAGAAACAGTAAAGAACAAAACAGAAATGCAGCCTGGATGCTTAGCACGTGGGTGGTGCTGGACTTTGACACGTGCACTTGGATGGAAAGAGTCACCTGTGCCTTTGTTCTGGTCTGTTCCAGGTTGACCAAGCCCCTGTCGTTCGCTGACTGTGTTGGCGATGAGCTGCCATGGGGATGGGAAGCCGGGTTCGACCCTCAGATTGGTGTCTACTACATCGATCACATAAACAGTGAGTGTTTCCTTTTCGGTACAAACAAGCATGTCAGACAAGTAATCCCCCCAAATCTAGAGTCATACAGGAGAGCAAACGTTCTACAGAATGAATTTCTCTATTTCAAACCCTCACTTTTCATATTTAACAGAAATGTCCATTTTGGAAGTTTTATTGGGCTTATGGGGGCAGAGAGGGAGAGAGGAGTCTGTCTGTCTGTCTGTCTGTCTGTCTGTCTGTCTGAAAGGGCACCAGACCCTCCACCTTGCAAGTCCCCTCCCCCATTCCGAATGACACGCCCTGTGCAGATATCTCCATAGTACGGGCTACTTACTCATTGTACTGCCCTCACATTGTTTGTAGGTTTTTCCTCACTAAATTGTGAGCTTCTTGTGGACGGTGACTGTGGCTTTACTTTTCCGCCTTTGGGTGCCTCATATGATGATAAATGTTAGAACATGTTAGAACAATGAAGAACTTTGTTGTGTAATGCACAGATTAAAAACCTCTCTGTTTTTAAAGAAATTAAAGTGCATTTCGGTTCTAAATTATGCTTTAGAAAACACTGTTCTGAATATTTAAAAACTTGATGATCAGAATATAAATTTTTAGGTCCCCCATTTTTCTTTGGTACGGTAATGGGATCCCAGGGGCCTGGCAGATTTACTGTGGCCCGAAGTGCCCCAGTTACCCACAGCAAGTAGTCTTCCCACTAAAAAGGCTCTGATCCGTTATCTCATTAATCTTAAAGACACTCCTGTGAAGTCGTTTAGGGAGGAAATTGTATGTTCTTCTCTTAACAGCTGGTCTACACATATGTTATGTCTTGACATTGTTTAGTTTCAGCATTATTTTCTTTTTTTTGTTTGTTTTTCAGTAAAAAATTAGCGTTTGGCTGTTTAATACTGTTTCTAAGTCACACTATCAAATACCTAGAGGTAAAAGTTTTGACCTTGACAATAATAGTTCCTTTAGGCCCTAAGTGTTTTATGATAGAATTCACCTTTCAATGGCTGAGCGTGTGGAGTCAGGGTTCTGTTTAGGTATTGATGGAGGTGTTTGTAACTAACTATTAATAGAAGGTAATTATGAAGTACTGTCTGTAAGGTTTTGATATTATCACTGCAACCAGAAGTAAATCACTTTTTGATAGAGTCAGAGTTGTACCTTAACTCTTGTCTTTTAGTAATTAAGGTCCATCTACATATAAAAATGCACAAATTTTAAGCATGTATTTCAATGAATTTTGGCAAATATATACTCCTTTGCAGCTGCTGCTCAATCAAGATACAGAGTATGGTTTTTCCTCTGTGTTTTCAGCTTTGCTCCCTTATCCTTATCAGACCCTGATACCTTGTGCCCTTCCCTTTAAAAAATATTTTAAAATTTTAAAAATATTTTTCATAGAAGTGATACATGAGCTGAAGAGAAAAGTATAAATTATAGGTATAAAAAAAAAAGGAAGAAAACTCAGAGATAACCAGGTATTCTGAACCTTTCATTGTGTCTGTCCAGACCTTTTCATGTTCACTCACACACACACACACACACGCACACGCAGAGTTTTCAATATATTTTTTACATCAAGTGGAATTATATCACATACAGTTTTTTTTTTTTTATTAGTTGGAGGCTAATTACTTCACAACATTTCAGTGGGTTTTGTCATACATTGATATGAATCAGCCATAGATTTACACTTATTCCCCATCCCGATCCCCCCTCCCCACATACAGTTTTATAAACTGCTTTTTTTATACTTAATATATAATCTTTCATCCAAAAAATTTTCTGTGCAATCATATCAACTCTTTTGATAAGAGAACCTCACGTTTCTCTCAGATGATCTTCCTAAAATATAACCAAGATCCTTTCATGCCCTCACTTAGAACCCTTCTGCCACACACTGTTGCTTACAGAATGAGTTTTGTATCTCTCAACGTGACATTCAAGAAACCACAGCTCATCCCTCTTGAGGTCTTGGGGAAGAAATGAGAGAAGAGTTAGATTCTATTCCCACCGTCGCCAGTAGATCAAAGGAGAACAAGTAAAGCTCCACGTCCATTCTGAGGGGTGTGCCTGCAGCTCCCGAGAGAAGGTGCTTTAAGCTGATGCCCAAAGGATGAGTACGTTAACCAGGCCTGGAGAATAAGGGGATGGGGTACAGTTTGGGGGCTGGAAGGAGAAACTGCCTGCAGAAGGAAGCCCCATAAGTAAAGCCAGAGGTCTGAAGAGGCCACAGAAAGCAGGACTTAATGAAAGAAAGAAGAGAAAGTCAGTGATCTGAGGCTGGTGTGAACGAGGCTGGGAGAACGGCTGGAGCACCAGACTGGGGTTGGTGCTCGAATGGCCTCTTGTCTCAGACTTTTCAAAGCCCTGCTTAATCACTGCCCATTCCACCGGGCCTGACTTTTTCAGCTGGAAAAAGTCCCATGTCTCTAAACTGCCATGGCACTCAACCTTGCCCTCCTCAGGGCTCTCACCCTTTTCTACTGTATAAAATGCTTGTTGTCACTGTTGCTTTAATTCCTATGTCACGACCTGTCCCGAGCTTTGTAATCTCTTTGGCAGGAGGGATCACGCCCGAGCATCTTGTTTTCCCTAGTCACACAGTAGATGCTCAACTGTCTATAGAAATAACACAGTGTAACAGGTAAACATAGCAGAGAGTTTCTAAAATGGAAGATAAGGAGAGTCGCTCATATTCATTTTATTCATTCTTCCTGAGCGCAGCAGAGAGAATAGAAATGTGCTTAAGAGACAGAAGTAATATTCCTTTGAAGAGTCTAATGTTATCTTCCCTGATAAGTTCTTGTAGCTCACAGTGTGTTCGCTATCTATAAATTTCTCCATCTGTAAAACTGATGGAATGTGAATTCCCTTGAGGTGTGTGATGTCTTAACAGTATGTGATATATTACTTCTCTTATATAGTAGACAGCATGCAAATTATATTGCATTATAATACAGTAATCTCCTAAGGCCACCAGGTCTTAATAGAAAAAAAAAAAATACCATGTTTGTGTAATATACTTTTTTGAGTATTTACATTTAATAAATATTCTTCACTGATCTATTCAGCAAACATAAGTGATGGAGATAAAGCCCAGTCCTACTTTATGAAGCACTTCTTCAGAGTGCCTCTGGGAACCCATGTTTGTAGTTCCTATTTGAATGGGACGGTATATCAGAAATGTCAGTGGTGCCTGCCGAAGCTAGTAGCATCCGCTATTTAAACCAGTCGACTGGAGTATTTCAGCTAATCTATCCAAAACAAATGCTGACAGGTTATTATTATGATTATTACCATTGTACTTTACTCACTTAAGTGTCCATCGGTGTTACTTTCAGTGTTTTGTGGCAATTTAGCTGTTGACAAGCATTTTATTGAAAAGTATGCCCGTTCGCCAATATGTAGGGAAATATGATTAGGTAAAACCTCTAAAGATATTGAGAGAGAACTGGGAATTTATATCTTACTGTAGCTGTTACTTAACAAACATTTCAGGTTTTTCATTTACACTTTCAATTTGTGTCATCTCTTTATTTGGTTAGTTTGCTAGTTATTTAGCTCACTGGAACAAGTTACCCCAAAACTTATGACTTAAAATACGTTTATTATCTCATTGTTTCTGTGGGCGATGCATCCAAGCAAGGCTGGGAAGAGTCGGGCCTCTGGCTCTAGGGCTCTCTCCATCTGACCTCAAGGTGTGAGCCGGGCTGCATGACCGGAGGAACTCCGCTCTAACCTCATATGTGTGGCTTTTAGAACAATTCAGCTTCTTGTCAGCTGCCAGCCAATGGCCCCCTCCTCACTCCTTGCATGTGTGGGTTTGTGTGTGTGCATTCAGTCATGCAGCCGTGTCCAACTCTTGGCGACCCCGTGGACTGTAGCCTGCCAAGCTCTTCTGTCCGTGGAATTTTTCCAGGCAAGAACCCTGGAGTGGGTTGCCATTTCCTTCTCCAGAGCATCTTTCCAACCCAGGGATCGAACCCACATCTCTTGTATCTCCTGCATTGGCAGGTGGGTTCTTTACCGCTAGTGCCACTCGGAAAGCCCGCTATGTCCATAGTGTGAAAGTGGACGTGTTAGTTGCTTAGTAAGTAAGTAAAGTCACTCAGTCGTGTCCGACTCTTTGCGACCGCATGGACTATAGCCTACCAGGCTCCTCTGTCCATGGGATTTTCCAGGCAAGAGTACTGGAGTGGGTTGCCATTCCCTTCTCCAGGGGATCTTCACAACCCAGGGATCAAACCTGGGTCTCCTGCATTGTAGGGAGATTTTTTACAATCTGAGCCACCAGGACAGCCCACTATGTCCATAGGACGGCTTTTAATTCGGAAGTTGGCTTCATTAGATTGAAAAAGCCAAGAAGAGCCAGGCAGAGAGAGCAAGACAGTGGTCGCAGCCCCTGTATCCCAGTCTCCAGAGACACCCCGTCTTCATCCGTGTGCTCCCCATTTGAGGCAAGTCACTAGGTCTAAGTGGTATTCAGAGGCTTGCACACTAAGAGATAAGGATAATCCTGGGTCATCCAGAGTTAAGACCATACATTTCTGTGTGTTAGAGGATGAATTCTCTGTACTTTGAGTCAGTTTGCATTCATATATTTCAAAATACTGGAATTGAATGTAAATATTGCACATTTAGGTGGCCAGAGATCTTGAGTTATAAGGAATATTTGAAATGGAGATGTTTGGGCTCCTACTGGCTGACCTCTGTCTACGACCTGGGCCTTTATTGTGGTTTCCTCTGGGAGGGGTGCAGGAGGCAGGTTTCAGCAACTTTAAGATGGGATATTTCAAATAATTTCATAATTGCACACAGGATGCAGTGCGTGAGCTGTCGCAGAGCACAGGCTCTCAGCTGCAGCCGCTCATGGGAATCACCAGAGGAGCTTATAAACCTGCGATTGTCTGGGTTCCACCCGCAGAAGCTCCGATTGGTCCGGGATTTCTTTTAGAGCCCTCCAGGCGATGCCCATGTGCAGAAGTGCAGGACCAAGAACAGTACCTTGGGCTGTTCTCCTGAAGCTGGGCACTGGGGTTTGGTCTTTTCGCTTGTTTTAAAATTTCTGATCTGCTGTGAACTGAATAGTATTTTTATAAAAGAACAATCACCATGAATTAGAAAAGTCGAAAAAATTAAAAATGCAAGCCCCAGTATTAGAGTCAACAGGTACAGAGTAACTGTATGAAATTGCTGTAAGATTTCAAAGTGTTTACTCTTCATGCCTGTACTTACTGTCACAGACACATCACAGAGCTTATGGACCAATGCTGGCCTGCATCCCACACCCTGAGGGATGTCGATGTAAAGGGCAGCCTGGCAAGAGTCCTGAGTTAAGTGCACAGAAGTGTAGGGACCATATTGGCTTCAGATTACACAGGGCCATGAGTAGCATGGCTTCTATTTTGAAGGTATTGGGGAACCAGAGGGTTCTGGGAAGGGATGACCCAATGACAGCCATGTCGCTGTGCTTACTTTGACACTGCATATGATATATTTGCAGTGAGAATAAATTGATGACAAAGACAGAAAGTGGTCAGAGTGGGGATGGACTGGGTAAAATAAAGCAAAAACTCTATCACGTTTCTGGAGACGTCACTTCATAATATTAATAAACTACTTGAAGGAGATAAAAATTAAAGAAGGCTACTCTTTTTTTTTTTTTTTGGCTGTGCCTCTCAGTTGCAGCATGTGGGATCTAGTTTCCTGACCAGGGGTTGAACCCAGGCCCTCTGTATTGAGCGCGCGCAGTCTTAGCCACTGCTTAGAGCAGAGACCACCAGGGAAGTCCCAGCTACCTCTTTTTTAAAGCGTAAATAATCCCCCACAAAAAAAAAAAAAAAAACCCGTCATTAAATTCTGGAAAATAACCCACCTGATTTATCTTCAGAAACCACACAGATCGAAGATCCGAGGAAGCAATGGCGGGGGGAGCAGGAGAAGATGCTCAAGGACTACCTGTCGGTGGCCCAGGACGCGCTGCGGACGCAGCGGGAACTGTACCACGTGAAGGAGCAGCGGCTGGCCCTGGCCCTGGACGAATACGTCCGCTTGAATGACGCCTACAAGGAGAAGTCCAGCTCTCGCACCAGCTGTAAGTACAGCGGGGCTGCTCAGACCTGAGAAGGGGGGACCGACCTGCAGGTGATGGGAGGCCACCGGGGGTCTGTGGGACGGCGCTCTGGGTCCTGTGCCTCCTTGGGCAGGAGGAGCCCCTCAGCCCGGCTTCAGATAAAGGTCTCCTCGCTGAGGGATTGACGTTTACCTTTTCAGATAAGGGCAAGTAACCTGGCCCTTGTGCCGCTCTTGCACGTTGTTTTTAGTGAGACTAAAGTGAAACTAGAGCGGTTAGCACAGACCAAGTTTCTGCTGACCAACCAGCCTCTCATCTCAGAGACGCCTTTTTTAAAGCAGCAGCTGTGATGGGCTCAGATGTCCCACTGAAGTGACAAGTTTCTGGGTAACACAAAGCGCAGTTAAGCTGTATCTGCAATAAGCTCCTCTAAGATTTTATCCATAGATGTAAAATCCACAGGAAACTGAGGCACTGGGGTGTTGATAACGTTCCTTTTTATTGAAAAAAATGATGAAGGTTTGAAGATGACTTTTTATATCTAGGTGTCTGATGAATGACAATAAAGGAGTTAAAAAGTTAAGTAAGTATCCCAGAAGCATGTAAATCTTGTCGTTTTTAGCGTTTGTAATTTCTAAGTTGACAGCTAGTTATGCAACTTGTACAAGTCACTTTTTTTTTTTCCCCTCTCTTCTCCCTTTGAAAGTATTCTCAGGCTCTTCATCCAGTACTAAATATGACCCTGATATCTTAAAAGCTGAGATCTCCACTACACGATTAAGGGTAAGATTTTTTTTTTTTTTTTTTTTTACTGTGGTTCTATTAATATGCTGAACATACGCATAGAGTCTAGAAGGGGCCTCTGTGGTCATCTGCCATCTCAATTCAGTGAAGGAACCATTCCACTTATCCTCGATGGATGTCTTTCTGCTTTTGTTAAAACATGTTCATGAGATTGTTCTTATTAATGTGACAGAGTGTGTTACATTTCTGGGTAGTTTTATTGTTTGCGCTTAGTATGTAGAATCAAAATATGGTTTAAAAGTTTAAATGGTTTAAATCAAAAGTCTAAAAAACTTCAATTTTCCTTTTTGTGCTGAAGGTACACGTCCAAAGTGGAGCTTAGTTGCTTTTTCATCAGACGGCCCAATCTATCAAGGTGTTCACAGTTCACATTACCAAGTCACTTCTTTTTCTAGGTCAAACTTTACTGGTGCCTCACACTTCCTTATGGGTTGTTTGCTGATCTTTACCCTAAATCTTTCTGACCACACGGCTGTTAAGGTCACAGCTTGTTTATCCTTGATTTTTGGAGTCTTAAAGACTGCTCACCAAGTAAATAAACTCGTGCAACCCTTGCATAGATCATGAAAGAGATTATTGCCGTGACCCCAGAAGCCTCCATGGCATTCCCTGGTCACCCTTGTCCTTCTCCCTACAGGTGACACTGGGTGACCTTTATTGACAATGCTATAAATCAATTTTCTGCCTGCTTTGAACTTTGTGAAACTGGAATGCTACCACATGGATTACTGATGGCTTCTTTTGTTCAACATTTCTTCTGTATTTTTTAAAAATTTATTATTATTATTTAATTTTAATTTATTTTGCAATCTGTGTTGGGTCTTAGCTGAAGCACGTGGGCTCTTAGTTGCAGAATGTGGGATCCAGTTCCCTGACCAGGGGTCAAACCCAGTGCTCCCTGCATTGGGAGCTCGGAGTTTCAACCACTGGACCCTTGTTCAACATTTTGAGATTCATCCACATACACTTTTATTGCGTGTAAACCATCCCACCTTTGTGTAGATACCATGAATTCTTCATTTCTTCTACTATTGATGTACATTAGAGTTTATACAAATTGCTAGTAATTAAAAACTTGCATCTTAATGTGTGTGTCTGTTGCACATGCCTTTGGGTGCACAGATGTATGCGTTTTTGTTGGTTATGCAACCAGGAGTGGAATTGCCGTGTTAAAATATACTCGAGCAGCTACTCACCCAGTTTTGGGCCTTGTTAGTCAATCAGTTCAAAATATCTCCTTATTTCTTTATGATTGTTCATCAGAGTGTTCTGCTTAGTTTTTAAGCAGTTTTGGATTTTCTTATCCTTTATTCAGCTTAATTCCACCACACGCTTTCAATTCTAAAATTTCTGTTTATTTTTTGTTTTTAATTATTGCTCAAATTCTCCACATCGATGTAATAATTTTTTGAACAAAATAATCACAGTTATTTTTAAATTCCATGTCTTGATTAGTATAATATCTAAAACTTTTTATGTGTTGAATTCTTTGTTCTGGTCTGGTTTTTTTTTTTCTCTTGATTTTTGGTCAGTATTTGACCTCTCATAGCTGCTTGCTTTTAATTAAGAGCCATATATTATGTATGAAAGAGAATAAAGATAATTTAAGGTTTGGGATGATCTTGTTAGCATTCAAAGAGGATTTACTTCTACTTCTTAGAAGAAGTTAGCTCAGGGGCAGATAACTTCAATTCAGTCAGGGTTTGAGTTTTCTGAATTCTGGGCTCCATTCTTCTTCTTCTTCTTTTTACTTTTTCACCACACCCATGGCATAAGGGGAATTTGTGCCCTGACTGGGAATCAAACCCACAGGGAAGTCCTTGGGCTTCATTCATTTTCCTCAGAGTGGGTCTATTTCCAGAGCACCCTTTCTCTCAGGTCAAAGCTCTTCGGAATCCCAGTTGAACTCCTGGGCTGTTTCCTGAGGAAGCAAGCTGACTGAGGCTGGACTCCTCTCTCCCTGGAGCCCTCGGCTCTGAGAAACAGCCAGTGCTTCTCTGCGTGTCAGGCACCCGGTCACTGCATTCTCCTAGCTTTTCACTTTCTTGATCACGTAGGCAGATGCCTCAAAAGGAAAACCGATGCCAAGTTTGGATCTTGCCTATGGGCCTCTCTTATCATTTGGCTCTTTAACAGAAGTTCTTGCTGTCCTGGTAATTCTCCAGTACCTCCAAATAGATGTTTGTTTGTTTAACCTCGCAACTTTTCTATTTGTTCTCAGAAAACGTGTGAAGAAAGTCTGTCTATACTTTCCGGAAGCAAACCTCTCTTTGGTCCAGACTTCTGGGTGTAATTTATGAAGTCACTGTTGGACGTTTTCTTTTCTGCCACAAACAGCCCTTTGCCCTGTCCACCCGCCTTCATTTCTCTGTCTGTTCCTTGAGGAGCCTGCAGGCGGTTTGTGGGACACCTCATTGCTGCGTCTCTGTATCATGTCTATACATTTCTGTAATCTCAGGCAGATATGTTATTTTAAAAAAGGCTGGGGTGGGACGACGGGTGAAGGTATGTTGTCAAAACTTACTCTTGCTAAACTTCAGTACTCCCTGGAGCTGTGCCCATCTCAGATGTCACTACGTATTATTGCTTCCCCCTTGAAATTTTAACCATCCTTCACAGTTCTTTTCTTTGTAAGACATAAATATAGTACCTCATATTGTATATGGAATACCTCAACACACTATCATAATCTGTCGCTTTAAATCCCATTTTAGGGAAGATTCTAACTAAGAGAGGGGTTTTTTAAAACAAAAGCAGGGCTTCCCTCGTGGATCAGTGGCAGAGAGTCCATCGGCCAACGCAGGATACGTGGGTTCGATCCCTGTCCTGGGAAAAGCCCACAATGCCTCGGGGCAGCCAAGCCTCTGTGCCGCGCTGTGGAGCCTGTAGCGCCGGGAGCCGAAAACTGCTGCGCCCGGGCATGCCCTGCAGCCCGTACCCCACAGCGAGAGAAGCCACTGCAAGGAGACGCCCTCGCCACAACTAGAGAGCAGCCCCTGCTCGCCGCCACTAGAGAGAAGTCTTCACAGCAAAAGCCCAGCACAGCCGAAAAAAATAAATAAAATTATTCAAAAAAGAAGAAACGAAAGCCTACAGGTTGCCTCTCACCAATAGCCATCGGAAGGAAACGGAGCCCTTTATAACTGGGAGAGATCCCAGAAGACCCCACGGAGTCACGTCCCCCAGACCCATCGCCTGATGCCGCAGAACCCCTCTGATAAAGCTTATTTTGCAGCGGGTCTAACGTGCGCTTAGGAGCCTGTGTTCACACGCGTGTCATCGCTGTGGGACCACAGAGTGAGTCGGGGAGGAGTGCCCTCCTCCACAAGGCGCTCCGCTCAAGAGGGAGGAGGCATTCACGAGTGACTGGAGTGAAAGATGAGAGCCTGTCTTCCATTAGTTCCTGTCGTGAAAATGCCTTTTAGTAGGAATGCTTCCACAGCACATGGGCCTTCCTGATCATGTTCTCTTCTGATGCTTTTAGCCATGTCATGGTTTGACCGTGGCAGGCCAGGTGGTGCCCTCTCTCTGCCACGTGGGCATGTTTTGGCCAGGTAGCTCTTTGAGAATGCCCCAGGCGTTCTGAAAGGCCTGGATACCTTGAACCAAGTTTCGTGGATTCTGACAACCTAGCTTTTCTTAGCTTTTCTTAGCTCGCCTGTCCTGGAGAAGTCCTTGCATGTACCCATCCCTTTCACAAAGTAATGCCACAGAAATTGTTGTGCATTCACTTAGTCGTGTCTGAGTCTTTGCAACCCCATGGACTGCAGCACACCAGGCTTCTCTGTCCTCCACTGTCTCCTAGAGTTTGTTCACACTCATGTCCATCGAGTTGGTGAAGCCATCCAACCATCTCATCCTCTGTCATCCTCTTCTCCTCCTGCCTTCAATCTTTCCTAGCATCAGGGTCTTTTTCAGTGAGTCGGCTCTTGGCTTCAGGTGGCCAAAGTATCGGAGCTTCAGCTTTAGCATCAGTCCTTCCAATGAGTATTCATGATTGATTTCTTTTAGGATTGATTGGTTTGATCTCTTTGCAGTTCAGGGGACTCATAAAAATAGTAACTCATGAATTAGCTAGCTCCTCATTGCTTTGGTGTCTTATAGAACCTATCTCCATTTTAGGTTCTAATAACAATTTTTCATACAAAGCCAAGTGCTGGTTCATACCACATTATTTTAATGTAACAATATTAGCAACTGTGCTTTATTTATTTTTATTGAATTAGAGCAAGTGGGTCAAGTGTTTGGGAACCAGGTACATAGGAGCATCTGTCTAAAACATCTGTTTTATGTTATTTTATATTATGGTCGCAGGTGTTGGTGATCACTGGGCTTTAGTTTCCTCCTCAGGCTAATGGGATGACAGTACTTCCTGGCGTCTAGTTGTTGAAAAGGTGAAATGAATAAATTAAACTCTTAAGAATATACTCATCATTTTTAGAGGTAGTGTTCAATTTTTTGAAAACCTTTTTTTAAGATGAGGAATATAAAAAACTTTTACGAAAATTTATTATTTCATTTGTATCTGACATAAACTAAACCTTCAATTCAACTGATATTTTACAAAGTTCATACCAAAAATTACAAATAAGTGGGATTTGGTGAAAATTTCATGCAGGAAAATTTTGATGAATTTTGATTGCTTTTACTGATTTTTTATCAAACTGAAATAAAATGTTGGAAGTGTAAAAGTGGAAATTTCTGTAGAAATACAGTTGCATTTGAGAAATTTTTTTATTAATTTAGTTAATGTTTTCAGATATTTTTATATAGATTATTTTTAGTCTTTATTGAATTTGGTACAGTATTGTTTCTGTTTTATGTTTTGGTGTTTGGGCTGGGGGGCATCTCAGGTCCTCACCCAGCGATCCAACCTGCACCCCCTGCATTGGAAGGCAGAGTCTTAACCACTGGACCACCAGGGAAGTCTCACATTTGAGACGTCCAGCATGTCACTACAGCCTGTGCTGTATGATCCAACTTCTAATTGTGTCAAAAAGAAAGCAAATGCTCCTTTGGTTAAATTACTTGCTCTCCATGAAAAATACACAGCTGGTTCCTTGGCACTGCTATTGATAACAATGTGCAGTCTTTTGTTCTTGAATATATTTACTCACACATTGTTAATATTAATTCACTTTGAGTTATTTTTAGCAATGGTGATGGACTCGGAAGAGCCATCTACAATCTCACCTATTTGTAGTTGTGTCCGTGGATTCTGAAAGAATAGTGGTTTAACGTAAGGGTTAGTTTGTCACTGTGAACAGAGTTAGCTCGTGTGAACACCAAACAATGGCACTGTGGCCAGTGATGTAGCTAACCTACGAAAACCATAACTCTGTGCTTCAAGAAGAAACATGCCTTCTGAGAGTGTAAATTGCTACCAGTAAGGATTGTCTCTTGACTAAACATGAGTGACGTCTTTATACTTAGCTCATTTATTAGTTTTTTATGTAGGCCATTTTGCTACAGGTCTAGTTTGTCTTTGCTGACAGAGGTCCATGTAGTCAAAGGCGTGGTTTTACCAGTGGTCATGTATGGATGTAAGAGTTGGACCATAAAGAAGGCTGAGCGCTGAAGAATTGATGTTTTTGAACTGTGGTGTTGGAGAAGACTCTTGAGAGTCTCTTGAACCTCAAGGAGATCAAACTAGTCAACCCTAAAGGAAATCAGTCCTGAATATTCATTGGAAGAACTGACTCTGAAGCTGAAGGTCCAATCCTTTGGCCACCTGATGCGAAGAGCAGACTCATCGGAAAAGACCCTGATACTGGGAAAGATTGATGGCAAGAGGAGTAGGGGGCGACAGAGGATGAGATGGTTGGATGGTATCACTGACCCAATGGACATGGGTTTGAACAAACTCCAGGATATAGTAATGGACAGGGAGGCCTGGTGTGCTGCAGTCCATGGGGTCACAAAGAGTCAGACACGACTTAGTGACTGAGCAACAAAGATTGTCTTTGATCTTACATATATTATCATACCACTGATAACTAAAACCTTTATAATTGTAGTTTTCAAACATTCTCCAGCGTTCTAGACCACTCTCGCTGCTTAGTAGCAGAGTAACTTGAGTGGATTACTTATTCTCTTTAGTACTGAGACCCCTTACTTATAAAATAAGCATTAAAACTCTATATGTCTAATAGAGTAGTTGTGAGGGTTGAAAGCACGGGGCCTGGAATGTTACCTCTCATCTTTGCCTCCAAGTAGAGTCCACTTTTTTTTTTGAGAGTCCAAGTTATTTTAGTCCACATTTTTAGAAAAGGCAGAGAAACCAGAGATCAAATTGCCAACATCCATTGGATCATTGAAAAAGCAAGAGAGTTCCAGAAAAACATCTATT